>NC_082686.1:91457286-91790111 GCF_949987515.2 Delphinus delphis | reverse complement strand
TTTTACTCTGAGGGTTTTTTTTTCTTTAAGTGACCTAGAGTTAGAACTTTGAATCTAGTACCATAATCAAAGAATAAAACCTATTCTATAAATTACCAGTTAGCATCTTCTTTCTTAATGAGTATTCACACTAAAAAAATCATGTGAACAAGTAAAGGAGAGTCATACCACCTGTTTGGGACTAGTTTTATGATTTTTAAAGAAGTACTTAAAAGTTCTAGTGTCTTTTGATTAATACTTTAATTAATATTTTAAAACAAATAGTTTATACGGAAAAATGATAGTTGTAGTTGAAATAAGTATATTTTCTAACGTAATTTTCTAGCTCCATCAGTTTTGCTTTTTAAAAAAATTTTTTCCTTTTTACAGCCATGACATATATTTATTTCTTTTTATCACATTTTACTGCCTTTTAAACCCATATTTTAGTTGAGAAAATAAGTACATTATATCAGATGCAAATGGTAATTAGGTTACAAGCCTAGTAGAAGATGGGAAGTGGGACAAGTCAAGATACTCTGGGAGTCTTATCTATTCTTTTTGGCACAATTCAAATCAGAATTTATGTCTACAAGAAAATTGAACTCATGACTGTGGGGAGCCATGTGTGTTATCCCAGTGATAAAGGGAGAATTAGAAGGAGCTGGGATTCTTATGCCTTTAGTTGAGCCCTCTCAACAGCGTCTTCTTCCTTTGTTACTTGTATAGTTTTTAATTTCATGACCATGAGTATTTGTAGAAGTATGCAAGTTACTTCACATATGATCAATTTGAGAATGGCTGTATTGTGTGAGGTATGCTAGAGCTTTCAGATAATTTTTTCACGTGTTAATAGAAACTGTTACTGCCCTAAGATATATAACTTTGAAATAATGTTTTAAGAGGCTTTTGATACCCAATGCAAGTTCCTGTGCCTGATGCACAGTGAGGCCAAACAAACTGAAACATTGGAATTTGAGGCAAAGAAAGGTTTATTGCAGGACCATGAAAGGAGAATGGGCGGTTGATGTTTAAAAAAAACCCCAAACTCCTGGAAGGGTTTCATCAAAGCATTTTTAAAGACCAGGTGGGGGTGGGAGTGGGTCGCAGAGTATATGATCAGCTCTTGCACAATTCTCTGATTGGTTGATGATGATCAAACCTTAGGCTCCAGAAGATCTGGGAGCTATGTTTTCTTAATCATCAAGTAGTTAATTCCTTCCATTTGGTGGTGGTTATCTGAAAAACTCAGGAAATATGCATAAGATACCATCATCTGGTTACTTCAGAGAGGAGCTATAGCAGAGGATATGGGAGAGGAGTCTGTCCCCAGAAGGCCCCATAGGGTCCTGCTAGGTTACACTTTCACATTAGATGTTATAGTCCAGCCATGTTGTCATGTAATGTATTTTCTGTACGTTTCTTTGATAAGCAAGTCAAAACTGAAGTACTTGGATGTTAATGCTCAAATTGATCAGAACTGGTTAGATCTGTTCCTTCACTGACCCATTACATCTGACATTAACGAAAAGTATCAGCTCTTTTTTCAAACATACTTGATTTCTTCTGAAGGCTGCACATATTGTGGAAAATAAAATAAGCATATACGTGAAAATATCAGCAGATATAATATAAGGTAAACTATACAGGGAGGCTTCTAATGATGTTATCTTATTGTCTTGTTTTATAGAGGCATTTAAAAAAAATTACCAGTGTGAGCAAGCATTCTCTTTATACTATTCAAGGAATAAATTCATATATGTTTATCTTCAATGCTTTAGTTACACACAGAGTCTATGGACAAAGTAGACATTTAGAAAACAAACTCAATCATTTCTATATTATTTTTTTAGATTTTAGAGAATTGATGACAGAAATGTCTAATCTATTGCTAGATCACTGATTCTCAACATGAAAATAAAGTAATGCAAGCTTCTAAATTGAGGTAGTTAATTGCTACCTTTCTTGTATGTACACCTCATCAGTGATTCTGAAACTAAGAACCCTCAGACTAGAATTCCCTTCATGCTATGAAAGGTGCTCTGACATGCACTCATATTAAGACATGAGTTCACCTTTAGCATTTGACATTTGTTAGTCGTGGCCTTCAAATTGTTTAATTAGAATCGAAGTGCCGTTGTTTTTAATAACCCAGAAAGAATGGGTATGAATTAAATTAAATGTTTTTAAAAAACATGACAGTGGATTTAAGAGTACCGTAGCTCCTGTGTGAATATTGCAGTTGTTTGAAAAATTTTATGAAATATTCTTATTATCAAAATCTAATTTAAGGTTTAATGATGCAGTAAAGTTGAGATGTTCACAAAGGAACCAGAATAATAACAGTAAAAATTTAGCCATAGTTGAGTACAATCTAACTAAAATTTTCTGGTCAATTAGATTTGATTGTGCTGAACAGTGACAAACTACAGAAGTAATTAGAAATCACGTATTAGTGAGTGGCTGAATGCTGGAGTCAGTTAAAGCCATTTTATGCTGCCTGAGGTTTACCACCCCTTCCTGGGTCTCTTTAAACTGAAGCAGATGCAATTATCCCAATTTTTATTTTTCTTGAGGTTCTCACTAAACTGTTTAATAAATGTGATTTGTTCTGGAATTGACTATTTTATTTTCTTTAAGAGGCAGCCTTTCCTTAGGGTACAAGACTAATAAAAAAAAAATAGGGCAGTTAAATGATCTAATAGCAGCATTTCAATGGAAAAATAAAGCCTAGTATCATAAATAGCTTATAACACTCAGGGGCTCTGCATTTCTAACCCAATTGATTGAAATAGACCCTTGCCTGATATTCTAAGTTCCATGCAAGGGATAGATAAGGAAGAACACCGATGGCAAAAGCCTTGAGGAACTTTTTATAATCTGTCCATAAGTATTCCCACACCCCCAATGTAATTTCATCTAAACAATGTTTTCTTTTAGTTAATCTACTCAGCATGAGATTAGCTTTGTTAGGAGAAGACTTATAGTCTATTGCCTTTAAAGTACATTTTAATAAATTCATTGAAATATTTTTTTGTTTTGAGCTATATCATACACTTACCTAATATAAAATGCATAAAGTAATTTAACCATAATAAATATTTGAATTTCATTGTACCATTTACAGTAGAAATGGTAATTTTTGTATTTTTAGAATTTGTCCTTGAAAGCTAAAATGATATTAATTTTTAAACTTTTTCTTTAAGAATGTTGTATTTCTCTCAGAAGACAATTTTGAAATAATTTCCTTTCTATTCTAAAGAAATGAAAGAACAGCATTCATATAGGGAATGAAAGGTCAGTCATTAAGAGCTAAGTGATATTTTTTAAAGAGGAAGAGCCCCAACTCATTAACTTTAGCTTTATACAGATAAATCAATTGTTACATATCTCTTGCCTGATCTCATAAGTTTTCTGAAGCTTTTTACATATACTTTTTCATATAAATTTCAAAGATACAAACTTTTTTTTTTTTTTTTGCGGTACGCGGGCCTCTCACTGCCTTGGCCTCTCCCATTGCAGAGCACAGGCTCCAGACGCGCAGGCTCAGCGGCCATGGCTCACGGGCCCAGCCGCTCTGCGGCATGCGGGATCTTCCCCAGACCGGGGCATGAACCCGCGTCCCCTGCATCAGCAGGCGGACTCTCAACCACTGTGCCACCAGCGAAGCCCAAAGATACCAACTTTTAATCATATTAATCAGTTCGGCAGCAATTCATTTACTACTTGATACTGAAAATTATCTTCACACAAGTAGCTTCATTTCCTTATATAACTGAAATACATCTGTAACATTTCCTTGAAAATTTGACAAGTGTCTCGTTAACTTACATGGTATGAATTTCATACCTGTGTATATATGAAGTGCTTTCTTGTCCTTGAAACATCTTTTTATATTTGTCTTTCCAAGAGAACTATTTCTAAAATTGATTTTTTTTCAAGCTGAATGTTCACCTTTTAAGTAAAAAGTTGTTAGTACTACTGCAGAACTCATTCTCTTATTTCTTTTGCTCTTTTACATATAAAATATTTTCTCCAGAGGTAACATGTTAATATTTTAAAAAATATTCTTTAAAACTTTTCAAAGAGGGGCTTCCCTGGTGGCGCAGTGGTTGAGAGTCCGCCTGCCGATGCAGGGGACACGGGTTCGTGCCCCGGTCCGCGAAGACCCCACGTGCTGCAGAGCGGCTAGGCCCGTGAGCCATGGCTGCTGAGCCTGTGCATCCGGAGCCTGTGCTCCGCAACGGGAGAGGCCACAGCAGTGAGAGGCCCGTGTGCTGCAAAAAAAAAACAAACAAAAAAACCCCCCAAAACCAAAAAACTTTTCAAAGACAATTTCATACAAATATTTATGCTGAACCTTTTATATGCCAGATACTTTATTGGGCACTAGAGGAACAAGGGTAATTATGCTATACTACTTTCCCTCACAATGTTTGCTGTTTTGTGGGGATACAAATAATTTCAATGTAGTGTGATATTGTACTGTGAGCATGTAAAAAGTAGCACAGGGTGGGAGTGATATTTTTTAACTCCCAAATACTTATTTCCAGCCCAGATCAATCTCTTTGCCTTCAGATTCAAATATTAGAGTGATTGGATTTTTAGAGAGCCATCTTGTCATACCATGCCAGTCCAAAAAAACAAATATAACATAACATAATATAACATCACATAATGTAATTATATGCATGCATGTTATTACTTTAACATTTGAAAAAAGGCATTTATTTGAAATTATATATTACTTATTATTTACTTTTCTCTTACATAATTCCTAGTAAACAAAATTGCAGAATAGTTAAAATGGCAATTAGCAGTAATAAACAGGACTAATTAAACAAATAGTATGTATAAAAACAATATTTTCATAATGTTTCATTCTATCCTGTGATATAGCAGTTTATTTTATTTTTTGAACTTTTACTGGATATTTAAATTTTATATGCTATATTACTGTGAATCTTTAAGATAAATAAATTTGAGATTATAACAGGAGAATTTAAAAGCAAGCAGACTAAGTAAGCACAAATTACCTACATTTAATACAAAATAACAATGGCATGTTTCTTTCTGTCTCATAATACAGTAGGAGATTTTTACTCTTTCTCTTTCCTTTTCTGATAATGCTTCTCTGAACTGCCTGCAGGCTTTAGGTCATCATTCTTCTTGTAAGTAGTATTGGTAAAACTGAATATAGTCACATGTAAAACTGGTTTTGATTTGAAGCTCTGCTCTTGTCAAGCCCTCTTTGTACTAATCCTGGTATCAGGCCATTGTGATAGCACCAAGCTAAATATCCTCCCAACAGAATCATTTAATTACTTAAGATTTTAACTCCTTGCAGCAGCAAGTGTTTAAACGTGCTAGAAATAGATTCCAGATCTATGTATCTACTCTGTATCTACAGGCTTGTTCTGGTGGACAAGCTGTTTGTCAACCAGGTCTTTTGCTTCTATAAATTTACCGTGTAGTCTAACCCTGTGGAAAATAGCCATCATTTCAAAAAACTTTAGAGCACTTTGTATGGCACCATAAGTTAAACCTCTCTTTCTCAGGGATAATGGTTTTAAAGTACAGAGATAATTTGAACTTACAAAAATGGATTCCAAATAAATTACAGTTTTAGTTAAAAAATGAAAAAGTCCTCGTTAAACTTGGCTTTCCTTTTCTGTTGATATTTTTTGGAGTTTTGAAGTAGTCTGTGAGTGTTTGTCTCAGCCTGAATATCAGACAACTTAGATGCAGTCAGTTCATTTTTCTCTAGATTCCTTATGGCCACTCAGAGTTCATCAGACAGATTTAAAGAAACAGTCCATAAATGTCTCTTTTGTTTTATTATTTATTTTTCCCTCTCTTCATTCTCATCTTCAATATATTTCCAAATTAGAGAAGATCATTATTCTTGTCCCATACTTTGGAAATGAATTTATGGCAGGATAACATTTTAACACTTTGTGTGTGGCCAGTGACAATGATAGCCATTTGTAGGCTCATGTCTAAGGAGGATACATTTCTCCATTTCTGTAAAGTCCAAAATCTCATTAACTACTTCTGCACATTGAGGAAACTGAAAAATGATCAAAAAAGCTTTCATTATGAAAACCTCAATTTCACAGGTAGGTAAAACACACCCCCTTTTAGCAGTAGTGTATGTGTATAAGGTATGCAAGATACTTAGCTGGTAATATCTTTGCGTTTTCTTTGGTCAGAAGTTTATAGGCTGATTGGGATTTGTCAAGATTTACATTCACACTGTCTGCCAAATAATGTAGATAGCTGAGTGTGGTAGGCAGAATCATGGCCTCATTAACATGTTCACGTCCTAATCCCTGAAATCTGTTGAATATGTTATGTTACAAAAGAAAATCAGATTAAGGTAGCAGATAGAATTAAGTTTGCTAATCAACTATCTTTAAGTTAGGAAGACCATCCTTGAATATCCAGGTGGGCCCAGTGTAATCACAGGGCCTTTAAATGTGGAAGAGGGAGGCAGAAGGGTCGGTGTCAGAGTGGTGTGATGTACAGATTCAACCAGCCATTGGTTGCTTTGAAGATATGAGGGAACCACCAGACAAAGAATGGAGGTGGCCTCTAGAAGCAGGAAAAATCAAGAAAACAGATTCTCCCCTAAAGCGTTTAGAAAGGTAAAACCATGGAAATACCTTGATTTTTAGACCTGATGCCTTGATTTTAACCCAGTGAGAGTCATTTCAGAATCCTGACCTCCAGAACTTTAAGATAGTAAATTTGTGTTGTTTTATGCCATTAAGCTTGTGGTAATTTGTTATGACAGCAATAGAAAACTAATACAGTGGGCAAAGTCTAGTTTTTATTTGGACAAGGTATTACCATTCTTTATCTTCTCTGTGGTTTTTTATGATATTCTTATAAACCTCAAGAAGATGATTTAAAACTCCATTTTTCCAAATCAAATCACCTAAGAGCTAGAGGAAAATTTTTTTCATTGTTGACATGATTCAGTGCATCACTTCAGTGCATCACAGTATACAGTACTGTAAAAAGCATGATTGTTAATAAGGCCTGACTAAATCAGGTCTGTGCTGCAACAGGCCAACACATCAATTGTCAAAATTTCTCCTTTTGTTTGCCTACATGGTTGCAACCTCTGAATCAGGAAATGTATCTTTATTCATGTTGACAGAATAATCAAGTGGATGTAGGATGTGTGTTTATTCTTGTGGTGTGCCTACAGAAAAATACAGTAGCTATTTTTGACTGAGCATTGGTGTTTTGGGGGGAGATAAAAAAAAGTTTAATTGATTTACTTGCTTGCTTAATCTAGAATCTGCAAAATTTAGACTCCTTATGTGCTTTCACACCTCCTTTTCCACTATGCCCAATCCCTAATTCCTTTCTGCCTTTTGTATAGAATGCTCTGTCTTACTTTCCTCCCTAATCCAGTTGTATGTGTCTTTCTATCCGTTAATAAAATAATACAGTTGTCTGGATTATGCTGACACTGGCATTATAATAATTCGCATTTCGTTATCTGAAGTCTTGGAAAATGTGGTCACAATATGCACAATGTTAAAATTAAACTAGCTTTACCTTAATACAAAGTACATAGTTAATCCACAGGCAAAGTGAAAGTTGACTGTTAATGCTCACAATTACAATACATTTAGTTTGCAAACGTAAGTAACATCACTCATAGTCATGCAACAATGGATATTTCATTATTATGAACTACAAATCAGAGTTGACAACGTCAGTGGTCAGAAAAAAAATAGTGACAGTAACTACTGAAAGTGAATCATCTATGCCATATCCATTTGAAGTTAAATAGAGTACTACTTTTAGGCTCAAATGTTTTGGCTGCTGTACGTATTTTGTACTTTCCCTCTAACCTTCTGTACCCATTTCTGAAAATCAGGATATTTTGCACCCTGAGGAGGGGTTTCCCAGGATGTGGGAATTTTAATGCTGAAACCTAAATAGTGTCAGGCAAACCTGAATCATTGGTCACTCTAAGACCAGTGAATAGCTTTGGTTGTGATTGGTATTCAACATATCTAAAAATTAGTCTGCTTTCCCGTAGATATGATGACAATATATTTTCTCTCTTGGTGTATTGCACTAAATTGATCAAACCAGAAGCATAGGAATCATTGCATTACATCTCTTAATCCCCTTTTCAGTAATTCGCTAAGTCCTAAGACATATTTTAAAGTATGTTTCATTTTATTTTATGAATATCGATGCCTTCCCACAGTTCCAAAAATTATATATATTAAAAGATGTACAGAGAAAAATTTGTCTCCTTTCCACCTTGTTCTCAGTCTTTCCAGTTTCCACCCAGGCTAAAGCAGTCATTACTGTGATCAGTTTCGTATGCATCTGTATGAATATACATGCAAAGACAGATACCGTTTTTTATTCTGTCTTCCTTGGTAAAAATCACTGTCATTTGAAAACGAAAAGAATGGGCATCATATAGCAGTCAGAGGTTCTTAGCAATTCTAAAATGCACCTGGGTAAATATTTGCCAGCCTACTACCTAGAAGATTAAGAAAAGTACCTTGAAGTTAAGTCCTGGTTCTGCCCTTTGGGTATAACTCCCCAGTTTTTGTGCTCCATGGATTTTGAAGTTTTGGCTTTACTTTCTGGAAGGACGTTCATTTTCATTATCCTCCTTTGTTACATAAAGAAGGTGTTGGAAAGTATTCACTTATCGGTGACTGAGCAGCTTTCTTAGCCTGCTTCCCCCAACAGGAAGTTGGAAGCTTAGTGGTCTTTTACATGTCTCATCTAGTCACAGTCTCTTGCAGATGCAACTCTCTCAAAACCTTTTTTCCCCCCACGTATGTTTGATTGCCGTCAACTGTGTATGCCAGAAGCCAGTTGACTCTCTTGGATATTCTATGTATGCAATTATATTTTTATGTTGTCTGCAGTTAGTAATAGTTTTACCTCTTCCTTTCCAAAATATTTATTTATAATTTTTTTTAATTTAATTTTTTGGCTTATATTTCCAGTACAGTGTTACGTAATACTAATGACTGAGAGCTTTTCCTTGTTTTTGATTTTGTTGGTAATGCTTCTAGTGTTGTCCTACTAAACATGACAGTGGCTTTTGGGCTAAGCTAGATATATTGTATCATATAAAGTAAATTATCATCAGTTTTATTTTATCGAATACTTTAATCCAAAATGGTTATTTGAATTTTGACAAATGGCTTTTCAGTCTTTTATACAAAGAGAATAAAATGTTTTTCTGCAATCTATTAATTTGCTATAAAAAGTTATTAATAGACTTCCTAATATTGAAAATTCTTAAATTCTTGGAATAAACCTCACTTGGTCATGATGTAATGTTATTTTTGTGTACACCTAGATTTTATTTGCTAATAATATTGAATTTAGGATTTTCCTTTGATATTCATAAGTGACATTGACTTGGTTCCTGTGTGTGTACATGCAATCTTTGTTGGATCAGGATGTTTTCTTCATTACCCTATATTCTGGAGAGATTTTAGAAGCCTTGAAATTTTTGATCTTAAAGATTTTAAAAATTTCCCTGTGAAACTATCGAAGACTGCTGCTTTTGGATTTATCTCTTGACAGATTTCTTCTATGTAAATCAGTCTTTAGATTTTCTGTCTCTTCTGAGGTCAATTTTGGCAAATTATGTTGTCTTAGAAAATTATCCATTTTAGTTAGATTTTCAAGTTTACTTGCATGGTGTTTAGCAGCATTATGATTGTTTTAAGTTTATTCTGACTGTGGTTATCTTTTATTTATTTTGTATATTTCTACCTTATTACTTTTTCAAAAAAATTTGGCTCACTGGTGATTTTCTTCTTTTCAAATAGTAAGCTTTTGAATTTATTTATTAATTCTACTATGCTTTTAGCTTTCTTATTTATTGCTTTTTCCTTTGTTAACTTGCTCTGTTTTGCTTCAATATAATTTGACATTTCTAACTCAAAATCAATTTTCAATACATTATTAGTGATTTTCTTATGGATAAAATACTTAAGAATAATAATTACCCCCTAAGCAATGTGTTTATCTTTTAAAAACTACATTTTGCAGAAGTAGGAGTTATGTAGTCCATATGTATGTAGCTCCATAAAAAAATGTAAATACATGTAGAGGCATAAAACAGTATGGCATGTTTTGCTAGAGCAAAAAATTTGAATGGGATACTACTGTAGATTAAACTGAGCCAGATTACGGAAAGCCTTTTTGCAGATTTATTTGTGTGTACTCTGATGTTAGCTTTTCCATGCATATAAGACTTGTGATGTATAATTAACATTTATGTATCTATCTGTATGTGTGTTTTTGTGTTTGTATGTATTTCTAATAATTTTCTAACAAATTTACTATGTTGTTGATCTCCTTTTTTCCCTTAGGATTTTATTCTAAAATTAGTGGGGAAGTTTAAATTACAGTGCGATTTTTTAAAATTTCCTTCCCGTTTATCATCTTTAAATTAGTTTTGAACTTTTAGATTTATACTTTAATTCTTCTGATTTATGGGGCAAGAGACAAGTATTGTATCCTAAATTCATGCTTTTTATATTAAGTAGGAGTACTCTGAAGGACTAAATAGCTATGTAACCTCTGGTCATTAGGAGTGCTAAGAAGGCAAGCTTGAAAGGTGTATGTGTGTGTGTGTATGAAAGTTTAGAGTTGTTTACATTTCCCCTCTTCTAGCCATTGGTCATCCTTTGTCTGTTCTAGCAAAGTGACTGCTATGGATTGAATTGTGTCCCCCCCGACCCCCAAATTGTAAGTTGAAGCCTTAACTCCCAATGTGATGGTATTTGGAGTTTGGAGAGGGGGTCTTTGGAAGATCATTAGGTTTAGATGAAACAGTGAGGGTGGGACCCTCATGATGGGATTAGTGACTTAAAAGAGACACCAGAGAGCTTTCTTTCTTTCTCCTTCTTCCTCTCTCCACCTGCATGCACCACAAATCAAAGGAAGGCCATGTGAGGACACAGCAAGAATGTGGTTGTCTGCAACCCAAGGAAAGCAGGCTCACCAGGCACAGACCCTGCTGGCACCTTGTTCTTAGACTTCTAGTCTCCAAAACTGTGAGGAATCAATTTCTGTTGTTAAAGCCACCCAGTTTGTGGCATTTTGTATGGCAGTGTGAGACGACTAAGACAATGACATGCCACTTCATTTATAGAAGCCTCTGCTAGCTATTGTGTCTTTTTCAAAGTAGTAAAAAGATAATCATTTTTACCATGGTAGTGATTAATATGGGAGGTTGGATATATTTGGAAAATGGGATTGTTTTTGTATTTTCTTTAAAGATACATATCTTTTTAAAAATAGATCTTTATTGGAGTATAATTGCTTCACAATACTGTGTTAGTTTCTGTTGTACACTAAAGTGAATCAGCCATATGCATACACATGTCCCCATATCCCCTCCCTCTGAAGCCTCCTTCCCATCCTCCCTATCCCACCCCTCTAGGTCATCGCAAAGCACCGAGCTGATCTCCCTGTGCTATGCTGCTGCTTCCCACTAGCTAACTATTTTTAAAAGGCATATCAAGAAGGATATGCAGAGGTATAGTAAAAAAATGTGAGTTTGTAAAATGAAAATATTTTATTAAATTTCCAATTCAGAAATTACTTAATAGGCTTAAATTCTTGGAAAATCATGATTCCTGTGTGAATGAAGATTGGCAAAGTATGAAATAAGGACAGCATATTTCCACATACGCAACATTACAGAACTGTATTTTTAACATTGGGGATTTTGAATTGCTTGCTTAACAGTGGTTCAATGTGGGTTGGGTTAGAATATGAGTATCATTAGAAGAGTTGGCCTTGTGATTAATAGCTATAACTGTGGTTTAAAATTTTTCAATCCTGTTCCACTCAAGGGATATGACACTCTCATTAATAATGGCAGCTAAGGATGCTTTTCATGTTTTACATCACTTAGTCCTCACTACCGTCTTTTGTGAGAAGTTTTATTATCCTTATTTTGCAACAAGGAAACTGAGAGTAAGAAAGGGTAGGTGCCTCTTCCAAATTTATATAACTGTGGCAGAGCTGCACTGTGGCAGAGCTAACATTTAAATTAATTTATACCCTTAACCACTGAATGAAGATTTTTTGAGTATGTGGCTAATGAGCTTCTCCATTTGGTCAAAAATCTGGTCCAGTTAAGATTCAATACACTTTTGTTTTTCTTAGTTTGTTACACATCTTTGTTACATTTTTGTGAAATGCCAGATACCTTCTTTAAAACAAATTTTGAGCTGCCTCTGCTTTGCTTGTGTCCTAAATACATATATAGTGTGCCTTTGAATAGTCCAGTTCTGCATACTGGCAGATAATTTAACAGAGAGAGCAAGGCACATGGTAAGTCTTGAGAGAAACAGGACATATTTCCTGTTTCCAATGACTATTAGAAATTATTTTCTTACAACACTTATTTTATAAAATGACAAAGCGAATAGTTTATCCTTGACTTTAATAATCCTCATCCGATTTAAGACATTTGCCTGATATATAATAGTTAGAATAGTTCTAATCAAAATATCTTTTAATGTCTGTAATTCCACTTGCCAGTATGGTCCCAAATACGAGTCTGCACGACCATCATTCTGCTGTTGCAATTTCTAAGCAGTAACTTTGTTCATAGGTCCATTGTGTAGGCTGAGGTTTTAATCCTGTAGCTTGCTGCGGTTATTGATCTATTTCTTAATAATTTCATATCAGGCAATCACACGATTCACAAACTGTCTAGGAGGGAAGAAACACACCCATTTCCATCAGCAGGAGATTGAAGTAGTTGTGCATTTAGAGGCTATACTAAGGATTTTAGCCTGGTCTGTGTTATGTAGAATGATTGTGAAGCACCGCAGTGAGACTTTTAGACAAATCAAAATTACAGCTTTCTTGTTCTAAAATATGAATGTTTCTTTAAAGAATCATTTTGGTATTTGCCTAAGGTTGTTTTCTCCTTCAGTTTGAATAGGATGTGAAATTTTCTAAGTCCAGATTAGGTGGTTAGCCAAGCAGTAGTCAGTAATGTTCAATCTTTGCTCTCAAATGTGCTTTTTCCATTTCGTGGCTCTGCTGAGTGTCTGGACTTCTGCTATGTATTCTGGGCCAGGCAACGTTCAGCTATTCTGATGTCACCTCTGCTCCATCTACTGGAATAATGATTTTTACTATGTACACTCTAGCAAAATCACTATTTTTATAATGGCTTTTTAAGGAATTTTGTCAGAAGCCTGGTGCCAAAGAACATTAAAGTTATTTAGTTAAATTGAGAAACCTCAGAGCAGAATTAAGATGAAACTATTAAATTAATCCTTTTCTTTTGCACTCAAATATATGCAGCCAACACTGTCTTCTGTCATGGAAAGATAGAGCACTGCTTTGCACTGAGGGAGAAGCCAGTGCATGAGAGCAGAGAAGTAGGTGAATTTTGAAATACAGTGGTACTGCAGTGTTCAACTTGCTCTGATTCCTGATTTCACAGCCAGCCACAGAGAGCTATTTGTTCTCAGTCATGCCCTGACCTCTCGTGTCTCCTTGCCTTTGTCAGTGTTCTTTCTTCTTAGAGCCCACTTCTCGACCTTGCTTACTTGGAAAACTCCTATCTCCCATTTTTCAAGATTCCTGACTTTCTTTTGTATTTCCTGATACCCTTAGGCAGAAAAAAAGAGTTCTCTTCTCTGTGTCCCTATAGTATGGCCAATCTATTTCTGTTTTAGCATTTTTCACAAAATAATTATCTCTATATATCTGTCTTCGTACATTAGTCTCTAAACTTCTTGAAGGCAACAGAATTGTGTAGTTATTGTTGTCACTTCTGATCAACTGCCTTTGTTAAGGAGGGGAAGTTCCAATACTTGGAGATCACTTTGCTTGCAAAGTGTTTGGATAGAAGTACTCAAGTCCAGAGAAGTTAAGCAAAGCACCTTTGTTCTGCATAAGAATAGCTAAAAGATTTTGGGCAGGTGATGGCAGAGAGACCAAAGGCAGGGATTCCATGGCCTAGGCAGCCAGTGAACAAGGCTTGGGTATCACTGAGGGGTGGTCATGCTGCAGGGTAGTCTGGTTAGATGCTTAGCCAGAGAGACTTTGGCAAATAGACATGACTTAGGAGCATTTTGGAAGTGGGAGCCTATGGCTCACCTTCTCCTCTGACTTTTCTACAAAATAGTCTCCATTGTTCACCATTGATTTTTGCTGCTAGAACATAGTTTGAGGAAACAAAAAGAGATGCTATTTTTTTCCTCAAGGTTAGCCTGAGGTGAAAGCAGAGATAACATGTCTAGGGATAGACAGACCTCTAGTTTCCAGTGAAAACCTCAGAACTGGCAGAATACCTGGTACGTGATGGTACTCAATGAATCGATGAGCAGAGGAATGAATGGTGAATTCTTAGCAAAATGCAGGAGGAGCCAGTAGAGTAATTGATTTTAACTTTTTTTTCAGAAATTCAAACTTCTTTAAAATTAGCAAAGGAGGGGAAAATGCACATACTGACCTGAAAAGTTACTACCATTGTCCCTTGCAGCTGCAGGAAGCAAGGTCTGTGAGCAGGCACCTTCACTTGCCTCAAGACCTCAACAACTCACAACAGGGACCAGCCAGCATCCCTGTCCTTGCTCCTTTCAGTCCTCAAAAAGAGACAACCACAGAGACTCAGTTTCACATTTTAGAATCTTTTCTTACCCTCTTGATGAAACACATATCTCCCCAGGGTGTAATGTATTTTATTTTTTTCAAGGAGGCAGCATGGTTTAGTGAAAGACAGTGGAGGAAATCTGTTTAGATCCTTGTACCAGCACCTTCTCACCTTCATTAATTACCTTCAGGTTAATTGATGGAATAATAACATCTAAAACTGGTAAAGAGCTAGGGATATAGTAGATACTCAATGACCTTTCCCTTTCCTCCCTTATCTGTTGGCTGTACCCTTGGCATAAGAAGTCATCAGATATGCCAAGGGTCAATTTCGATAGAGTGAATGAAGTACATGCAGCAGGAACACTTGAGGGTAGCATCCGGGCACAGGATGAGTACCTGAAAAATGAGGAGCCTCAGGCTCAGAAGACAATTCCCCCTTGCCCATTGTTGCCTTAGGCTTGCCTTTGGGGTGACCTTTTGCCATGCTTTCATCAGCTGCTTAGCAGCATAGGAAGCCTGTCCAGGAGCAACAGCTTCATGCTCGTCCAGTCCCTGCTTAAACTATAGATTGCTATAGACTGCATGTGTGTCCCCTAAAATTCGTACATTGAAATCCTAACCCCCAAGGTAATGGTATTAGGAGGTGGGACCTTTGGGTGGTGACTAGGTCATGAGGGTAGAGCCCTGATGCTTGGGATCAGGGCTCTTATGAAAGAGACCCTAGAGATCTAGCTCGTCTCTTCCACCATGTGAAGATACAAAGAGAAGATGCTGTCTATGAACTACAAAACAGGTCCTTACCAGACGCTGAATCTGATCTTGAAATTCCTAGCCTCCAGAACTGTGAGAAATTTCTGTTGTTTCTAAGCCCCCCAGTCTATGGCATTTTGTTATAGCAGCCTGAATGGACTAAGACAGAGACATTTTCATATTGTTGAATGGCTTAATGGTCTTGTAATGTGGATGAATATTTGGTCTGTCTAGGATGGGTTTAACACTTATTTTCATTTGGATCATGAAAAAGCAGATACTTTTTTCATACTGCTGCCTCACTTAGTTTAAAGAAAGGAATTCAAACAACATTTTACAGTGAGATTAATTGCTGTTCTCTACTGGGCATTATCCAGACTATGTTCTTTATCTATAACAATGCCTGTGTCTATAATTTATAACAGATTTTAGAAAAATATGTGTGTGTAAATAATTATGCCAGCAAACATTTTTTTTTTCGGTACGCGGGCCTCTCCCTGTTGTGGCCTCTCTCGCTGCGGAGCACAGGCTCCGGACGCACAGGCTCAGCGGCCATGGCTCACGGGCCCAGCCACTCCGCGGCATGTGGGATCTTCCCAGACAGTGACACGAACCCGCGTCTCCTGCTTCGGCAGGCGGACTCTCAACCACTGCGCCACCAGGGAAGCCCCCAGCAAACATTTTATCTAGTTATAATGGAAGTACTTTCATCCACATATTTTTTTCTTTTCTTTTTTTTGCGGTACACGAGCGTCTCACTGTTGTGGCCTCTCCTGTTGCGGAGCACAGGCTCCGGACATGCAGGTTCAGCGGCCATGGCTCAGGGGCCCAGCCGCTCCGCGGCATGTGGGATCTTCCCAGACCGGGGCACGAACCCATATCTCCTGCATCGACAGGCGGACTCTCAACCACTGCGCCACCAGGGAAGCCCTATTTTTTTCTTTTGATAGTAGAAAATATAAGATTTGTTTCTCAAGAAATTTAGAATTAACTAGAAAATCTGTTTTGCATTTATGCTACCAAAATTACTTGTGTATTTGGCAGCTGGGATTAGTCTACTATTTGCATTATTTTATAATGGCTGCACTCAATGCTGTGTTGTCAATTTGCACTCAGTCAGTTTATCTATAATGATTCAGATGTTTTAAGTGTACTTGTTTTCAGATAGGAGAAAAAAAGATCATGTATCCTTTTTACAATTTACATGGAAGATCCAGATGCAAATTAATTTGCCTGTTCAAATTCTTCTCATGATTTGTAAGAGATGAAATTCTCATTTCCCACCCAGATTGATTTGAACATTGTGTGCTACCTTATTAATTGGTAAACATGCAGTTATAAAGATGCTTATGTAACCTCCTTAAAGTTTTTTGTTAACTCTTGGAAAGAGGAGCATACAAAAGTTGGGAGCAGGAATTGTGTGTATTACACATTTTGATGGCGTAGAGGTTCGTTAAAAATTAGTTTTCAAGTAAATTTTTAATCATCTATAAATAGATCTGTCATAATAAATTCTAAATAGAATTTTCGAATTAGGGTCAGACCAAATCTAGTACTGTATTTCTTATGCTGTGTAATACAGTAATAATAACTTTTATTTGACTAATGTTTTATGGTCTACAAAACATTTCAAGAGCATCTTATTTAAACTTCCAGTTCCCTGTAAAGTAGATAGAGCAGGCAATAATTTTCTTCCCATTTTATACTCAAGGAAACAGATTCTTTCAAGGGTGAAGCTGCAGAAAACAATGGAAGAGCTGCATTCGGTACCCATAGGCCTTCTCTTTCTGATGTCTCCCCTACATCTCCATGTCAGTGAAGCCTGTGCATGACCCCACACTGCCAGTCATTTTTCTTCTTGTTTGCAAAAAAAGCCTTCCTCCCTAGAAGCTGCGATAGTGATTCTGCAGTGAAGTATAAAAAGACAGTTAAACTTTCTAACCTAATGGTAAATTTCCAAGGTCAGCCAATATCAAAGACATTGTCTGGATTCACTCACATAGAGAAATCATTCATTCTTTCAATGGGGACTATAATTACGGACTATAGGCAATACAGATAAGTGAGCCCCAGATTTAGTGTGATCCTTGATTCATTTTCAGATTTATTTGTGGTGGAGAATTTAATTACTCATCTATTTATAACAGCACTGAGAACAGGTCACAGGGCTTTGTCAGAAGGGCAGCTGCATGTGGACAGGCACTGGGTAGCCTCTGCTGGGCTCTTGCCATCCTTGTTGCTGCTTCCTAGGTGTGTAGGTTTATAATACAGCCATTTGTGATGGATTTTTGGCTAGACCCGGGGTTGGCAATATTATGAACATGGGCATTCATTCGTCTTTGAGAAGAAATTTTCCCTTGTCATGGCTAGCTAAATTATATACACTTGTTTTGAATTCTATTCAATTGTCTTAGTTGTTTTTTTTTTTTAATTTTTGATCTACTTCCAATTTTTGCTTTCTGTGATTATCTAAATCTAGTAAACAGGGCAAAGAGAAAAGAAATGATTTCTTTTTTTGACAAAACCAGTGTGTGATCTCTTAATTCCTAATGATCCCCATATAGCTGATATAGTATCCAAAGGTTCTCCATGGGCCCTTTGAATATAATTTTCCCTTTCCGATCGCAGATCCTAAATCCTTTCCACAGCAGTGCACACTGCAGGCTGTCACCTAATCTCACATGTCATATTGTCTTATATCCCTTCTATTTCTAAAGAAAATAATTGTTCCAAGTGACTGGTGCTATACCAGAATCCATTTTCAAGTGGTTAGCAGTATCTACCTTATAATGATAATTGAATTTGATTATTCTGATTTGAAAAATTTCATGGAGCCCCTGTTTATGAATTATATTATTAAAGCCACTTGATATTTTTTACATTGATAGGAGTTGGAAAACCTAACACACCTGCAAGTTTTTAGAGTAACTAGAAGCCACTAAGTTTCTCTTCTAAAAGAAAGCCCAAAAGTGGAATAAAAGATATTTTTAATATCTTATAGTAGAAAAATAACAAATTAAAGCTTACTACATGACATGTAAAATGCATTTTTTACAATATTCTAGAAACAAATTTTAGGAGCATATGCTTTGAATTATGTGTAAATGCTCATATTTATTATGATTTATCTAACAGAGAGAATATAAAGGATGCTGTTATATTTGAATTCTCTGTTCTGTGTTGTTCATTGCAGGTAGATATTATGTTTCATAGTTTAGAAAGTTTCACATCTCTGTGGCCCTATGTTCAATATTATACCTTCCAAATTTATAGTCACATATATTATGTATTTTTAAGCCCTATTGAATTTTTCTAATTTTTTTTCATGAAAGAAAACAATGCATCTATAGTAAAGAATCTTTCTATATACATATCTTCTAATTTATTAGGGACCTGCTCATATACACATATTGAAAATTTTAAAATGACTTCAAGGTCCCTTATTACATGGAAAGCATTTTTCACTTAAATGTCTGACATTTAACATGTAGTAATTGGAAATAAATCTTCAGTAATGATATTGTGAAAGAGAAACTACTGGGATGTATTTTTGAAAGAGAAGAATTTGTAATTAAGTATATTGTGAAAACACAGCTTTGTGCTTTTTTTTTTCTATTTTGTGGGAAATGATAAATAAAGGGGAGGGTAGTAAATTGGGAAGAAAGAGGATGAGTCACATAATTGAAACACTTCTGAAATTCACCATTGCAACCATTTGAAATAAAATGCCCTGCTAAAAAAGATTAAGAGTTAAGTCAAATCTCCATTTTTAAAATTTGCCCAGTATTTAGATGCTGAGGGAGATCACTGTTGTGTGAATGCAGTAATATTGCCAGGATAGAAGGTTATTTTTCTTTCATTCAAATCTTCAAATGATTATTCAGGCTTCTGTAATTTCATGGAGAGATTATTGCCACTTGTCTTTGTTGTTTAAATGACCTGATAAAGTACTTCCTAAGCTTTTGGTATTTAGAAAAACATGACATGTGGCTTTTTTTTAAAAAAATAAATTTATTTATTTTATTTTTTGGCTGTGTTTGGTGTTCGCTGCTGCGCACGGGCTTTCTCTAGTTGCGGCGAGCAGGGGCTACTCTTCGTTGAGGTGCGTGGGCTTCTCATTGTGGAGCACGGGCTCTAGGCATGCGGGCGTCACGCAGGCTCAGTAGTTGTCGCGCATGGGCTTAGTTGCTCCGTGGCATGTGGGATCTTCCTGGACTAGTGATGGAACCCGTGTCCCCTGCATTGGCAGGTGGATTCTCAACCACTGCGCCACCAGGGAAGCCCCGACATTTGGCTTTTGTTTTTCTTTTTTATAAATACCTGGAAAGTACAATCTGAAGACATTTTGAGATCTTTAGATTACTTCAGATAGCATTTCACAATCAATAATTTATTTGTGCTCTATTGTTTATGGTTAAAAACAAGGCATGATAGGGCTTTGATTCAGTTTGTCTTTCTGAAATTTTGAGCCAAATTTCTAAAACTTGGCATGAGAAGTACACTTGAAATAAACATCACTTACCTGTGCAAATCAGGTAATTACTCACATAGCTACCTACCAATTAGTCACTTATTGATTCAATTAGCTGGATGGACAGCTAATTTGGGGTAAAGAAAATATATGTCAGTTCAAAATGAGGACAGCCTAAAATCTAGCTTAGTGGTTAGTTTCACTTAGGATAAGGAATCCTCAATCTCAAGCAAATATAAGAGTTTGAGCACAATTTTAGGTATTGAGGGTAGTATATAAAAAATATGATCATTTGTTCTGGTTTCACATAGTTGGTATTCCTGGCTCAGATCTTGGAAGGAATTAATGCTTTTAGGAAATGTGGGTCATTTTTATGCTGACTCTTTTATCCCCCAATTTATTTTGTTTGTTTGTGTTTGTTTATTATTTTAGCTGTCTTGAGTTATAATTACATATAAAGTTATAAGATATTTAAAGTGTACCTTATGATGATTTGATATACATTGTGAAAGGATTCCCCCAGCCCACTCTCTAGTTAATGAACACATCCATCATTAGATGAATTTTCTTTGTGATATGTGTGACAACATTTAAGTTCTGCTCTCTTAGCAAATTTCAATTATACAATACAGTGTTATCAATTATAGTCACCATGTTTTACAGTAGATCCTCAGACCTTTTTTACATTATAGCTGAAAGTTTGTACCCTTGTACCAACCTCACCCTGTTTTTCCCACTCCCCAGCCCCTGGCAACCACTTTTATACTCTCTGTTTCTATGAGTTTGACTTGCTTTGTTTTGTTTTAGATTCCACATATAAGTGATGCCATGCAGAATTTATCTTTCTCTGACTTAGTTCACTTAGCATAATAGCCTTGAGGTCCATCCATGTTGTCACAAATGTTTCATTTTTTTTTAAGTGGTGGAATAGTATTCCATTGTATATATATCACATCTTCTTTATCCATTCACTTATAGAAGGACATTTAGGTGTGTCCATATCTTGGCTATTGTAAATAATGCTGCAGTAAATATGGAGTGCAGATAACTGTTCAATGTCCTGTTTTCATTTCCTTTGAATATATACCCAGAAGTGGGATTATTGTATCAAATGTTAGTTCTATTTTTTGAGGAACTTCCATACTGTTTTCCATAATGGCTGTACCAATTTACATTCCTGTCAACAGTGTACAAGGGTTCCCTTTTCTCCACATTTTCGCCAACACTAGTTATCTCTTGTCTTTTTGGTGATAGACATTCTGACAGGTGAGAGGTGATATATCACTGTGATTTTGATTTGCAGGTCCCTGATAATTAGTGATGTTGAGCACCTTTTCATATACCCCATTGGCCATTTGAATGTCTTCTTGGAAAAGGGTCTATTCAGTTCCTGTGTCCATTTTTTAAATAGATCGCTTGGTTTTTTGCTATGAGTTATATGAGTTCTTTATATATTTTGAATATTAACCCCTTATCAAATATATGAAACACAACTGTTTTCTCTCATTCCATAGGTTGTCTTTTCATTTTGCTGATGGTTTTCTTTTCCATGCAGAAGCTTTTTAGTTTGATATAGTCCCATTGTTCATTTTTGTTTTGTTGCCCTTGGCTTTTGGGGTCGAATCCAAAAGAAATCATTGCCAAGGGTAATGTCAAAGAGCTTACCCCTTATGTTTTCATTTAGAGTTGTATGGTTTCAAGGCTTACATTCAAATTTTTATCTATTTTGAGTTAATTTTTGTGTATGGAGTAAAACTGTGGTCCAGTTTCATTCTTTTGTATGTGGCTGTCCAGTTTTCCCAACACCATTTATTGAAGAGCCTGTTCTTTCTCCATTGAATATTTGTGACTCCTATGTTGTAAATTAATTGACTGTATATGATTAATTTATTTCTGGACTCTCTATTCTTTTCCTTTGATCCATGTGTCTGTTTTTATGCCAATACCATACTATTTTGATTACTATAGTTTTATAATATAATTTAAAATCAAGAAGCATGATGCCTCCAGCTTTCTTCATCTCTCTCAAGAATGCCTTGGCTATTCAGGGTCTTCTGTGGTTTCATTCAAAATTTAGGATTTTTTTCTATTTCTGTGAAAAAATGCAATTGGAATTTTGAAAAGATTAATTTAAGTTATAGATGGTTTTAGGTAGTATGGACATTTTAATAATATTAGTTTTTCCAATCATAAGCACAGGATATCTTTCCATTTATTTGTGTCTTCTTTGATTTCTTTCATCAGTGTCTTATAGTTTTCAGTGTACAGAACTTTCACCTTCTAGTTAAATTTATTCCTAGGTATTTTATTCTTTTTCACGCAATTATAAATGAAATTATTTTCTTAATTTATCTTTCTGAAAGTTTATTATTAGTGTATTTAAGCATAACTGATTTTGCTATATTGATTTTGTATCCTATAACTTTACTGAATTTATTAGTTCTAATAGATTTTTTGTGAAGTCTTTAGGGTTTCTCTGTGTAATATGTCATCTTCAGATAGAGACAGTTTTACTTCTTCCTTTTTTATTTGGATGCCTTTTATTTCTATTTTGCCCAATTGCTCTGAATAGGAGTTCCATTACTATATTGAATAAGAGTGGTGAGAGTGGGAATCCTTGTGTTGTTCCTGATCTTAGAGGCAAAGCTTTCAGCTATTTAACATTGAGTATGATGTTAGTTGTGGACTTAGCATTTATGAGCTTTATTATGTTGAACTGCATTCCCTTTATACCCAGTTTATATCTAGCCAAAGCTTTGTCTAATTTTCTGATCTTTTCAGGAAAAAAACCAGCTCTTTGTTTCATTAATCTTTTCTGTCATCTTTTTAGTCTCTAATTTATTACTGCTCTGATTTTTATTACATCCTTTCTTCTACTAACTGTGGCCTTCATTTGTTCTTCTTTCTCTAGTTCCTTGAGGTGTGAAGTTAGGTTGTTTATTGAGATCTTTCTTTATTCTTAATGTAGGTGTTTATTGCTATGAACTTCCCTCTTAGAGCTGCTTTTCCTGCATACCCTAAGATTTTGTATTTTCATTTTCACTTGTCTCAAGATAATTTATTTTTCTTTTGATTTCCTCCTTGACCCATTAGTTGTTCAGTAGAATGCTGTTTATTTCACATATTTGTGAATTTTCCAGTTTTCTTCTTGTAGTTGATTTCCAGTTTCATTCCATTGTAGTTAAAAAAGATGCTTGATATTATTTCAGTCTTCTTAAATTTACTAAGACCTGTTTTATGGCCTAACTTATGATCTATCCTGGAGAATGTTCCATACCCTTGAGAGAAATATGTATCCTACTGCTTTTGGAATGTTCTGTAAACATCTCCTGAATCCATCTGGTCTAATGTGTCATTTGCGTCCAAAGTTTTCTTATTGATTTTCTGTCTGGATGATCTATCCATTGTTGAAAGTGGGGTTTTGAAGTCCCCTACTAGTATTGTATTGCTGTCTATTTCTCCCTTCAAGTCTGTTAAATTCTGCTTTATATATTTAGGTGCTCCTATGTTGGATGCATAAATATTTACAAATGATATATACTTTTGTTGGATTGATCCCTTTATCATTATATAATAACATTTTTTTCTTATTACAGTCTTTGGTAGTTTGCTTTGGTAGTTCTCAGTAGCTTATAGCCAGTTTCCAGCTATGAAGTATGGAAGAGATGGAACTATGAGTTCTGGCAAGTCCCTGTGACCCCACTGCAGTTTTATTCTGCATTTTAAGTTTTAAAAAATCTTATAAACTTGGTTCCTTATCTGTACAATGAAGGCTCACAAGGTAATTGTTAAAAAGTAACAAGTAAAATAAAGTATATAGTAATTGAATTTATTACTGTCATTTACTGAACTGCCTACTGAGTACTAGGTACTCCACTAAGTAATTAAATTGTGTTATCTCATTTTCATTCTCTCTAGAACCCTTTGAAAATACACTGCTTTGTTCCAATTTTACAAATTAGGATATGGAAGCATACAGTTTATCTAATTTGCCCAAGATCATATAGTGGTAGAAGTCAGATGCTAACTTAAGTTCATCCAACTCCTGAGCTCAGCATCCTTAACAGATACCCTTTACTGTGTTACCATCTAAAATCAGAACTTAACACTGAACTGCTGACTTTGTTAAGTTAGCTCTTTTCTTCTTCCCTTGGACTAGGATTAGGTCAATCCCAGCTGTTAAGGGAAATAAACAAGTACAAAGAAACTTATTGAAAAATTTTAAAATTTCAGAGTGTTCTAAGTCAGAATTGGGGCTCCATGATGGCTAGACATACTTCAGGGTGTTAAAACATTGCCCCAGAGTCATCCTAAGGCAATTCTTCAGGCTCAGTCCCTAACCCACTAAAAACTTATTTAGAAAATCAGATTGCTATGTGCTGTTCATTAGATACCAAGTCATAATTTTAATATTTGCAACAACAGTGTCATTAATAGAAAAATATTAACTTAAAGCCATAGATTTAAAAAGAAAACCATTAATAATTTTTAAAGAACATAGGAAGTGAGCTATATCATTATAATGTATAATTTATAATAAATACATACCATTTACAATGTAATGTTGGGTTGGCCAAAAAGTGCCTTTGGTTTTTAAATAAAAATAAAAGACACATTTTTCATTTTCACCAAGAACTTTATTGTAAACAACAATGTATTCACCCTTTTGTTCCACTACCTTCTGCCATTTTTCAGGAAACTTCATAATTCCATCCTCCCCAAACTTTTAATCTTTTTGAGCAAAGAACTGTTCCAGGTGCCTTTTACAGTAGTCTCCCAGGGAATTGAAATTTTTTCCATTAAGAGAATTTTGTAAAGACCAAAATAAATGGAAATCCAAATGTGCGATGCCTGGTGAATATGGCAGATGAATTTCCCAACCAAGCTGTAACAGTTTTTGCCTGGTCATTAAAGAAACTTGTGGTCTTGTGGTATCCTGATGGAAGATTATATATTTTCTGTTGACTAATTCTGGATGCTTTTCATTGAGTGCTGCTTTCAGTTGGTCTAATTGGGAGCAGTACTTGTTGGGGTTAATTGTTTGGTTTTCCAGAAGGAGCTCATAATAGAGGACTCCCTTCCAATCCCACCATATACACAGCATCACCTTCTTTGGATGAAGACCAGCCTTTGGTGTGCTTGGTGATGGTTCATTTAGCTTGCCCCACACTCTCTTCCATCCCACATTATTGTACAGTATCCACTTTTCATTGCCTGTCACAATTTGTTTTAAAAATGGAACATTTTCATTACATTTAAGTAGAGAGTCACATGCAGAAATATGGTCAGTGAGGTTTTTTTCGCTTAACTTATGTGGAACCCAAACATCAAAGTGATTCACATAGCCAAGCTGGTGCAAATGATTTTCCAAAGCTTGATTTGGATATTTTGACTATGTCAGCTATCTCGCACATGGTAGAAAGTTGATTGTTCCCAATTAATGTCTCGATTTGATGGCTATCAACTTCAACTGGTCTACCTGACAGTGGAGCATCGTCCAGAGAGAAGTCTCCAGCATTTTGCAAACCACTTTTGACACATTCAATCCGTCACAGCACCTTCCCCATACACAGCACAGATCTTTTTTTGCGTTTCAGCTGCGTTTTTATCTTTCGAAATAGTAAAGCATCATATGCTGAAAATGTTGCTTTTATCCTTCCATCTTCAATATTAAAATGGCTACACAAAACTTCACCAATTTTGGGCTTCCCTGGTGGCGCAGTGGTTGAGAGTCTGCCTGCCGATGCAGGGGACGCGGGTTTGTGCCCCGGTCCGGGAGGATCCCCAATGCCGGGAGCGGCTGGGCCCGTAAGCCATGGCCGCTGAGCCTGCGCGTCTGGAGCCTGTGCTCCGCAACGGGAGAGGCCACAGCAGGGAGAGGCCCGCGTACCGCAAAACCAAAAATGAAAAAAAAAAAATTCACCAATTTTGATAAGTCTTTTTTTAAATGCACGCTGATATGACAGCTGTCACATACAATCTAAGAAAATTGTTTTGAATGAACTTAAAGACCACTAAGTGCTGCTAGAGCCATCTTACAGAAAAAAAAAATGAACCTTTGGCCAACCCAATATTTGAAGCTTCTTGGTGTAAGAGGGAGGTTCCAAATAATGACTGTGAATAAAGAGACATAACCACAGTTTCAGGGGAAATTAAGCAATAAAGTTACTTTGACCCTAAATGTGTTTCTAATTTTTAAGGTACTGTGTTTGATCCTACTATGAAACATTCGCTGAAACATTGGACTGACCTCATTTTATTATATTAAATATTCTACATTGATCTATAGATTTGATGGTATCTAGAAAATATTCTATGAATTTAAATTTCCAATTCTGTTCAGTGGAATATATGAATATAATAATATAATGAAATCTTAGTATTTTATGCACTAAAGCAGATTATTAAAAGAGAAAAATGTTGAAGTAGCATTTATCACAGACTCACTCTTTGACTGTAGTAGAGACAGTTCAGTGGATTTGCAATGTATCTAGTGTTAATAGTGTAGAAAACGAAAAATACCTATGGATATGTTCAAGTTGCTAAAAATTGTAGGGTGAAAATAATTTGAAATTGGGTTTCTTTAAGGTCCATATATCAGTTTTTTTTGTTTTCCCTTCTCGTTGGAAACTCAAAAAATTAAAACCATTTTAGATTCATAACATTTTAGATATTTTGGGGAATAAAGTTAACTGATCAACTTCCCCCTCTACTGATTTTAAATTAGGAAACTGAAGCTAAGAAAGAGAAAATAGAATAATAGAGTATTAAAGGAGAAGAGACCTTGGAAACTGCCTAATCCAACCTTCTTTTTGTGATTCAGAGAAATTGAAAAATTTCCCAGGAACACAGGGATAATTACTACCAGAGCCAGTTCTTTCCACTGGCCACCTTCTTTCTACTATCTACTATTTTTATGAAAGTTAAGGTTAAACATCATTATTCACTCACCTGCTGGATCCTAAGTAGAATTACAAATGGTGATTTTTGTGATCATATATGTCATAGTTCATGATCTTTTGTTTCAATCCACAGTTTTAATCTAGGCAACTTTTATGTACCATATATGCAATTTCCTTTCCTGAGACTTAGAAATTAAAAGCAAACAAAACATATATCACACTGCTGTTAGAAGGTCAAGGTTGACAGTTCTTAAGAATTAATTTATAGAAATTTTGATCATTAATAAAATTAGTCACCAGTAACTTGGGGTTAGATGAGGGTAAGGACATGTACTCTGGCAGTAGTGGGGGTGGGGGTGGAGAGGAGGGGAGAGATGAGATGAATGATTAAACAGATAGAAGTAGAAGTGGTAGTTTTCTTATGGTGTGAGTTTTATAATATAGGAACAATCAGAGGAAACTTATTTGAGTGTTGAAAGATAATCTGAAGCAAATGGGACAGAAATTTGTTATGGAGGACTTGGAAATTATACATGTACAAATTATTTTCTACCTGTCTTTGTTTCTTTTCTATTTCTGTGACAGCATGAAAATAATACAAAGAGGCATTAAGTGGCCAGAAAAATAAAGGCCAACCAAGTGATTGAATTTGGACTGAATAACACACACACACACACACACACACACACACACACACACACACACACACACAGAGCTTGGCTATGGACAAATTTAGTGTTGGAATTTTTGTGAAATATTTGAACTTATACTGTCATCTAAAGAACAAGTTTCATGACCAGCATGGAGACCGAGAGAGAGAGAGAGAGAGAGAGAGAGAGAGAGAGAAGGAAGGAAGGAAGCAAGGAAGCAAGGAAGCAAGGAAGAAGAAAGGAAAGAAGGAAGGAAGGAAAAGAGAGAGAGAGAGGGAGGAAGAGTGGGAGGGAGGGAAGGAAGGAAGGATGGGAGGAAGGAAGGAAGGGAGGAAAGGAGAAAGGAAGGAAGGAAGGTAGGAAGGAAGAGAGGGAGGGAGAGGAGGGAGGAAGCGGGGGAAGGAGGAAGTTTTTCTTCCTATTACATTCCACCTCCCTCAGAGTTTTCACTTCCCTGCACTTGGCCTTATATTGAAAGGTGGGCAGCCTGTAGTTTTGAAATTTTCAGAAACTTGTCATTTTCATTATAGGAGCTGGGGTGGGCAGGGGGAGGGGATAGGAGTGAATAGTAATATGTGCTTTTTTAAGGTTAAATGACAACAGTGTTGTTCAGGTCAAGATCTTGAAGGGTGAATCCTTATTTATTTTTGAAAGCAGGATTTAAGGCAGTTTTGCAGATGACATAGATTTTAATATAATTTAGTAAAATGCCATTTGTTGGCAAAACGATAACATGAGAAATTGCTTGTATTATTTTCTATGACTTAAGTTTTCACACCATACAATACCTGCCTGCCAAAATGAATATGATATCCTCACCTAACAGTGTGTCAGTGAAAGAAGTAATCAGAGTAGAAAGAGAGCCCCCCCGCTGCTACTGTGCACCAAACTCTATGAGCCCATTATAGCTGCCAGTTTGAATGATACTCATACACAAGACCCTTGGGAAAAGCAACATCACTTCCCCTGCTGGGTCTACTACAGTATCATTTCAGATAAATACCCCGCACAACAGTTTTAAATGTTTGGACATTTTGTTCTCAAATTATTGTACTATCGGTGTTATTTCAGAGGCAGCTTGTAAGGAAAGAGACTTCTGCTTTGCCTGGGTAATGCCTCTTTATACACCCTCTTCTTTCTTGTCCTATTTGGTTGTCATTATGCAATGTTTACGTTCAGTTTTGATATCACATTAACTTCTTGGGTCAGTTTTGCTTTCTAGAATTTGGTCACTATCCATTCCTTAGATATGGCTTTTGGCCCATGAGGCTTGGAATTTTGAGGTGGCCATTTTGAAGCTATTATTTTAATGTGTACTCACAGCCCCTGGTATTGTTGATTTTCACTGAAATTCTTGAGGGCCATTGCTTTCTTCAGTTTATCTCTGAGGCTCTTCTGAGGTGAGAGTTAGAAATGAAATAAAGGTAACGGATGGTTGACTGTGTCTGGTGTGCACATTATATGTCAGTAAACAAAGCTATGAACTTGTTTCTTTCTTTCAGATGACATCAAAGGGCAGCCTCCTCACAAAAGCCTTAACAAGTGCCTATGCCAGTTAGGCCACCATCATGGCTTCTTACATTATTATGATTTCTTTCTAGCAGCCTCATTATTTAAACACTAGCTGAATCTTCTTACCTATTCTAGATTTAGAGCACTCCTTTTATTTAACAAATGCTTATTGAGTGTCTACTTTGGAACAGGCACTGTTCTAACTACTTGGTATAGATAAGGGAACAAAATGGACAAAACATCTGCCCTCTGGGAGCTTACCTTCTGTCATGGATTAGAGAACATGAAGTACTATATGAAGGACATGAAGTACTACAGAGCAGGCTGAAATTACCCTACTATCTGTGGGCTTTAGACAGAGCCTGGACATACAACTGTGCATTTTGTGTACTACATAACTCCTGGGAGTGCTACTTACTTAATTGTCATGTGAGCAGTGCTCCCTGGAATTGTGCAGTGCACAAATTCTGCATCCTAGGGTGGCAGCCCTAGTGCTCGGCCAGGTGCAGGTACACGCAACAGCTTTTTGTCCCACATGGTCTCTTGAGATTGGATAGACCTGAATTTTCTGCAGGAGTGGGTTTCAGGCTTGATGAAAATAAACACAAATGAGCATTTCAATGGGTACAACTTACAGAAGTTAGAATTCACTGCAGTTCAACAGAACGAATTGATTTAATAGCAAATGATATCAGAAGACATCAAACTTCAAATCTCCCTGAACCCTGGTGAGATACATGGTCAAGTTGTTGTCAATGCTAATTTTTCTATCTAGTGTGAGATCTTTCTAGTTACCCTCTTCTAGTTACCAACTTCTTTTTCCACCAAACGTGTCTCTTTAAACTTCAGCATAATTACCTTAAATTCCAAAAACTGCCTTTTACAGGCCACTTCACCAGGATCTAACACTCAAGTTCGGAGTAGGTTTTCTCATTGCCCATCAAGCACCAACATATGCTATCTTGCCCCAAATGTTTATGATGGCCTCCTGCCCAGTCACTGTCCACCACTGTTACGATGCTTAGTGGGAGGCCCTGCCCTGGCTTACACATGCCAGAAGGGCTGAGCCTGGCTGCCTTGGCCCAGTCTTACCCTGCCAAGTGATAGTTCCTGACATTGGGACATGTTTACATCAGTGTCCAGGGGTTGACTTTCTCTTTGGACTTTTATTTTCTATTTACACAATCCTCCAAAAATAGATTATCAGGAATATCTAAGCTCAGTTGGAATTATTCCCTTTTATATTTTTGTTTTCCTGTGAAGTTCCTGATGTAGAGCTGAGTGAATAAACAAGGAATGCACTGGCAGAGAAGTGCAAAGCTTTTGGCTCTGATCAAATTGAAAAGTTTGTGGTTGCCATCTGGGCCAGCAAATAAAGTTGCTGCCAATAGAACAGAAATGTAGAAGTAAAGAGACCGGTTACAAACAATCACCTTAATTTCAGTCTGGGATATTTTGATATAGGTTATGTAACAGTCCTGGGAGAAGCAAGTCACTTCAACAAGTTGGTGGATGTGAAGAAAAGAGAAGTCTCAGAGTACACAGAAAACCTTTCTGGCAAGTTCCTATTTATTTACTTTAGTTTTAGCAATTTCATTTTGCTTTCTTTGAGTCAGCAGATGATAAACTGGTTTCGAGAGGCAGTGTTTTTTATAGCAGTACCTTTAGTGAGGAAATCATGAATTCTTCTGTAAGTAAGCATAATTAGATAATATGATAGGTATATAATAATGACTTTAGTTGGGAGGTAGTATGACTTAGTGGTTAAGAAAATAAACTTTTGAGTGAGATAGAACTAGGTTTATGTTTTAGCTCTGAGAGTTACTGATGATGACCTTGGGCATATAACATTAACTCTGAGCTCAGTTGCTTCATGTATAAAGTGGAGATTATAACACCTAACATAGGAATGTTGTTATGTGGAATAAGTCAGATAATGTAAGGTACATTCTCCTGTGCTTGACTTAAAATGCAGTACTTAATCAATTGTTGATATTACCATTATTTAATTATTTGGAAATATATTTAGTAGGTTTTAAAATAAATAATCCTATTTTTCCTCATAGAAAAAATTAGGAAGATTAGTACATTTTTTTGTCTATAACATGAGTAGATTATAGAATATGGTTCCCTGATGGAGCAGTGGTTGAGAGTCCGCCTGCCGATGCAGGGGACACGGGTTCGTGCCCCAGTCTGGGAAGATCCCACATGCCGCGGAGCGGCTGGGCCCGTGAGCCATGGCCACTGAGCCTGAGCGTCCGGAGCCTGTGCTCCGCAACGGGAGAGGCCACAACAGTGAGAGGCCTGCGTACCGCAAAAAAAAAAAAAAAAAAATAGTTCTGTCAGTTATTGCATTATGCCTATGTCAAAAATCATTCATTTGATTGAAGATTTTTGCTTTATTATTACACTTTAAAATTATTATACTTTTAAAATTCTTTAGTTTTTACACCCTCATTTACATTTTTAATTTTGCTGATATATTTTTGTGAAAAATCTTTATATTTGCAATTTAATGCTACCATATTTTAATAAATTAGTATAGTATACCTTTAATTTCATTAATCTATCCCTATGGATGTTTTAAAAAAATTTGGGGTTGAATAATTAAAATTGATTTATTTTTATGTTTACTTTTAAATAAAAGCAAGCAAAGGTATGAGATAAGATCTAACCACTATTTGGCTCCTTAAACAAGTTATTAAATGATAGTGTTTTAATTTCCATTTTTTTCTAAATATTTTATATTATTTTCGTATCAGCCTTTGTTTCCATGGATTTATTATTATCATTAATATTTATTTAAATGTATTATTAAATTGTATTTGTATTATACTGCTTTCACAAAATGTAGCCATAATATTGTTCATATTTTTTTTTCATCTACTTGGTGTGATAAAGGCTAAACCTTAGAAGTGTTTTAACATATTGGTGAAAGAATTTCCTCTCTTCATTGTTTGAACGAAGTCATGTATTAATCAGGGTTCTCCAGAGAAACAGAACCAAGGGTTCTTGAAGGGTGGCTGTATCAATTTACATTCCCACCAACAGTGCAAGAGGGTTCCCTTTTCTCCACACCCTCTCCAGCATTTATTGTTTGTAGATTTTCTGATGATGCCCATTCTAACTGGTATGAGATGATACCTCATTGTAGTTTTGATTTGCATTTCTCTAATAATTAGTGGTGTTGAGCAGCTTTTCATGTGCTTCTTGGCCATCTGTATGTCTTCTATGGGGAAATGTCTGTTTAGGTCTTCTGCCCATTTTTGGATTGGGTTGTTTGTTTTTTGATATTGAGCTGCATGAGCTGCTTGTAAATTTTGTAGATTGATCCTTTGTCAGTTGCTTCATTTGCAAATATTTTCTCCCATTCTGAGGATTGTCTTTTTCTCTTGCTTATGGTTTCCATTGCTGTGCAAAAGCTTTGAAGTTTCATTAGGTCCAATTTGTTTATTTTTGTTTTTATTTCCATTACTCTAGGAGGTGAATCAGAAAAGATATTGCTGTGATTTATGTCAAAGGGTGTTCTTCCTATGTTTTCCTCTAAAAGCATTATACTGTCTGGTCTTACGTTTAGGTCTCTAATCCATTTTGAGGTTATTTTTGTGTATGGTGTTAGGGAGTGTACTAATTTCATTCTTTTACATGTAGTTGTCCAGTCTTCCCAGCACCACTTATTGAAGAGACTGTCTTTTCTCCACTTTATATCCTTGCCTCCTTTGTCATAGATTAGTTGACCATAGGTGCGTGGGTTTATCTCTCGGCTTTCTCTCTTGTTCCATTGATCTATGTTTCTGTTTTTGTGCCAGTACCATACTGTCTTGATTACTGTAGCTTTGTAGTATAGTCTGAAGTCAGAGAATGTGATTCCTCCACCTCCGCTTTTTTCCCTCAAGACTGTTTTGGCTATTCGGGGTCTTTTGTGTCTCCATACAAATTTTAAGATGATTTGTTCTAGTTCTGTAAAAAATGCCATTGGTAATTTGATAGGGATTGGATTGATTCTGTAGATTGCTTTGGGTAGTATAGTCATTTTCACAATATTGATTCTTCCAATCCAAGAACATGGTATATCTCTCCATCTGTTGGTATCACCTTTAATTTCTTTCATCAGTGTCTTATAGTTTTCTGCATGCAAGTCTTTTGTCTCCCCAGTAGGTTTATTCCTAGGTATTTTATTCTTTTTGTTGCAGTGGTAAATGGGAGTGTTTCCTTAATTTCTCTGTCAGATTTTTCATCATTAATATATAGGAATGCCAGAGATTTCTGTGCATTAACTTTGTACCCTGTAACTTTACCAAATTCATTGATTAGTTCTAGTAGTTTTCTGGTGGCATCTTTAGGATTCTGTATGTATAGTATCATGTCATCTGCAAACAGTGACAGTTTTACTTCTTCTTTTCTAATTTGTATTCCTTTTTTTTCTTTTTCTTCTCTGATTGCCATGGCTAAGACTTCCAAAATGATGTTGAATAATAGTGGTGAGAGTGTACATCCTTTTCTTGTTCCTGATCTTAGAGGAAATGCTTTCAGTTTTTCACCATTGAGAATGATGTTTGCTGTGGGTTTGTCATATATGGCCCTCATTATGTTGAGGTAGGTTCCCTCTATGCCCACTTTCTGGAGAGTTTTTATCGTAAATGGGTGTTGAGTTTTGTCAAAAGCGTTTTCTGCATCTATATGATGATGATATGGTTTTTCTTCTTCAGTTTGTTAGTATGGTGTATCACATTGATTGATTTGCGTATATTGAAGAACACTTGCATCCCAGGGATAAATCCCACTTGATCATGGTATATGATCCTTTTAATGTGTTGTTGGATTCTGTTTGCTAGTATTTTGTTGAGGATTTTTGCGTCTATATTTATCAGTGATATTGGTCTGTAATTTTCTTTTTTTGTAGTATCTTTCTCCAAGGTGATGGCCTCATAGAATGGCCTCATAGAATAAGTTTGGGAGTGTTCCTTCCTCTGCAATTTTTTGGAAGAGTTGGGGAAGGATGGGTGTTAACTCTTCTCTAAATGTTTGATAGAATTCACCTGTGAAGCCATCTGGTCCTGGACTTTTGTTTGTTGGAAGATTTTTAATCACAGTTTCAATTTCATTACTTGTGATTGGTCTGTTCATATTTTGTATTTTTCCTGGTTCAGTCTTGGAAGGTTATACCTTTCTAAGAATTTATCCAATTCTTCCAGGTGTCCATTTTATTAGCATAGAGTTGCTTGTAGTAGTCTCTTAGGATGCTTTGTATTTCTGCGGTGTCTGTTGTAACTTATCCTTTTTCATTTCTAATTTTATTGATTTGAGTCCTCTCCCTCTTTTTCTTGAGGAGTCTGGCTAATGGGCTATCAATTTTGTTTATCTTCTCAAGGAACCAGCTTTTAGTTTTATTGATCTTTGCTATTGTTTTCTTTGTTTCTATTTCATTTATTTCTGCTCTGATCTTTATGATTTCTTTCCTTCTGCTAACTTTAAGTTTGTTTGTTCTTCTTTCTCTGGTTCCTTTAGGTGGAAGGTTAGATTGTTTATTTAGATTTTTCTTGTTTCTTGAGGTAGGCTTGTATAGCTATAAACTTCCCTCTTAAAACTGCTTTTGCTGCATCCTATAGGTTTTGGATTGTTATGTTTTCATTGTCATTTGTCTCTAGGTATTTTTTTATTTCCTCTTCGATTTCTTCAGTGATCTCTTGGTTATTTAGTAATGTATTGTTTAGCCTCCATGTGTTTATGTTTTTTACATTTTTCTCCCTGTAATTCATTCCTAATCTCATAGAGTTGTGGTCAGAAAAGATGCTTGATATGACTGCAATTTTCTTAAATTTACTGAGGCTTGATTTGTGACCCAAGGTGGGATCTATCCTGGAGAATGTTCCGTGCACAGTTGAGAAGAAAGTGTAATCTGCTGTTTTTGGATGGAATGTCCTATAAATATCAATTGAATCTATCTGGTCTTTTGTGTCATTTAAAGCTTCTGTTTCCTTATTTATTTTCACTTTGGATGATCTGTCCATTGGTGTACGTGAGGTGTTAATGTCCCCCAGTATTATTGTGTTACTCTCGATTTCCTCTTTTATAGCTGTTAGCAGTTGTCTTATGTATTGAGGTGCTCCTATGTTGGGTGCATATACATTTATAATTGTTATATCTTCTTGGATTGATCCCTTGATGATTATGTAGTGTCCTTCCTTGTCTCTTGATTCATTCTTTATTTTAAAGTCTATTTTATCTGATATGAGTATTGCTACTCCAGCTTTCTTTTGATTTGCATTTGCATGGAATATCTTTTTCCATCCCCTCAGTTTCAGTCTGTATGTGTCCCTAGATCTGATGTGGTTCTCTTGCAGACATCATATATATGGGTCTTGTTTTTGTATCCATTCAGAAAGCCTGTGTCTTTTGGTTGTAGTTTTTGATCCATTCACGTTTAAGGTACTTATTGATATGAATGTTCCTATGACCATATTCTTAATTGTTGTGTGTTTGGTTTTGTAAGTCCTTTTCTTCTCTTGTGCTTCCCACTTAGAGAAGTTCCTTAAGCATTTGTTGCAGAGCTGGTTTGGTGGTGCTGAATTCTCTTAGCTTTTGCTTGTCTATAAAGCTTTTGATTTCTCCATCAAATCTGAATGAGATCTCTGAATGAGATCCTTGCCAGGTAGATTAATCTTGGTTGTAGGTTCTTCCCTTTCATCACTTTAAGTATATCATGCCGCTCCCTTCTGGATTGTTTAGTTTCTGCTGAGAAATCAACTGTTAACCTTATGGCAGTTCCCTTGTATGTTATTTGTCATTTTTCCCTTGCTGCTTTCAATAATTTTTCTTTGTCTTTAATTTTTGTCAGTTTGATTACTATGTGTCTCAGTGTGTTTCTCCTTTGGTTTATCCTGTTTGGGACTCTCTGTGCTTCCTGGACTTGGGTGGCCAGTTCCTTTCCCATGTTAGGGAAGTTTTCGACTATAATCTCTTCAAATATTTTCTTGGGTCCTTTCTGTCTCTCTTCTCCTTCTGGGACCCCCATTATGCAAATGTTGTTGTGTTTAATGTTGTCCCAGTGGTCTCTTAGGCTGTCTTCGTTTCTATTCATTCTTTTTTCTTTATTCTGTTCCGCAGCAGTGAATTCCACCATTCTGTCTTCCAGGTCACTTATCCGTTCTTCTGTCTCAGTTATTCTGCCATTGATTCCTTCTAATGTAGTTTTCATTTCAGTTATTGTATTATTCATCTCTGTTTGTTTGTTATTTAATTCTTTTAGGTCTTTGTTGAACATTTCTTGCATCTTCTCAATCTTTTCCTCCATTCTTTTTCCAAGGTCCTGGATCATCTTCACTGTCATTATTCTAAATTCTTTTTCTGGAAACTTGCCTATCTCCACTTCATTTAGTTGTTTTTCTGTGGTTTTATCTTGTTCCTTCATCTGGTACCTAGCCTTCTGCCTTTTCATCTTGTCTGTCTTTCTGTGAATGTTGTTTTTGTTCCACAGACTGCAGGATTGTAGTTCTTCTTGCTTCTTCTGCCTGCCCTCTGGTGGATGAGGCTCTCTTAGAGGCTTGTGTAGGTTTCCTGATGGAGGGACTCATGGTGGGTAGAGCTGACTGTTTCTCTGGTGGGCAGAGCTCAGTAAAACTTTAATCCACTTGACTCTTGATGGGTAGGGCTGGGCTCCCTCCCTGTTGGTTGTTTGGCCTGAGGCACCCAACACTGGAGCCTACCTGGGCTCTTTGGTGGGGCTAATGGCGAACTCTGGGAGGGCTCACGCTAAGGAGTACTTCCCAGAACTTCTTCTGCCAGTGTCCTTGTCCTCAGAGTGAGCCACAGCCACCCACCACCTCTGCAGTAGACCCTCTAACACTAGCAGGTAGGTCTGTTTCAGTCTCCCTTGGGGTCACTGCTCCTTCCCCTGGGTGCCGATGTGCACACTATTTTGTGTGTGCCCTCCAAGAGTGGAGTCTCTGTTTCCTCCAGTCCTGTCGGAGTCCTGCAATCAAATCCCACTAGCCTTCAAAATCTGATTGTCTAGGAATTCCTCCTCCCATTGCCAGACCCCCAGGTTTAGAAGCCTGACATGGGGCTCAGAACCTTCATTCCAGTGGGTGGACTTCTGTGGTATAAGTATTCTCTAGTTTGTGAGTCACCCACCCACCAGTTATGGGATTTGATTTTATTGTGATTGCGCCACCCCTACCGTCTCATTGTGGCTTCTCCTTTGTCTTTGGATGTGGGGTATCTTTTGTGGTGAGTTCCAGTGTCTTTCTATTGATGATTGTTCAGCAGTTAGTTGTGATTCTGGTGTTCTTGCAAGAGGGAGTGAGAGCACATCCTTCTACTTTGCCATCTTGGTTCAGGGCCCTGGGGAAGTAAGTATTTTTTATCTTAATTTTTTTTACATACTTAAAATAATTAACTCAAGTACTTTTAATATCCTTTTTTTCCACCTTTTTCTAAGGTACATTTTATAATCAAATTCTTTCATTAAAAGATGATAAACTTCATAAATTTCTGTCTGGGCCTTGTCTGAGGCATCATTAGTTTAGAACTTATAGAGTCTGAATTCTTGAATTTCTTTTGTTGTTCAAATATCTGAGTGTCTGTTTTTGTCACTTTGATCATTCATTCATTATGCTTTTAAAATTAAATTTATTTTTCAAATCCAGCACTCTGTTGCCTGTCAGGGATATAGGTGAAAGGTAAAGCCCCTGATGTTTAGTGGAAAAGATACAAACATATACAAATAATTGAAAGATAAAAATATTTGAGTAAAACCAAGTTATAATAAGAATCCCCCTACCTCTGTCTGAGGAAGTTGGATAAGGCTTTAAGACAGAGGTAACATCAGAGATGTGTATTGATATAAAATAAAAAATTTCTATTGAGTTCAGTATAAGGTTCTATCTAACACCCAGTGCAGTACTTACTAGGAACATGGTTGTTACTGAGTGAATAAAGAATGGGGAAGGTAGTATGCTGGCATAGAAAAGTATACAGGAACATGGTTTGTTGATGGTGTATGTATTGGGTGTTGCTAATATATAAGTCCATGAGATTTGGTGAGGGAATGGCCAGAAATGAACATAAAGAAGTAGCATGGAACCTGATTACAAGAGTTTTGTATTTTTTTCACTAATATGGTCAGATTGTATCCTATACACAAACCAGGATCAGTAGAAATTTGGCAGTAGGAGAGTGATATATCTGATCTGTTATTTAGAGATGCTACAAGAGAAGAAACTGTTGGAGAGATTGTTGTGTTAAGAGTGTAAGAGAGATCAAAGCTCTAGTAGAATTTTGGAGGGAGTTTTAAGAGAAGTAGGAAATTCCAGAGACATTTCTAGGATAAAACTGACAACATGTCATGACTGACTAGGTTTAGAAAGTGATGGAGAAATAGGAAAAGATTATTCTCTCCATGCATACCCTCAAACTTTTATCTACACTCTTATTAAACCCACATGCATAGACTTTGGCTTAGATATGGGGGACACAGAGATAGTTTGGACCCAATATTTGCCCTTGTAAAACTCCTCGCTTGGTGTTTCTCCCAGTGAGATTTTAGTTTTGATGATCATGACGTTAATTGATTCATGCTTTCCTGATGTATAGGATAAGACTAAGCTTTCCTAAAATATAGAAATTAATCAATGGGTTAAGTCAGCTTGCTTTCTTGAAATCTTCAATCTTTTGTCTTCAATATTTTGATGTCACTGTGCTGGTGTGCTACTCTCTTTTTCTTCCTAAATGACTTAGAGGTTGAAAATATGTGTGCAGGACTTCTCAAGAATAGCATATTACTGCATTAGAGAGAAATAGAAAAGCATTACCCACCAGATGTTTATTGTAGTTTGCTTTTGAATATTTGTAGATTGAAATTGAGTAGAGAGGATGTTGATTAGCATGCAGATTTTTTTAGTTGTCTGTAATAGGAAACGAATTGGTGTTTTCCTTAAAGAATGAATTTAAGGAAATGTGGTTTGAAAAGTGTAGTGTTGTTAATCACACTGATCCAAGTAGTAGAAACTATTGATTGAGTAAAATAAGCAGTTTTGATCATTTAACTGCAGGCTTCATTCTGGGAAACCAGAATTAAATGGTGGTAATAATTGCAATACTTAATACATGAAAACTCTGACCTAACACTGGGTGTACTTTTACAAAGATTAACTCATTAAATTACGTGACTTAAATTCTGCATTCTGCCCCTCTGTCATCTGCCCACCCCACCCTTTTCATTATCCCACCTCCCCTGCTCCTAATACTATTCATCTAACCCACAGCTTCTTACTGTTAGAATCCCTGTGCTCTGCAAGTAGCTATCTTACATGGAATACAATAAATTGGTACACCTCTAACTACCTTCTGTGGCATCCATGTGGTCCGCCAGAAACTCATATATCCGTGCCATGCCAAATGGTGGAAATATAGGTTGACCCACTGGTATGTCCTAACTTAGATATACTATCTCTCTCCAGTACTCTTCTGAGACAGATCTTCTGGTTAGCTGCCCAAACAGACATCTAGCCAGGGAATGAAATACATGAATCCCTTTCTTAGTCACCCCATATAATCTCTCAGTAATATCTTCACATCCTACTCTTGGCTTTAGGGAGAGACTGTAGCCTCTCGTCGTGAACATTGATTCCTCACAAAGCAGAGAATTTAATGACAACCCTGTTCTTTTACAGATTCTACAGAGGAGATGAAGTGATGGCTAGTGGTAGCAAGGCCAGTTTTGCCTCCTTTTAGTAAGCTCATGTCTCATCCCCACTTTAGGTAGCTCATAGGCCATTCCCTTTTAAGCATGGATTGCTTAGCACCTTTGACAATTCTGCATCAAAAGGAAAAATCTCACATAACATCCTGTTGCAGGTACATCCTAATATACACACCTACACACAAAATGAATTCTGGACACCTTAGTTATCCTAATCACAAAAGTAATAGAAAAGTAAGCTTCTAAACAATGAGACAACACTTTCTCAGAGAGCCATGGCTTTCATGTTGTCCAAAACAGGAAGGTTCAAACCTTAGAATTATATACAAATTTAGTTTAGTGATGTTACAAATTTGGTTGTTTGGTTTTCACTTCAGATCTCCCAAATAGAAGAGCTAGGCTGCTCTATGCTTATATACTGAGAAATGACAACTGTCTAAAAGATTGGGCACATGTCCTCCTGCAGTCCCGTAGTGTCAGTGTTATGAGTATAGTGTGTTTCAGAAAATAGGATAGTGTATAAAAAATAAATTTTTAATGCCTTTATTGAGATAATTCATATATCTCAAATCTACCTATTTAAAATATACAGTTCAGTAGCTTTTATTATATTCAGAGTTATAATGTGCAACCATTACCACAATCAATTTTGGAACAATTTTGTGCTCACTTTGGCAGCACATATACTAAAATTGGAATTTTAGAACACTTTTCTCACCCCCAAAAATAATCCTATGCTGATTAGCAATCACCTTCCATCTCGTCATCTTCCCAGGCCCTGGCAACCACTAATCTACTTTCTGCCTCTGTGAATTCATGTATTCTGGACATTTCATAAAAATAGAATCATACAATGTGCCATCTTTTGTGGCTTGTTTCACTTAGCATATTGTTTTCAAGGTTCATGCATGTTGTAGCATGTATCAGTATCTCATTCATTTTTTATTACAGAAAAAAATTATAAATAAATTGTAAAGACTCTCTGTTGCAAGTTGGGTTCTCCACAAAGGAGCTTAGAGATGGAATTAGGCATGCAAAAGATTTACTGGTGAGTAACATCTGTGAAAGGAAAAGAGCAGAAGCAGGGTTGTATAGGGAGGCCATCAGATCACAGTGCACTTCTCCCGCCAGGATCCCCCAGAGCAAAGCTTGCCCATTGGAGGAGTCTTCCTCTGGGAGGAAATACTAGGCTCTGGTACTACTGCCTTGCTTGGTGATTGGCCAGGGGCTGTCCTGAGAAGAAGCTGGAAGCGAGACAAACCATACTCCTTGCTGGTGGGCAGCAAGTCCTTTCTTAAAGAGCAGTCTGGTGTCACATCTTTATGACTAACATGACTAAAATAAGCATCCATTAAAAACAAAATAAAACAAAACAGCCTCAGTTATCTGAATGTGCTCTCTGGGAATGCTGGATTAAAAATAAGCCTCCACTGCATATTCATCTGTTGTCTTTTCTTCCTTAGCAGTTGGAAAGCAGAGGCTCTCACTTTCTTCCTTGTTTTCAAGTGACCAAATTCTTTAAATTGAAGTATAGTTAATTTACAATGTCGTGTTAGTTTCAAGCGTACAGCAAAGTGATTCATATATACATATGTGTATACATTCTTTTTCAGATTCTTTTCCATTACAGGTTATTATAAGATACTAGATATAGTTCCCTGTGCTATACAGTAGGTCCTTTTTGTTTACCTATTTTATACATAGTAGTGTATATATGTTAATCTCAAGCTCCTAATTTATCCCTCTCTCCTCCATCATCTTCTTCCTTTCTGAGTCAACTTTCTTCAAGTAAGAATCTTTGCAGACAGTGGGAGCTCAATAAATGCCATTGATTGACAGACCTGGACAAGCAAGACAAATATTTCTTACTTGGACCTAAAATCTTCTTTTTGGCACACAATAAAAGAGCCCCATAACTCTTGTCACTCTACACCAAGATGTTCTACAGTTTACAAAGTGCATGTGAAAATTGTCCTGAGACTGTTGGGTAGCCTCCCAAAGGGTGTGCAGCTAGGGTAATGATACGGGCAATAGAAACCATGATTCTATACCATGCTTACTGCTCCCAGCACACTGACAGATCTCATTGGCAGTGAATGCCCATGTTTAGGTTATAGGCTTTAAAGACTCACACCTTTGTTAACACTGCAGCTCCATAGCTCCAGAACTACTTCTTATTGAAATCTTCTTATGAATAACATTGAACCATGTGCTCCATCCAGTCCCCAAGTGCCCAAAACCTTCCTGAATTCCACATACCTTGTTGTGAACTGGAAAACTAATCTGTACTCCCTCAGCCATGAAATTTGCCACTCAGAAAACTACATATTTGTAATTTGAAAACCTGCAATGATACATTGTAACTGAAAGATGATCTAATCTCTAGGCACATATTGCTTTTGGTTTTCGTTATTGAAGATGGAAGAGATTTCTCTCATTTCAATGATGGATCTCTATGTACTTCTTATGAATCATGGTGGCAGTGTGATAAAATTAAGACATTTCATTGATTCAGTTATGAAGGACTTCATTGCTCACCATGGGTGATAAAAACTGCATCATTGTTTACACATAATATACATATTTAAGAACATAATTCATTTCAGAGTGCACAGCACATTATGTGATCATAGAGAAAAGCTTTTTAAAAAATTTTCCTTAAACTCCTTTGGGGCAAAAACAATAGAACAGCTTTGGAAAATAATAGAAAGCCATACAACATCAGGAATTAATTAACTAAAGTTTATTGCTTCATACACTTTAATTTCAATCACAGTACTAATGAGTAAAGTGATTATGTAATTTGTCAATTGTCATAATCTTTTCAAGGGACAGAATACTGCAGTCTCCTCCTTGTTAACTTGGACACCTGTCCAGAAACTACTGTCCTACCTCCTTGTAAAGAACCTCTCTCTATGAAATATATATTAAATTAGCAGAATATTTTGACCAAGACATACATGTATTTCATTGTTTATTTTAGTAGGATATAAAAAATTATGATACAACCCTTTGCCACCAAGTGTTCTCCTTTCTCTGTTCTAACACAAGGACATGGTGGAAATTAATAAATAAAACTGGAACTCAAACAACTCAAGTGATTAAAGAGTTTGAAAATATTGAAAAAATATATTTACACTTAAAAGATTGTTAACTGTTAGACATAGAAAAGCAACAGTACATTTTTTGAAGATGATGAAAGTCAAATGCACCTAATACTATGCAATGTAGGCCTGAGAACACTATGTCTACTGTGAGAAAACAATAACATGGCTGATAAATTGCACTATTCTTTCTGTGTTGATGAGAGATTTGATTTCCTGAAGGATTGAAAGTTAAAGGAATGAAAAAATACAGCAAAGGATATCTCTGCTCTTAACCTGTTCTGTTTAATGTGGAGCTTGGTCCATCTGCTGTTTCTACAATTTGACCCTCTCCCTTCCACATATGTCTGCATAGGTACACTATTCTCCGTCTTCCCTTCATGCTTCAACAGGCTTCATCTTCAGTTCTCTTGTGAAAGTTGACAAGCGGACTTTAAGGAAAATCAAGGTGGTCTTTTGAATGCCAGAAAATGGTCTAAAAAAATGAACATAGACTACAGTATTATTAGGAATGAATATACGTTTCTTCTAGAGATGGTATGGTACTGGTATTCCAGGGTTATGCCAATCACACAGATTTTCAACCTGTATTGAGTGAATATTTACTATCTGCATATTGGTACTGTTCTGGGCATTAATACTGTTTCCCAAGTAGAGAGACATTCCATGATCTAGGTGTTCAGAGGAACATTGAACCCTGTTCTCAATGCCATGGTCTAAGTGTTAAGTTTTCCAAGGGAGGGTCTGGAAATTATCTTTGATGATTAAAGGGGATATTCAGCGTGGTCAAGATAAAACTCTTCATCATATGATCTGTCATTTTTGTTGTTGTTAGTTTTTTTTTTTAAAAAAACTGGAGTTTTTTATTTATTGGAGTATAATTACTCCAATGGAGTATAATTACTTTACAATGGTGTGTTACGTTCTGCTGTATAACAAAGTGAATCAGCTATACATAAACATATATCCCCATATATCCTCCCTCTTGTGTCTCCCTCCCACCCTCCCTACCCCAACCCTCTAGGTGGACACAAAGAACCGAGCTGATCTCCCTGTGCTATGTGGCTGCTTCCCACTAGCTATCTATTCTACATTTGGTAGTGTATTTATGTCCATGCCACTCTCTCACTTCATCCCAGCTTACCCTTCCCCCTCCCCGTGTCCTTAAGTCCATTCTCTACGTCTGCGTCTTTATTCCTGTCCTGCCCCTAGGTTCTTCAGAACCATTTTTTTTTAAAGATTCCATATATATGTGTTAGCATAGAGTATTTGTTTTTCTCTTTCTGACTTACTTCCCTCTGTATGACAGACTCTAGGTCCATCCACCTCACTACAAATAACTCAGTTTCATTTCTTTTTATGGCTGAGTAATATTCCATTGTATATATGTGCCACATCTTCTTTATCCATTTATCTGTCGACGGACACTTAGGTTGCTTCCACGTCCTGGCTATTGTAAATAGAGCTGTAATGAACACTGTGGTACACACTCTTTTTGTACACACTCTTTTTGAATTCTGGTTTTCTCAGGGTATATGCCCAGTAGTGGGATTGCTGGGTCATATGGTAATTCTATTCTATTTGTAGTTTTTTAAGGAACCTCCATACTGTTCTCCATAGTGGCTGTATCAATTTACATTCCCACCAACAGTGCAAGAGGGTTCCATTTTCTCCACACCCTGTCCAGCATTTATTGTTTGTAGATTTTTTGATGATGGCCATTCTGACTGGTGTAAGGTGTTACCTCATTGTAGTTTTGATTTGCATTTCTCTAATGATTAGTGATATTGAGCATCCTTTCATGTGTTTGTTGACAATCTGTATATCTTCTTTGGAGAAATGTCTATTTAGGTCTTTTGCCCATTTTTGGATTGGGTTGTTTGTTTTTTTGATATTGAGCTGCATGAGCTGCTTGTATATTTTGGGCATTAATCCTTTGTCAGTTGCTTCATTTGCAAATATTTTCTCCCATTTTGAAGGTTGTCTTTTCGTCTTGTTTACGGTTTCCTTTGCTGTGCAAAAGCTTTTAAGTTTCATTAGGTCCCATTTGTTTATTTTTATTTCCATTTCTCTAGGAGGTGGGTCAAAAAGGATCTTGCTGTGATGTATGTCATAGTGTGTTCTACCTCTATTTTCCTCTAAGAGTTTTATATTGTCTGGCCCTACATTTAGGTGTTTAATCCATTTTGAGTTTATTTTTGTGTATGGTGTTAGGGAGTGTTCTAATTTCGTGCTTTTACATGTAGCTGTCCAGTTCATATGATCTGTATTAAAGCATGTCTTCTATATGTATAGAAGCAGGCAGAACCCTAGAGTAATTATTATGAGTTAAAATGACAGAGAGCCACATTTGAACTAAGTATGAGGAAGAACTAGTTCAACGTTAGAGCAGTTCAACTTTAATATAAAGTATTTTTATTCATTCAACAGGTATTTACTGGCGCTACTGTGCACCTCTTCTGCATACGTATATTTAATAAAGAAAGTGTGCACTTCCCATTCTTGGAAGCAGAAGGAGGTTGACAAGCCAAGGAAAGCAAGATAAGCATTTGCTGGAGGTGTGGAGAATGGCTTACTGCACTGTTTAGGCAATTGGATCAGATATCCCCTGTATTCCCTCATAGGGCTGAGTTTCAGTGACACCATATTATATGGGCAGTAGTTAGAAAGACAGTATATGGTAAGTGCTGTAAGAGAGGTATAAAAATAAGTTCTAGGGGCTTCCCTGGTGGTGCAGTGGTTGGGAGTCCTGCCAATGCAGGGGACGCGGGTTCGTGGCCCAGTCCGGGAGGATCCCACATGCTGCGGAGCAGCTGGGCCCGTGAGCCATGGCCGCTGAGCCTGCACGTCAGGAGCCTGTGCTCCACAGCGGGAGAAGCCACAGCAGTGAGAGGCCCGCGTACCGCAAAAAAAAAAAAAAAAAAAAAAAGTAAAAAAAGTTCTATAGGATTTAGTGGAGAAAAAATAATATTAGAAGTAATATAAAAATAATATTAGAAGGCTGTATAGTGATAAAAAAGGAGATTTGAAGGGAACCTTTAAGGATTGATAAGACTTAGTGTAAGAGGAAATATAGGGTCTAGGAAGGGGGAACAAAATGGGTGAAGAGTTGAAGAGACAAGTGCTTGATGTGCTCAGGAGGGATAGTGTTAAGCATCCTGGCCATAATCATGATTTTTATGGAGGAATAACAGGGACTTAGGCTAGAGAAATAGGCAGAGAGGGAATGCTTCTCCTCTCCTTTATGGACAGAAGGGCAAAATACCCCATGTGTACATTGGTTACTTAATACAAAACTTTTGTGCCCCGGGAGACAGGTCAGGGTCACTATTTCCTTTTACTAAAGGAAATTAAGACTTTATTAAGACTTTAGATATACTTGAGCCTTTTCTCCTTGTAGGGAAGTGTGAGAATAGATATCTATTGCTTTTGACTGTCAGTTGCTGCTGTTGGTTCACTACTGAGATAACAGTTTACTCTTATTCAAGCTGTTAAAGTACTAGATCACAGAGTTGAAGTAATAAATAGATGATCCAGAGAATGACATTGCTTCTCACTGACCACAGGGTTACACCTCAGTCAAGGGTCTTCTCCAAGTGAGAAACAGTTCAAATATTTGGAGGATAGAGAAGGAACGAATGCAAAAGTAGTGTGTGTATGTGGGTTTAATAGACTAGTTCTCTTACTTTTCAGTGGAACTTTTACTATTACACTGGCTTTTACACAGTTGCCTAATGTGCAAAAATAATTCCAATATTTGCATTGACACAAATGACACAAGAGGATGAAACATTTTACAGAAATCTCTGTGCTTACGTATATTTATATATGTGTTAAATGCATGTGTTGTAATTTGTGTGAACTACTCACCCAGTTGAGCAATAATGACTAAATTAGGCAATGAAATGAATGCATTCTATCATATTTAACGTGAAGGTGCTTGATGTCTCTTGGCTGGTTTTCCTCTATTTCTTAATTACGTCCATGTGTTTTCATGTAAAGATGAGCTGAACATACAGATGTCCAAAAACTTCTGTAATGCCATCTAATGGAGTCAACATTGTTTTCCATACATTTTAAAAAATAATTTGCATCAATTTAAACATTTATGCCTTTTGAAACTGCCATGTTTAACTGTAGAATGGAAAATATAGTTTTTGTGACTTCTCGCTTGAGGATCTCAGCTGGGTGGAATTATTTACTAGAGCTTATCGAATGACTATAGCCTTTGTTTCCTTTCTTGGCTTGTCCCCTTCAGTCTTCTCTGAATTTCTGTTACAAGTGTTTACCTGATGACAGTGAGAATTACATGTTGGCATGAAGAGCCCAATGGATGCTGTCCCAGAGTTGAGGGGTATTGCACTCTGTAACTGCAGAATTATGGCTAAATCCTAGCCAATCCTGACCCTTTGCAGAACTTCATCACTGGGATCAGAGTTCTTTATATTTTGTGCAGTCAGATAGTGTGCATTTTGTAGCCCTGGCAAACTGCCAATCTCTAAGCCAAATTCAGCCCACAGAGTTTTCATATATTTTTTTAATACCTCAGTGGGTGCTGAGTGCTACAATTCTCATGTTTGTTTCTTAAGCTGCCCTATCTGGGTACATCAACATTATCTGTCTGGCCCTGAAATCCTGAGTGCTTGAGTCTCCTGCAGTGCTAGAGGGTGTGTTGGAGAAGGCTGCGGCAACAACAGGTTATCAATCCTACCTGCAAAATTCTTATATCAGAAATTTCAGAGGGCTTTCAGGGTATCCATCGTTTAAAAAGTACTCCCTGGCTATGCTATAGTTCAGGCAGGGTTGAGAACCATTGTGATAAGAGGAACCATTTGCCTCATTAGATTCACTAACTAGAAAATATACACTAACTCAAAGCTTAGACTGTTGCTCTAGTTCTCAAAGGAAAAAAACCCCCAAACTCTCAATAAATAAACAAACAAAACCACAAAACCTGTATTGAGTAATTACTACGTGCTAAGCATGTCATGTATGTTATGCTATCCAGTCTCCACACTAATGGAACATTTTCTGTTCTCATCTTCTCAGTTTCCTGACCTTGATCTCTATGTCATGTCCCTCTCTTACTCTTTGCATATACTAAGGCCCTCACTCTGCCTCTTTACCCTGGTGTATTTCCTTCATAAGAATTTATTTTTCAACTGAAATTATTTTATTTGTTCATTTTTTTGTTGTCTTGCTCCTGTTTTGGAATGTAAGCTCCATGAGGACAGGTCTTTGTTTTGTTCATTTCGATATTCCATGGACCTAGAATCATGGCTGCTCCATTATCAGAACTGAGTAGATATTTGTTAAATTAATAAATGTCTGCTCATTTATCATTCTTCTTGACTTCCTATTGCATCTTCTCTGTTTCCTTTCCTTTTGATTAGAAAATTCTAAGACTTATTTGAGGTCAATTTTTTTAGTATCTTTGAAGAAAAAACACTGTACAACATTTTTATATTTCCAAAATAGTATCTCAGTATTGCTGTAGTTACAATCACCCAACCAGGATCATCTTGTTATATAGGGGTGATTTTAAGAAGGAACAAATGCAGGATAAAATTTATTCTTTATTTTTAATCTTTCAATCATACTCATTTAATTGTAGTTTTATATACCTCACAAAGGTATCGTGATAATTAATGTCTGTTTAGTCATTTCAAAATAATAAGGCACCCTGAACCCCTAAGGCAAAAAGAGTTCTATGAATGTACATAATTAGTATTATAGTTTTCTCATTTGTAGAACACAGAGAGAAAATACCTATTCACAGTCACAAGGGTATTATTGAGATTAATTAATTAATGTTTATAAAGCAGCCAGAATGTGGAGAAAAATACATTTTCTTTGCTATTTAAAGTGCATTTCAAAGGTAAAGAGGCAAATTATGTTTGCAGTTTAGAGTTGTTTACTTATTTATCTTGAATGTTCAGATAAATTGCAGTTTTTACACTTGTTCTCCTGAATCACGTACCAGGTCCTAATACCCTTTTCACTTCTTCTGTACTTGAGCAGACCCTATAGCCCTTTGTTTTTTCAAAGTGGAAGTAACTGCTCCATGCATAACATATTATTTCTTCTTTTCAAACGTAGCTTATTCTGAAAAACATACAGGTTATCTTAGTCCTGTTTTATTTTTTCTTTGTCAACATGGTATGCTTTATTTTGTCCTTTGAATATGATTTTATGTAAAGCTATTGAATTTGACATTTCTTTATCTAGGCAGATGTGGGTGTGATGCTACAGTTTTGGTTCTTTACCATGAGTATGACACTTGACTTCAGATTGCTGCCTTTCGATTGAGTGGTTATTAAGATGTAGGCTCTGAGAGAATGAGACACAGACTATAGTTATGTTGCTTTCCTGCCATATTTATTTATTTTGTTTTATGCTCTTTGAAGTCTTTGAAATTGAAACTAAACGTTCATGATTTTTTTAATGGGTTCCAAATGTGGATTTTGGCTCTAAACTTTGTCAATGTACTCTACTTCCCTATTCAAATTTGCCTCTTCATTACCTCCTTATCGCTGTGTTTTCAGTAGATTACAGCAGGCTCTTCTCAGTTGATATTGATCCTTTTGTCCTAATTTAGTGCATCTTCCACAGCCAGTGACTGTGTAAAGGCACAGGGATTACATGATTAGCTGTGGTATCTTTATACCAATATCTAGTTAGTTAACTGGTACCAAAAGGCCAGGGCACAGCCAGGAGCTCTAGTTAAATAAGCATCAAGCTGCCATCTGATTATTTTTGCATGACCCCTTGCTTGGCAAAAAGCTTTACAGAAAAAAGTAAAATTATGCTTGTTATTCTTGTGCAGAGAGGATGATTAGTCTGTTTTGTATTTCCCTCCCAGACCCCCAGTTGTCCCTTCCTCTATGACAAGGAGCCCTGAGATTTTTTGGGTTTTCCGTTTAGGTTCCATTTGGGTTTTCCTATTAACAAATAGGAAACCATTTGCTAATAATGGAGAAGAAATTTAGGGAAAGATAATACATCTTGATGTGGAAAGATCAGGTATAAAACTGAATTGTAAAGTTATATAAAAGGCGTAGGTTCATGGTGTATCGAAGAAACACAAGGTTTGTCTGAAAGTTTAGTTAAGGTTATGCCCTTCTATAGTAATAAAGATTAAGGGAACATCACTCAGCTTCCCTCCTTCTACCCTCAATATACAAAAATTAAATTTGCTTCTCTAGTGCCTTATCAAATAAATATAGATATTCTGATATGAAGTTAGAACATCTGGCTAATCTCATCATTGTGATTATTACATGATGTATAAAACATAGTTCTGTAAATCAGCAGAAAATAAAGTTCACTAACTGGTTAACTAATGGGTTAATATAATATATTTGTTTTATATTCTTGTAAGGACCCATGAAGAGATGAGATGACATCTTTGGGGGTTAGAGTTGGATTTGAATTCTTAGAGATGATGAAATTTTTAGGTTTTCTTTTCCTCCCTCCAAACTGACAAAATATTTCACAAGTTAAGGAAAACATTGAAAGTGTAATGAAAACACAATGCGCAAAACTGCCTAAATGCATCTCGTTTATTTACATTTCTAGATTTTGCAAAGCTAAATTATTGGATTTCTTCATTGTTTTGACAGAGCCATGCTGAAAAGTAACTTAATACTTCTTGTAAGGTGCTTTTAGCTAGAGCCGGAACTACAAAGACTACTGGGTTAGAAATAGGCTTCATTCAACACAGGGTTTGCCAGGAATGTGCTTTGCTCTCTTGACCTCAAGACTGATTAAAGATTAATTTGTTATCTTTAACTTTTAAAATAGTTTAACAGAAGATGGAAATGTATCACTATATACCCTTAGATAAATCTTTACATTTTTACAAATAGATAAATTGTTGTATAACTATTGTCTTGTTCTGTGGCATGTACAGTTGTTTGCTTGGCTAGTTGGGGTGTTATGAACTTATTTATATTCAGTAAAATAATATCACCCTCTTCCATAATGAAAGGTACTCTGCCTTGACTTTTTTAAAAATGTAAGATAGAAAATATGTGTACATAACAATATACAACTTTGATGATGCTGTCAGAGATGTATGTGCCTAAAAAACTCCAATCACACTATGTGAAGATGAGTATTTGAAGTATAACCCAGCTTTTGGTTGAAGACCCTATGTCTGCTTTTACTCTTTTTTTTTTTTTTTTTCTCACAGTTTCAGTCCCTTTAATTAGGTGCTCTGAAGAGAGGGCAGAATGGCAGACAAGGGGTGGAGAAGGTGGTGCTTCTTAAGCCCCTTTCAGTAACCGGTCAGTCCTCATCCTCTGGCAGCTGGATCTTGCTGGGGTCGAAGCAGTTGGAGTCCATGATGGGGAGGCCATTGGCCTCTCGGTATTTTACAAGCCTCTCAGCTTCCCGGCGGGCCCACTCCTGCATCCTGTAGTCAGGCAGATAAGCCACAAAGGTGCTGCCAAGGACCAAGATGATGGAGAAGCCAAAGACGAAGACGACCCGCATGTTCCAGAGGTCCACAGCAGGGTCCCTGTCATAACCGTGGGAGTCTGGGTTCTTCTCGTAGAGGTTTTCGTCCTCGGGATCTGGGTCCCCCTGCCAGCGTAAAGTCGGTTCCGGCGGCCGCTTTCCCGCCACAGCGGACGGGGCGATCACAGCCCTGGAGGAGCTGGATTCCCAGCGAACACGGGCAGCCGGGAGCCCTCGCCTCGCCGCCACCGCCAAAAGGCGGCGGCCGCACAAACCTAACATCCCGGCCACCATGACAGATCGTTCTGCAGTTTATCGGGGGCGGGGACGGAAATGTGACTGCGCAGCTGCAGCTGGTCCGAGCGCGAGAATTGTCGCTCCGCCCCTACCGCAATAGGTCCCGAGTCGAGATTTTGTTTTCAAAAGGGCGAGGCGTCCTCTTTCCCTCCCTCTGTCACGGCCTCACGGAAGCAACCATCTTCTTATCCTCTCGATCAGGCTATGGAATTTCTGACCGAAAGGCTGTGGAATTTCCTTGAAAATAAAGCGGTAACACTCGTGTGAATTCCGTTCCCAACCAATCGCACGGAGAGCTCCCTTGCCCTCTGGCGGGAAGGGCGGAGCTTCCGTTGCTCTTTCATCTTAGAAGGAAGCCAACCTTTTTTTTTTTTTTTTTTGCGGTACGCGGGCCTCTCACTGTTGTGGCCTCTCCCGTTGCGGAGCACAGGCTCGGGACGCGCAGGCTCAGCGGCCATGGCTCACGGGCCCAGCCGCTCCGCAGCATGTGGCATCTTCCCGGACTGGGGCACGAACCCCCGTCCCCTGCATCGGCAGGCGGACTCCCAACCACTGCACCACCAGGGAAGCTGCTTTTACTCTTTGTGTCGCAAACCATATTTACTGAAATAGAGTTGCCCCATGATTTGATTAACATAGATCATGTACTACAATAGCTAGCACAGTGCTGGATGGAATGAAATCTTTTGTTGAATAAATGGGTTAAAGACATAATAGTCAATTTAGAAGGCATATTGAAAGTTTGTCATGAGGGGAAGAAAGCATCAAAATTGAAGTCACTGAGCAATTTTAGCAAATGTTGAAGGGTTCAGGGTACTGAAGTTCTCATCGCAGGTTTCACTGAGTTCTCTTTATTAACTGGATCAGATGTGGTACATTTTTTATGCCCAGGCAGAAGTTTCTGTATTTAGCTGGGGGAATAATCCTTTAACTCTGAATTGCAAAATGATTAGTCTCTTGTTTGCCATGAACCTTATGGTCTATACCCCTTGTTCAAGCAATTAATCATGCCTTGCAGTGTTTCATGGGTGTTCCCTTGTATAGTTATTTAGCTCTTCCATTGTTTATGGCCCCATGTAGAACATATCCACAAGTAAATTGTTGAGGCAGGGAACAAGTGTGTGTGTGTGTGTGTGTGTGTGTGTGTGTGTGTGTGTGTGTGTGGTGTGGTGTGGCTATCTGTCCATGATTGTATGTTCTGAATTCATTAAATGTCAAAAATATTGCAGGTTTGATAGTATTTCGATGAATTCCAGAAGAATCAGTACTATAAAATAGGTTAGGACTGTATAATATTCATTAAAAGAGTTACTGTTGTATAATTATGAGAAAGGACATAGCATGTAAGAGTTGACCCCTAAAAAAAAATAAACAGTTGGAAGCATGAAGGGAACCTGTGGAAGGAACTGTGAGTTGGTGGATATTGATGGGAGAGGGGAGGGGCTAGCTCAGTACTCGGCAGGACCTTATCAAAGCACATTGTATTTTAAGTACCTAAAGTTTTCAAAGCCTTGGAATATATTAGTATATTAAGGAACTCAGCTTATCTAGGTTTATCTGTGATCAACCTGATTTCCTTCATCTGTTAAGTTGATTAAGAGAAATGTGTATTATTTGGTGATAAATGAAGAACACAGCACAGCAGAGGCATATTGCATTTGTAGATTTAAAACTCATTAAACATTTGCTTTAGACAACACCATGAAAAAAAATGACTTTTCATAGATTTCCATGAGCAAAAGTGTCTGGAAAGGTAGCCTAAAAAACAGAAAGGAAGTCAATGTACACATGAATGGAAGAAAATTATTGCTATGGCAACTGGTGTGTGGCATTAGAAGCAAACTTATACTGTGCTTAAAAAGATGATCCTATAAATGAATGGATAAACTGTATTAGAAAATCAGCACAGACTAAATAATTTAAAATGTTTGCCCTTTCTTAACTCAAATAATTCAGAAGTAGCTCCCTGAACAAAATTGCAATCTGAGAATTGTTGGAAAACCATAGTTGTTAATATCCATTTTATCTCTGGAATAGGGCTTAAATGTATTTTTTAAACCTAGCTAGGACAGAGATATGTCCTAGGGACATATCAAGAAGGGAATACATCTTCTGGGTTTTTATAAATTGGTGATCAACTTGTATGTCAATTTCTTATACTTAAGCTGAAACTTCATGTGCTTTCTGATAACTTTTATACCTTGTACTTAAGTATTTGTCCCTACCTATACTGGAAAAGAAAAGACAGATTAACTTGATTAATAACCAAATCAGTAGTTCACAATCACTTTTAGAGTGTTCGTGATATGAAGGTTAGATAATAGATAAATAGAGGGTAGATGATATGTATATATGAATAAATACCCTTGTTGCTCTCTAAAGTAGACTAAAAAAGAAATGTTAGAGCCTTTTGCTAAGTTCTTTGAATATGAGTTCAGGTTCTCTTTTGAAAGGCTGACAAGTTCTTCCTTTAACTTCCTGAGGGGGAATAAACAATGAGAGATCCTGGGAGTTTGATTTTAACCAGGGGAGTCTCAACAGAACTTGGCATCTTAGGCGCAGCAAAATATAGCAACGAAGCACCATGGATTATGACATTATTGGGAGGTATTTTTCACCCAAATCTATTTTACTAATGAAAGGACAAAGAGATGAGAGTAAGAAAAATGCTGTTATAAAGTGCATACATTCTCAATATTACCTCAAATTGAGGTGAGCCAAATACAGAGATCTGTCTTGGGAACCAAGTGGAACAGAGGGTCCAACCCAGACCAACTTGCACAGGCAGCACTACTGATTACCTAGATTACAGGGCTCCCTTCTCATGCTCAGGATATTGTAATACAAATGTTTGAGAGGTTTGTGTTGTAGAAAACAAATGATCACAAAAGGATGAACTAGGTCTTAAGTAGAGAGATCGTAATGAGCCTGTGAGATTGGAATCTTCTTGAGTAATGGAGACTTATAGTATCTTCTGCTGCTGAGATTATTGTCATTGTAAGAAAACTGTTTTCATTAACCCATATGACCTCATTTGTTCTGTCTGGTGGCCAATAATACATGGACAGAACACCAGGACTAGAATAGAAAACAGCTTACAATATTGGTGTGGTGGCTTCTAGGACTGGCTGGAGTTGCTATCTATTGTGACAGTTTGTCGTGTTTCATTTACTTTCTTTGCACTTTGCTGCCACCAAAGAAAGTTAAGTCAGCAGCTGGGGTTGGGATTGGGTAGGGAGGAAAGGGAGAGTCAACAGACCCTACAAAATATTACTGAGTCTTGTTGCCCAATTGTGACTTAAGAAAGATTTTAAGTAAATTCTTTTAAAATGCAATTATTTGGGAAAACTAAAGTATCCTAACTATGTCTATAGGTCTCACCAGGAACCCTGGTGTGAAATGCCTTCTAGAGATGGTGCTGGGGGTTAACAGGGAACTCATTAATTGATTTAAAGAAACAAAACCTAGAAGATGTTTTTAGACCAGTATTTAAGGAGGTGAGAAGGATCTGAAATGCAAAAGGTAGATGAAAAGCCACAGAGATGGCTTCAGGACACTGCTTTCTACCAGCAGCCAGTGTTAGAACAGCAACCACATGGAATAGCTGACTTAGCAACAGCTGCTGAGAGAAGTCAACCATGGACGCCGTTGCTGAAAGCTGCCACTTAGAGACCATGTGGAAGCCGAGCAAAGTTAGAGGTACAAACTTTGAGATCAGCCGTCACAAAGGCCCTGCTGGAAAATGCTGGCCACCAGGTCTGATTCCAGAAGCATTAGATGGAGTGTACCTGCCAATGGGACCTTGTCATGCTAAGTGAAACCTCTGACATATTTCCTTCACAACTGGAGTGGCCCTTGAGGAAAAACGGGGTCTTTGACATCCCTAAAAACTAGGGACTGCTCTCTTTTACTCTATTCAAGGGAGGAGGCTGTATGACAATTTTACACATTCCTACAGGAGCCAAGTGGGATTTCCTGACAATTGTGGACACTTGGGCCCCAGTTTCCTGGTAGAGCGTTGTAGCCTTGTAAAGGGTCAAGATCCTAGAAATCTCCCCATTTGTTCGGTTCCTAATATTGATACTCTAGCTTATTATAAAATTGATCAATATGGCATGCTTCATCTGACCTGATTTCTTTTCCTCTTCTCCATTATGTGGTTCATTAAAAACAATAATCTGTCAAAAATGTGCATAAGTAAAGAATAGTTGTTTTGTATCTTGTTGAAATATTTCTCTATAAAATGTAACAACATGCAGAAAAATAATAATTTGTAAATCATTAATATCCCCATGCAACAATGTGTACCCAGTGGGTACTCTAAAGAATGCTGATAATTTATTTAGAATCAAGGACATGTTGTCAGTTTTATTATTATTTACTTCAGTTTTATATCCACTTAACATGTGTCCTGGTAGACATCGGTGAGATATAGTGTACATAGAAACAAAAAATATAATATAGGAAAATATAAAGTATACTTTAGTTCATGTTTTGAGTTTTAGAGTTTGCTTTAGGGTTTGTTAGCTTTGGAGTACTTACTGTAGGAAAGTGCAGTTGCAAAAGAACATTGTGTTGAAATAAGAGTTGTGAACATCTACTACATCTCAGAAAATTTCCTATATAGGGTAAAAAATTTCACAAGTTTTCTGAGTGTTTTTAGTTTTTGTAATGTTTTGGACCCTTTCCATAAAAAATTCTCATGAAATGCAGTTGGTACTCTTCTGCCCTTCACTTAGACCTGGACAACCAGGACCCTGCCTTGGGCTGCATTCTTTCCAGATCCTTGGCTGACCCTCCTCCCACCACATCTCTCCCAAAGGGACATGCCCAACTGGAGCCCATGTCCCTCCCTGTATCCCCCACATCCCAATCCCATAATGTTGGTACCAGAGAGCCAGAAATTCTCTGCCCCAGATATACCCCTAACCTGCTTCCTGGCCTTGCACAGGTCTCTTTCTGAATCTGTCTTGGCGGATGGAGCCAGGGGCAGGGAGGAGCCAGTAGGGCTCAGATGCAGCTGGTGGTCTCCACACACGCACCAGGCTTCTGATTTTCCTGATGGAGCCTGGTTTAGGAAGAGAATGGGGTGAGGCTGAGGGTTGGGTCCTCTGTTTGTACTCTTGCTCCGGACTTGCAAATGTTAGAACTGGGCCGAAATACTTACACTTCAACAACGACAGAAGAAACTGTCAGTTATTTTTGGATATAAGTAACATTAACATGTTTATAATTTAATGAAAGTGACTTAAGATTGCATGAGCTAATTCTTTAAAGTAAATGAGTTTATTTTTCAAATGGCATCTTTATTAGAATACTTATGTTCCATATGAGTATGATATTTACTTGTCAGTTGTCAATAACTTCATCCATTGAAGAATTAGGACATTGTATAAACTCATTATTAATCAATTCTAGGAAGAAAACTAAAGCAAACAAACAAACCAAAACAAGCAAACAAACAAAAACCTCCTGTCAAACCATAAGTAATGCCGTTCTATTGTTTTCATGTAGCCTCTCTCTAATTTATTAGGCTTTGTAAAAATAAAAATAAGGTTTATATTCTTTTCATTTGTTTTTATTTGCTCTTAAAAATATTCTGTTTACCCAGGACTAATCTAATCAGCATGTTCATGTGTTTAGTGTGGTATATCTTTATAAGTGGCTACTCAAATACTTTGTAGGTAATACTTAGGAATTTATGATGATGTAAGTTATTGCAACACAGAATCAAAATGAAGGAAATGTAAAATAATTTTGAAAGTTATAAAAGTAATTTAGGGATGGATTAGAAACTGAGTATCAACATAAAGATAGTTTCCATTGTCTAAAAAGCAATTAACTGAGGCTGGTGATAAAGACTTCTTTGGGGTTGGGGGAAGATGAGAAGAACACATAAGAATCATGTTATAGAATAGGAAATGATGATTCACCAATACATTGTATGTAGGAGATAAAATAAACATGGGTAGAGAATTCTTTCGTTTTAAATTGGGGTTGAAATTAGACAGAGAATGACCATGAGAAACCTGGGTAGTAGACAGCAAACTGTGAAGCCTTATCTGGCTTGAAAGCAGCATCTGAAGTAAAAAGAAAATAACAGAAGTATTATGGGCTACCACAAAAATATAGACAGCAAAATAATCATCATTTATATTTCATTCAACAAGTATTTACTGAGTACCTCATACATGTCAGCTACTGAACTAGACACAAGATATTTCAATGAGCAGAACAAAGATTGTTGCCCTCCATAGAGCATGCATAAGTGGCTTTAAAACTAAGCTTACTCTTCAATTGTTTCCTAAAAGATCCATATTTAATGTTATATTTTCCAAAATCCCATGAAGAATATGTATTATACACAGGAGGATATCAATATGTCCATACTTTTTAAAAAAGTCATGCAATAATACAAACTTTTGATACACATACAAATGAAACACTGATGGAACTAGGGAAAGATTTTTCTGCAAGTAAGCAAACATCTGAAGAAATTGTTATTGACCATACTGACACATCAAATAAACAGTTTGACAAATCGAGGATTGATTTAAAAGATATTTTTCCTATTCCTACAATTCCTATTGTAATTATTGCTTCTCTTTCACTTTTATAAACCTGATTGATCTAGGAAGTCTCTATTTTTACCCCTCAGTTCACTACATAGTCTTTCTACTTATACTGCTCAGGTTCTAGTTCTCACTGAAATCTAATAATGTTGCTTGATCTTCTTGTCCTATTAGACTTAGGGGTGGTAACAGCTTCCTACTGTTGCTAGGTCCTGGATGCTTCACCATCCCCTGTTGGTTCCCATAGCCCTGTCCATACTTCTGTAGATTATCTGTTAATTACATTGTCAATTGACTCCTTCGTGTGTGCTATCTGCCAGAACTCTGCATGACACAAAGATAAATAGCAGTGTTGAAGAGAAGCTCAGGGCTCAGATTGTCCTCTCAGCTCTTGCTCCATTTGGAAAATGAGAGAATAGGCCCTTTCACAAGATTTCGACATTGAGAAGTCTTGGACAGAAACCATTAAGAGAGCATCTTCAGAGACCACATAACTTTCCTGCATGCATTTAAAAAACACTTAAGCCCATAGGCAGTGTTAGAGCCACTTCTTCCAAGTGGCTTCTTCCAAGCCAAAGCTTCCAAGAGCAGCTTCCAAAAGCTGCTCTTCTGTAACATTTAAAAATATTCTCCCCAGATGAGGAGAATGTTGTATCACATAACACTATGTTAATGTTGTATTAACATAGTGTTCCAAGACCAAATCAAAGCTTAGGGCTAAGAATTCTGTTTTTCCCATTTTTTCTGTTGCTTAGATGGGTGGTGACTGACCCATCTTGTGTGCCAATTCTCTTGACATTTGTTCGATCCCTTTTTATCCATACGGGTGTGGTGGAGACAGTATAGCCCCAATCAACACTGTCTTCTGGCCCCATTTTGAAACATCTACCCAAAGGTAAGCTATCTAACATAGCAAATGACCTATATTTGGTTTGACTATCACCACTCTCCCATAATGTTTTTTGTGCCTTCTTATCATTCTTAAAAAAGAAAGCTAGCTCCATCCCTTGTACAATTTTAAGTTTCCCCCCAATTTTAGGATCTTTCATAATGTTGGCATTGTATTATATTATAGCCTTATTTGATGCCTCAAATCAGTTATCTTTATGTGTGATTAACTCTTCTTGGAAAAAAAACAGTTAAAATTTCAAAGTTAAAAACAAAACCTGACAGTTAAGAGTAAAGATATTATCTGCTCTAAGGGAGTAAGGGATAATAGCAAGCATAGCTAGAATATTCATTTTGAGTTGGCCTTGCTAAAATAAGCCCTCTCTGTCTACAGTATAAATATCTTTCAGTTTAAATTGCCAGTTTAAAGCGTTTGCCAATACATTTTTTTGAACTTAGCAGAGATTTGGATTGATTTATGTAAGATAAAAATAGTCACTTTATCTTTATATGATAAAATGTGTCATAAGCATTGAAATATGAAGGTTCATTTTGAGTCATTGGAACCACTGCACTTATAAGGTGTTTACAAGGATAACAATGTCCTTAAGTGCATAAGTACTTAGTGTCTCGTGATGGATACAGGTTTTTAGAGAAATAAACAGTATCCTAATTTATTTTGTCTTGCCATATTCTTTTCTCTTATGAGACAGAATAATTTATCTGTATTGATAGAAGATGATTTATCATAGTATTCATATGAATTATCTGGTAATTTGTGTTTCTTTTTCATTAAATTCTCTCTATTGGTTTTCAGATATAAAAACTGTGTTGAAATGGTTTTATTTTTTAACAGCACAAGCCCATTAGAGGCTAGTCATGGTAAATAACCTCTAGCCAGAATTGGGTTAATTCAGGTTATTTAACAATAGGTTTTTTAGAGTATATTCTATTGATTATTTTATTCATTTTGATTCAGAAAACACTTACTGGCTAATAATGTAGGGTGGTCATCATGATAGGTTCTTGGTAAACTGTAATTAAGGCACAAATCACCACCAAAGTTATGGTCAAATCATTTGTTTATTGGTAGTTCTGAGTGGTAGTAAGTTATATGGTGCTTCTGAAAATCATCCAGAAGCATTGGCTTTTTTGTAGAACATTCTACCAATAAGTGTGGATAGTCCTTTCTTCCAGTTATAAAATAAAACAATAAAAAATAAATCCAATCTTAAGTATTTTTGAAAATTTGTTGATTTATAATGAATTTATTTCTATGGTCAGCTTTTTCAAAAGAGAGCATAATTTAAATAATTATATCAACTAAGACTCTTTTTTGAAAAAGGATTTATATTAGTCCTGAGTTTTTTCAGGTCTTATCACACAAGACACAAAAGTACATAATCCAACTGGATGTTTTATATCTGCATAGGAGTGATTTGAATTGTGCAGGTTGAAAGATACACTTGAGCCCATTCAGATTCAAAATGCTGCTACCTTTATCCTCAAATAAATTATTTGGTTTAACAATAGCTCTCCTTTTGTAAGAAAGAAAAATAAAGCTTGGTAGTATCTAATGTTAATATAATGATTCTAATACAATTACAGTTGCTGAGCAACTGGAGAGAATGTGAGAAGTCCAAGGTCCAGAGTAGCAAGAAGCCCAGTTTTTAGTAGTTGTGGATTCATTTTCTTCCTTTTCAGAGTAAAGTATATGGAAAAACTTGATTTTATGAAACTTTACAATATATTTAATGTTTAATGACAAGTAGGTTATATTCAGAGAGTGACAACCTTCTACCCAATGTAATTGCTCTAGTATTTGCTCAATAAATCATGTCAAATGACATTAACAACTTTACTTTTTCTTTAGTTTTAGAGGTACTAGACAAAACTTATGGTTTTATAAATTAGAATTATTGATTATATAAGGCCAAGCCAATATATTATTATAATCCTTTGTCATATTTATTCTTTATATTCTAGCCCTATTAATATAGGAAGAGGAATGGGAGAGAATAGAGAAAATATAAGAATGAAATTTCTAAAGATGAGTAGTTTTCTACAGTTATGGATATTCAGTTGCTCGTGCCTGGTAGTAGTTCTTTTTCAGTCATTGGTTGGTTGCCAACTGAGGGTATCTTTTTCTGTACTTAAGTTTTACTATCACAGAAAAATATGCTCTGCAGAGAGGCTATCAAATGATAGATATTATAGCTCTTCCCATGTGGCATTTACTATCAAATTTAGATTTTTAAAAGGTTTTCGTTTTTCGTTATTTTTATTAACACAACAATTTAATGATATTTGAGTTGTGGAGAAATAAGGTACTGTGAATATCTGATAGCCTTAATATTATTAAGATATTGCTGATTCTTTAATATTTTTTCTCTCTTGATTTGTGTTTTTATTACTTACTAGAAAATCAAAATTATGATCTATAGAAAATCACTGTTCTCATGAGAAAATTTGCCACTTGGAAAAGTTAAACAATGAATTTACCAAAAAATAAACAATAGATTTTTATAAAAATAGAGCTATCTCTTATTTAATTTAAAAGTTGAAATTACTAGCTCAGCATTTTTAATATGATTATTTAAATGTGCTGTAATAGTGTGCGCTAGTTGTTTGAGTATATGTGTATTATTTCCTGAAATATTTTTATATCCCTAGAATAGTCTAATGCCAAAAGATTGGCATTTCTCCATCTAATAGAGAAAAAGATCGCTATGCATGGAATATCCATGAGATGATTTCATTATTCTCTCTCTGTCATTTTCTCTTTTTTACATTTTTGGGGGGTTGTCTCACAATGGAAGTGGTAGGATGGTTTGAAATGTGGGATTAAGTGTACGTGTTGGACAGCTGTGTAGAAGTTGGCATTTCCAGATCTAGATTCTTGCCTAGACCCATTTCTTTAAACAATTATTCTATTAATTAAATCCTGTGTGCTCAACTGGGGAAGCAGGTAATGACTTGTAGAGATCCATTCAATTTTGAGACTTTGTGAAGTGTCTTTGAACTAAAGTCATTGGCAGAAAGAAGACCAAAGCTTACTGTATTTTTTTTTGCTATTGGTATCATATGTATTACTTAACAGAACCCAAGGGATAGAATTTGCTTAAGGAAACAGGAGGGTCTTTTAAGTTAAAATTTGAGAACAAAATAAGAACAAATAGCTCTATAAATATTCTATAAAGTCAACATGACAATGAACTGACAAACATGATAATTGAAAGAGATATTGAGTGATTAAGCCTTCAAACAAATTGTAAATAGCTTAGACATAGCATTAAGTAGGAGATATTCACTTAACATTTGAAAAGCAACTAGATATCCATAGCTGAAGAAATGTTATTTTTTTCTTCATTGCTTTTCCACATGTCTTTTAATAGGTGATACTTTCTTCATAAGTAGACTAGTAATTATTATTGAAAAGCCACCTAAATGATGTAGAAAATGATTTAATAGAAATGAAATTATATCTTCCATCTTTATTGAGATATAGTTCACATATCATACATTTCACCAGGTTAAGTGTACAATTTAAAATGGTTTTTAGGAAGTTCACAGGGTTGTGCAACCATCACCACAATCTAATTTAGAACATATTTATCCTCTCAAAAGGAAATCCCACAGCCATTAGCAATTGCTCCCACTCTTCCCCACAATTCATCTCCCCTACCTAGACCTAGCCCTAGGCAACCACTAATCTATTTTCTATCTCTATAGACATGCCAATTCTGGACATTTCGTATATATATAATTATACAATAAGTGATTTTTTTGTGACTGGTTTCTATAATTTAGTGTAATATTTTCAAAGTTTATTCATGTTGTAGCATATATCAGTACTTCATTATTTATTAATGAAAAATATTCCATTATATGGAATACCATATTTTATTTATCCATTTGCTAGTAAACAGATAATTGGAATATTTTCACTTTTTTTTTTTTTTTTTTTTTTGCGGTACGTGGGCCTCTGACTGTTGTGGCCTCTCCCGTTGCGGAGCACAGGCTCCGGATGCGCAGGCTCAGCGGCCATGGCTCACAGGCCCAGCCGCTCCACGGCATGTGGGATCTTCCCGGACTGGGGCACGAACCCGTGTCCCCTGCATCGGCAGGCAGACTCTCAACAACTGCGCCACCAGAGAAGCCCTATTTTCACTTTTGATCTATTGTTAACATTCACGGACAAATTTTTGTGTGGATTTATGAACACTTGTGTACACATTTTTGGTGGATATATTTTTTCATTTCTCTTAGATATACCTAAGATTGGAATTGTTGGGTCATATAATAATTCTATGTTTAATGTTCTAAGGAGCTGCCAAACTGTTTTCAAAAGTGATCATATTATTTTACATGTATGAGGAATCCAATTTTTCCACATCCTCACCAACACTTGTTACTGTATGTCTTATTTATTATAGCTATACTAGTGAGTATGAAAGTATGAAGTGATATTTCATAGTGATTCTTGACTTTCATTTTCCCAATAACTAATGGTCTCAAACATTTTTAAAATGTGTTTCTTTGTCTTTTGTATATATTCTTTGGAGAAATGCAAAGAGGTAATTAAGGTTAAATAAGTTCACATGGGTGGACTTAGGACTAGTGTCCTTATAAGAAGATGGAGAGTCACCAAGGATGCCTGCTTCCTTTCTCTCTCTGTCTTTCCACTCACATGTACCAAGGAAAGGCCATGTGAGGGTACAGTGAGAAGGTGGGCAAACCAAATAGAGAGACCTCAGGAAAAAACAAGTGCTGGCGCTATGATCTTGGGCTTTTAGCTTCCAGAACAGTGAGAAATAAATTCTATTGTTTAAACTACCTAATCTGTGGTATTTTGTTAGAGCAGCCCTAGCAGACTAATATATCCCCTATCAGATATAATAATTTGCAAATTTGTTTTCCCCACTTCACAGATTGTCTTTTCACTTTCTTCATGGTATTCTTTGTAAGACAAAAAGTTTTTAATTTTGAAATAGTCAAATTTTGTCTTTTTTGTTTTTGTTGTTACTTGTGCTTTTGGTGTTGTATCTAAGAAACCATTGCCTAATCCAAGATCATTAACATTTATTTATATATTTTGTTTTAAGCGTTTTATAGTTTTCATTCTTACAGTTAGGTCTATAATCCAAATTGAGCTAATTTGTGTGTGTTGTGTAAGGTAGAGGTCCACCTTTATTCTTTGGCATGTGGATATCCAGTTATCCCAGCCCAAGTTGTTGAAAAGAAAAGACTGTGTTTCCTCTATTGAACTGTCTTGGCACCTTCATCAAAAATCAACTGACCATATTTGTATGGGATTATTTCTGGACTCTCAATTCCATTCCATTTATCTACACATCTATCCATATGCCAGTACCACAGTAAGTTTTTAAATTGGGAAGTATGAATCCTACAAACTTGCTCCTTCTTTTCATGATTATTTTGGCTATTCTAGGTCTGTTGAATTTCTATATGAATTTTAGGATCAGCTTGTTTACTCTGCAAAAAAGGCAGCAGAAATTTTGATAAGGATTGTTCTGAATCTTTCAGTCAAGGGCAGCATTGCCATCTTAACAATATTAAGACATGATCAATGAACGTGGGATGTATTTCCATTTATTTATAACTTTTTAAGTTTTTTTCAACAGTGTTTTGTAGTTTTCAGTGTATAAGATTTTCACTTCTTTTGTTAAGTTTATTTCTAAGTATTTTATTCTTTTTGATGCTATTTTAAATGCAATGGTTTCCTTAATATCATTTTCACAAAGTTGATTGTTAATATGTAGAAATATAATTGATTTTATACATTTGATCTTGTATCCTGCCATCTTGCTGAGTTTATTAGTCCTAATAGTTTTTCTAGTTGATTCCTTAGGATATTCTATATGCAACATAATGTCACCTGCAAATAAAAATAGTTTTACTTCTTTCTTTTCTAGGTCGACATTTTTTTGTTCTTGTGTAATTGCTGTGTCTAGAACCTCCAGTAGAATTTTTTAAATTAATTAATTAATTAATTTATGGCTGTGTTGGGTCTTCATCGTTGGGTCTTCATTGCTGTGCACGGGCTTTCTCTAGTTGCAGCAAGCGGGGGTTACTCTTTGTTGTGGTGCACAGGCTTCTCATTCTGGTGGCTTCTCTTGTTGTGGAGCCCAGGCTCTAGGCCTGTGGACTTCAGTAGTTGTGGCACGTGGGCTCAGTAATTGTGGCTTGTGGGCTCTAGAGCTCAGGCTCAGTAGTTGTGGCACACAGGCATAGTTGCTCTGTGGCACGTGGGATCTTCCCAGACCAGGGATTGAACCAGTGTCCCCTGCATTGGCAGGCAGAATCTTAACCACTGCGCCATCAGGGAAGTCCTGAGACCCTCCAGTACAATGCTGAATAAAAGTAAAGAGTGGACATTTCTGTCTTGTTCCTGATATTAGAAGGAAATCATTTAGGTTTTTTTTACCATACCATTAAGTATGATATTAGCTGTGTTTTATTTGTAAATGCCTTTTATCAGGTTGAGGAAATTCCTTTGTATTCATTCATAGTGTTTTGAGAATTTTTATCATGAAAGTGTATTGAATTTTATCAAATACTTTTTGTTTGTCTATTGACATGATTATATAATTTTGTTTTTTTCTATTAATATGATATATTACATTAATTAACTTTTGGAATTAATATGATTTTAAAGTATGTTTTTAATGAGTTCCTTATCAAGATGGTTTAAGGGGCCACCAAAAAAGTTGTACCTACACTGTGGCGTCTCTAACTTGGTTAATGGATTGTGATTGGTATTTCAGAAATTAGTGCTGAAATTAGTTTTGTAAACTCATATCTTTGCCACCAGCTAATAATTTAATCTGAGAATATTTTTATCCACATTTTAAAATATTTCAATTGCCATTTTCAAAGATGGGATCATACCTTTTCAAAATTTTCTCCTGTAAGTTTTCAGCATCAAAGTCTATATCCACATTTATTAGGTATAATATGTTCTTTTAAAATACATCATAATGTATGTATTGATCTTTATCATGTGCAAAGTGAATTCTCAATCTCTCAGGAGCTGATTTTAACTAAGTTACAATGTGAACACCTCCTTCCTTTCTAACTTTTATTCCTACATTCAACAATAATTATTGTTCCTCTACTTGGTACAAGCCCATGCCAAGTGTTGGGGATACAATGTAAACAAAACCAGCAGGGTTTGTTCTTTTATGAAGTTTACAGTATTGTGTGGAAACAAACATTAAACAAATGACCCGAAACTAAATGTATAATTACTTATTGTGATAAGTGCTGTAAATAAAATACAAGATAGGAAACAGTGTAATTAAATGTTACTGAATATGGAAGAGGGAGGGAAAATTGCTTATCATCCATGATTACCCTTGAAAATTTCTCAGTGGGTAAATTTTGATATATATGACTTCTGTATATAATGCTGTACACAAATTTTATGGTGTGGACTCTGAATTAGACTAAAGAAAGGAATAAAATGGAAAACTTATATGTGGTTGTCAGGACTGTTTAAAAAAAGTAACTATAATTCATAGGATAGAAAGAGTATGAATGGGTAATTCGAAACTATTCCTGCTTTCCAGAAGGATTTACTCTTTTTTCATTTGATAATAAGACTAATTCATATTAATATATTTAATAGATTTACATATTATAAAGATTAAACAAGATGCTATGCTCATTTAATTTGGTTTAGGTTTTAAATTTTCCAATTATATATATGAGAGGTTCAACTTCTGCCTATGCCATTTGGGCAATTAGTTAATCTTTCTATTTTTCTTTTTTTTTTTCAATTTGTAAAGAAGGCAATAATCAGAGCTCCTACCTAATAGTGTATTTGTTAGGGTTAAAATGAAATTATCCAAAAAAGTATTTTAGCATAGCATCTGGCACATATTAGGACTCAATAAATGTAGCTACATCTATTAGTAATTAATTTGTGGGATCTTTTTGTCTGTCAAAATGGGAAAATTTAGAAGAGGTAAAACCAAGAGTAGTTGCCTCCTACCCCATTAATGATTCTAGGATTAGACAAAATTAGATTTGAAGAATGTCATGTATTTCATATATATACAATTCTCCTGTTTTTACTATCTTAGATAATGGTAAGAAAAAGGATATATCTCGAAGGATTACTTAGTTGCTCTAATATTATGGTGATGAACTGGTTTTTGTGAGTTTGTTTCAGTGTAGCACATCTAAACATGACTTGTTGATTACTGTCCAGCATTGCCTGGAACACCTTGGAATAAAAACATAAACTTTTAGCATTATTTATGTTATCTTATTAACTGATGATGCCTATCAAGTCTTTTCTTATTTCAGTAATAAGATTTCATATTAACATATTAGGAATTATTATGTATCAGTTTGACTCTATTCTGTCAAGTTTCCATTGTGGCTTTTTTTTTTTTTTTTTTTGGCGGTACGTTGTGGAGCACAGGCTCCGAACGCACAGGCTTAGCGGCCATGGGTCACAGGCCCAGCCGCTCCGCGGCATGTGGGATCTTCCCGGACCGGGGCACGAACCTGTGTCCCCTGCATCAGCAGGCGGACTCTCAACCACTGCACCACCAGGGAAGCCCTATTGTGGCATTTTTTATTCACTAATTTTCCTTAAGCATTTTGTTACAAAAGCATAATCAACTCAGTGAGAAATAAAGACCACTGTTTAGATACCACTGGAGAACCCAGTGAATTATTTCGTCAAAGTTTGCCATCTTAGACTATATTTACATTTTGAAAACAAATAAAAATATGAGATAATTCATAACTATCCAAGAAAAAAATTCTGCTTCAGTTGTGTAGGCATTTTATGTAAAAGTATATTTCGACCTAAATTATCCATGTGATGACCCTAGTTCTCTAGAACCTATATTGGGCCTGAATTATCCTATTAATTATCAAAGTGATTGAACTAACTTTGTTTTTGATTATATACCAGTATCTTCCCTGTCTTCATAGCAGCAGTAGTTATTAACCACTGTGTAATTTATTGTTTACTTGTTTGAGGATAACCACAGCAGCCTTTACTTATCTGATGATGAATGGTTTATCAGGGCCTTTCTATATATCACCACTAATCCTATGTCACAGGTTGGCCTCCACCCAAAGCTGACTCTAACACAGAGTTTAGGGTACAGGACGTTTGGAATGGTGTGCCCTGGGACCAATACCTGTGGAAGGGAGGAAAGGAAGCAGGATTGGGCCAGAGTTAAACTACTCCATAGTCCCAATGACCGTCTTCGCCAGCACCACATGAAGATCTGGAGCTAGACTGACCCATGAGAGTTTTCGTGAGTTGGGCTTAGAGGGGCAGAACTTTTTTTTCCATGTAAGTCAGTCATTTGATGTGGGACACCCAGGATATCACTGTGGGCCAGGTGAGTCTCTGCCTCTAAGTCTGACCTTTGAAGGGACTGATAGCTGAAAGCTGTTTCCCAACAGCACTCTCAGGAGTGGAGACCACAACTCCTTTCTTTTTTTTTTAAATCTAAATATTTTAATTTTTTTCTTCCAGTACTGTATAAGTTTAAGGTATACAGGATAATGATTTGACTTACATGCATCATGAAATCGTTAGCACAGTAAGTTTAATGTCTATCGATCATCTCATATAGAGAGAAAATGAACAAAAAAGAAAACCAAATTTTTTCCTTGCGATGAGGACTTGTAGGGCTTACTCTCTCAACAACTTTCATGTATAACACACAGCAGTGTAAATTATATTAATCATGTTGTACATTACATCCCTCATACTTACTTATAACTAGCAGTTTATACCTTTTAACCACATTCTTCCAGTTCCCTTCCCTCCACCTCTGCTTCTGGTAACTACAAATCTGATCTCTTTTTCTATAAGTTTATTTGTTTTCTGAAGTATAACTGAGCTACAATACTACGTTAGTTCCTGATACACAACATAGTGATTCAATATTGCTACACATTACAAAATGATCACCACAGTAAGTCTTGTTACCCCACACTGTACATTTTATACTTGTGACTCATTTATTTTGTAACTGGAAGTAACTGTAACTCCTCATCTTCTTCACCTACTTTTCTTGTTCCCACATGCCACTACTTTCTGGCAACCACCTTTTTGTTCTCTGTATCTATGAATCTGTTTCTGTTTTGTTATGTTTGTTCATTTGTCTTGTTTTCTAGATTCCACATATAAATGAAATCATATGGCATTTATCTTTCTCTGTCTGATTTATTTCCCTTAACATAATATCCTATAGGTTCATCCATGTTGTCAAAAAATGGCAATATTTAATTCTTGATCACGACTAACATTCCATTGTGTGTGTGTGTGTATCTGTGTATATACCACATCTTTATCCATTCATCTATCAAAGGGCACTTAAATTGTATCCATATCTTGGCTATTGTAAATAATGCTGCAGTGACATTGGGGTACATATACCTTTTTGAATTAGAGTTTTTATTTTCTTCAGATAAATACCCGGGAGTGGAATTGCTAGATTGTATGATAGTTCTATTTTTAATTTTTTGAGGAACCTTCATACTGTTTTCCATACTGGCTACACCAATTTATGTTCCCATCAATAGCAAACAAGGCTTCTCATTTCTCCACATCTTTGCCAACACTTGTTAGTTGTTGTCTTTTTGGTAATAGCTATTCTAATAGTTGTGAAGTGATATCTCATTGTGGGTTTGATTTTCATTTCCCTGACGATTAGTGATGTTGAGCATATTTTCATGTGTCTGTTGGCCATCTGTATGTTTTCTTTGGAAAAATATCTATTCAGGACCTCTGCCCATTTTTTAATTGATTATTTGGTTGAGTTTCTATGAGTTCTTTGTATATTTTGGATATTAATCCCTTATAAGATATTTCATTTGTAATATCTTCTCCCATTCAGTAGGTGGCCTTTTTGGTTTCTGATAGTTTCCTTCACTGTGTATAAACTTTTTAGTTTGATTTAGTCCCGTTTGTTTATTTTTGCTTTTGTTTCCATTGCCTGAGGAGATACATCCCAAAAATATTGCTAAAACCAGTGTCAAATGCATACTGCTTATGTTTTCTTCAAGAAGTTTTATGGTTTCAGGTCTTACATCTAAATATTTTATCCATTTTGAGTTTATTTTTGAATATGGTATGAGAAATGAGTCCAATATGATTTTTTTTTGACACCAAGAATTAGAATCTTTTCTGATTCCAAAAGAATCAAACAAGTCTTTCCTTGATGATGGATCACAGATTTAACAACCCAGCAAATTCTGCATGGAAAATACTATTATCCCCATTTTACGGAGAGCAAAACTGAGATTTTTCTAGTTGCATAGACAATGGTTGCCTGAAAACGGGATTCAAAACTAGGATTGTCTGATTCCATAGCCCTATACTTTCCACTGTACTTCATTGCTTGCTCAGGTTTTTGTGTGGTGATAGAATTTTCAGAAACATACCAGTCTTTTTTTTTCAAGCCAAATATATATCCAAATATCTTCCTACTGATTTGACTATAGCTAATTTACATAGTCCTTTTATTCTGCATTACAGTTTATAGTACATTTTCTCAGACATAATATGAGCAGGTAAGGTTATGTGTTCTCACAGCCATTTGGTAAACAACACAGGATAAGCATCATTGTTTCCAATTGTAGACTAGGGAACAGACAAAAAAGTAATAAGGTGATTTTACTTAGTCACAAGATAAATGAGAAAACTTGAAATTGAGCTTGAGTGTTCTGAGTCCAGAGTACGGATACAGTACACTTCATTAAGAAGTCATTTATTAGGAATGTGCTTGTGTGTTTTAGTGTTTCAGCCTTTAGAGGATTTGAAATGTTAGTTCACATACTAGGTCTTTAAGAAGTGCCACTTGAATTGAATATGAACCTATCTCTTACATCAGCATTTTTTTTTTTTTTTTTTTTTTGGCGGTACGCGGGCCTCTCACCGCTATGGCCTCTCCCGCTGCGGAGCACAGGCTCCATACAACACACTCAACAGTGTCTGAGTTGAAGTGTAAGGATAACAGCCACCCAATTTTATCAGATACAGCATCCACTGGATGCAAAATTTAATTTGTGCTAAAATATTCTTCTTTTGTTTTTTCCCTGTATGTATTTTTTCTTTATAATTTGCTTGTTTGACATGTGACCATGATGATAGCTTCAGGAAGTCTTTTGCCATGAATTTCTAGCTTGAAACTATATATAATAGTCCAAATACTAGAAGTAGACATGAACAGATTTTTTTTTTTTTTTTTTTTTTTTTTTTTTTTTTGCTGTGTTAGGTCTTCGTTTCTGTGTGAGGGCTTTCTCTAGTTGCAGCAAGCGGGGGCCACTCTTCATTGCGGTGCGCGGGCCTCTCACTGTCGCGGCCTCTCTTTTTGCGGAGCGCAGGCTCCAGACGCGCAGGCTCAGCAGTTGTGGCTCACGGGCCTAGTTGCTCCACGGCATGTGGGATCTTCCCAGACCAGGGCTCGAACCCGTGTCCTCTGCATTGGCAGGCAGATTCTCAACCACTGTGCCACCAGGGAAACCCCAGAACAGATTTTAACAATAAAAAACTTTATTTCTTTCTTTTCCTCATTCTCTTTTGCATATTATTTTTAATATTGGGCCTTACTTTATGTTTCCTTTTTAGCTAGACTCTACGTAATTAGTGATATTTGAAACATTCTCATAAAGATACCCTCAATTAAAATAAATCTGAAAAGAAAGGTGAGTTAAATTTCTATATAGCCTTAAAGTTCAAAATAATACTTTGCTTATCTCTTTTATTTTCATTGTTTTATACACACACACACACGCACACACACACACACACACAGTGGCAGCAGTGGAATTTACCACTAATATGAAGCCAAACTAAGTTACTATGTGGTTTCATCTAAGGCATGGAATTTTATATTTTGTCCACTAAAATTATCTGGCTTTTGAATTTTTATATTGGTGCATAACCCTTAAAAAGAAGTAAGATTTACTTGAAATTTGCAGTGTTTTTTTAGGATTGTGGAAACATTATTAGTGACAAATGAATAATTTGATGTTTGAATCTTCTAAGTATTAATAAAAACCATACAAATTAAAATTCCTGTGCATAGGTACCCCTTAACATAAATTCATTAGAGGAGTTAACACTTATGAAATAACAAAATAGACTGTGAATTAATTCTCCACAATATGAAAGTTAAGTGTCAAAAAAATCACTAAACAAGGCCTCACTGTATCTGACTCAACACTTCTCTCATGGTGTTCTATGGCTATTCAGTTCTGCTAATATAATACGCAGAGACACAAATGGTCATATGAAGCAAAAGAGAAAAAGAAGGCAAAACTGGCAGTCTACTTTTTAGTAGACTTTAAAGAATTTTAGAACATTCCCATTTATGAAAATATGTGAGCTAGTGTATTTAATATATATTGTGTCATAGAATTGAGAAAATGCTGCAAATGAAAGTTAATAGAACAACTACTCTTATTTAACAGGCATGATAAATTAGTTGAGCTTTGCTGAAACTCCTAGCCTTCCAGGATCCTGGCCATCACTTCTGGTACCTTTATCGTTACACATTTCTACTTGGTATATTATTTTCTCCTGTGAAGAAGCATCTCTGCTTATTTATGGAATATGGTGGAAAACCAGGATTTGCTTTAGAGAAAGCTTTAATAATCTACTTTCCAAAATTATATTCATTTAAAAAAGTAAAAAATTGTTGTGTGTGTGGTGGCAGTGATGTAGGAGTGACTGTGTGTTTATCTGTGTATGTGTGTTTGTATGTATTTATCTATGTTTATGTAGTCCATCCAAATTTTGAGACCTTTAGCTTGTGTGTTATGAAATCACTTTTAAAATCACATTTAAAAGTATAATTTATACAACTACAGCTTTCTGTAAACCTTCTCTCATGTATATTGACCAATTATGTATCCTATTTTGTTTTGTTGCAACTACCTAATGAGTCCCCAGTGATTATGAAAAGTTGAATGAGTATTAAATAAGTAAATAAATAAATATTTTGCTTGGAAATAATTTTTAAAACCCTATTAAAATCTGTATTGTAAACCTGAAGCAAGTAGGAAATCAAAATAGGCAATATGGCATGTAGTCAGATATGGAAATGGTACTAGGGATATATATAGTCTCCATTTGCGCTGAAAGTGTCCTGGACTGTAGTATTCTTTTTGATTGTTAGAATATAGTAGCAGCAGCTTCTATTAAAAAGAACCATGTTGTGTGAAAGCAACACAATTTATATGTATAATCAATGAAATTTCTGTCCAGCATACTAGGATGCAGCTTAAAATAATATGGCAAGAACCTAGGGATCTATCTTCCTTAAATTATTAATATGTTCATATTCCACCAATTTCACTTTACAATAACACAATAAAAGCTTTGATGAGCATCGGCCTTTCTACAGTGACCAAATGCTTATAAAGTGCCAAGAATTTTCAGTGAATCCTTTGCAATGAGTCAGTTTATACAAAATATTTTCACAGCATCATATTCAAGGAAGTGACATACATAACTTACAAAAGAATCATTGGGAAATAGATTGACATTTTGTATCACAATAAAGACTACATAAGAGTAGATAGGTAATACTTAAGTAGTGTATAAGTTAGTTGATATTTCTTGAAACTCTCTACTAATTTTATAAAATTATTTATTTTTCTGAGTCTCTCTCTCTGGATATTATTACTGGCCAAAATAACTTACCTATCCCCATAGTTAGTACCCCCATTGTTTTCAAAAAGTAAAGTAGAAAATAATATATGTTTAAGCTCTCAGACTTTTACCATAAGTATATAGTATTAAATATTTCTTCAACAGATAGTTAGTGTCTAACATGTGAAAGCATAGCATATGCCCCTCCTCACCATCCCCACCCCAATATACTGCATTGTAATAAGAACTATTTCTTATGGAAGTTTAATCAAAATGTGAATGTTGTGGATACAGAAGGCTGAAAACTATCAGCCTAGGTAAATATTTGAGGACTGGGAAAACTTTAAGCATGTATTTTGTGCATAATTTTTATATATGGAATCGTATAATTTTTTCTTTTTTAGCCCATCTTACTGGAACAATTAAAAGCCATTTTGTGAAGTGAGATCAAAAGATGCTAGGCTTTTCTATTGATTCCCGTACTCCCAAAACAGCACAAGTTCATTTAAAGTTCCCTGAGGGGAGCATTACCAACACTTCAGTTAGAACTTGAATCTTGTGTTCTTTTGGGGGTGTTTATTTCATTTGGACGACAATTCCAGCAAGTTCATTCGGGAGCTCAAAATAAACCTTATTAAGAGTGTTTTCATCTACCATAAATATGCAAGAGATATGTGTCCTCCTATGCTTTGGGGTGTGTGTGTGTTTGTGTGTGTGTGTGTCTAGGGATTGCTCTAATAATTATGTCCAGTTTAACTACTACTGTCAGAAATAATTCTTTAATATCAGCTATTCTGAAACAAAAGTAGTTTTTGGCAGATATCTTCCAAAATGTAATTGGCTTATATATAACTATACCATATGGCCAATCAGCTCTTTCCATTACTTAGAGTATATTTTGCAATTAATTCATCCTGGAACTTGAACTGCAAAGCTATGTTTCTCACAAAGAGATGGCCTATGGGTACATTATTCAAAATATTTTGTGCCTTAGATAAATGTCTGGTAACTCCAGCTTCAATGATTATACAGGGCAAAACAATGTCAGACATGCCCTATGACATAACATGTGTTTCTACCACACATTGGGTATATTTTATATAATTTGTCATTAGTAGATAGAAAATACAAAACTGAGTTTTCTTTGGCTTATGCAGGAAGGGAACCAAACTATTTTAAGAGTCTTGACCCTAGTTTTACAACATCCTTGGGCTCACCCCTTTACAGAAGTAAGTGGCCATCCATTTAGCAAGGATGTCAGTTTAGACAATGTATTAGTTTGCTACGGCTGCCGTAACAAAGTACCACAGACTGTGTGGCTTAAACAGCAGAAAATTATTTTCTCAAGTTCTGGAGGCTAGAAGTCTCAGATCAAGATGGTCAGCAGGGTTGGTTCCTTCTGAGGACCATAAGGGAAAGTTCTGTTCCAGGTCTCTGTCCTTGGCTTGCAGACGGCTGTCTTCTCCCTGTGTCTTTACATAGCCTTGCCTCTATCTGTGTCTGTGTTCAAATATCCTCTTTTTATAAGAATACCATTGATATTGGATTAGGTCTCACCCTAATAACCCCATTTTAAACTAAATACTTCTGAAAGGAAAGACCCTATCTCCAAATAAGGTCACATTCTGAGATTCTGGTGGTTAAATTTTGAACATAATTTTGGGGGACACAATTCAGCCCATACCGTCACTTGTATAAAAAGGTTGTGTGGGCTTCCCTGGTGGCGCAGTGGTTGAGAGTCTGCCTGACGATGCAGGGGACACGGGTTCCTGCCCCGGTCCGGGAAGATCCCACATGCCGCGGAGCGGCTGGGCCGTTAGCCATGGCCGCTGAGCCTGCGCGTCCGGAGCCTGTGCTCCGCAACGGGAGAGGCCACAACAATGAGAGGCCCGCATACCAAAAAAAAAAAAAAAAAAAGGTTGTGTTACAGTTATGTTTTTCTGTCTTTTTAGAATATTTCTAAATAATGAGAAAGACTTTCCAGAACATTTTCTACTACCTTTAAAATACTATAGTAAGAAAAACTCCCTAAGTTCTCTAACAGTGTTTTTTAAACTCAATAATTTCATTAAAGTCAGCACTAGAGCTGAGGGGAGAATAATTGGGCTGTTTTTAGTCCTGGCTCAGTCACTAACCACTGAATTTGCCCTGGTCACAGTATTTACATAATTTGAGCTTCAGTTCTTCATCTAGAAAGGGAAGTCTGTGTCCAAACTTATTCTTTTTACAAGGACATTAGTCGTATTGGATTAGGGCCCACATTAATAACCTCATTTTAACTTAATTACCTCTGTAAAGACCCTATCTCCAAATGTGGTCATATTCTGAGGTACTGAGGGTTAGGACTTCAACATATGATTTTATCATTCAACCCAAACAGATATTTAGACCCTTAAATTATTAAAACAAACATTGGGCCTATTAATTATCCTATTCATAGTAAAATATATGCCCATAGATAGTAGATAATATATGCCTTTACTGTATAGAATAGTATGTGCACCTCAGTAATATAGATAGATGGTAGATAGATAAAATCTCTCTCTCTCCATATATGTATATATATGTACATATATATGTTGATCATATTAAAAGGTGACCAACTTCAATTATAATAAGAAAAGTACAAATTAAACCTCAGAAAGTCACCTTTTTCACCTATAATATTGACAAGTATTTTAAAGTTTATGATATTTGTGTTGGTAAGCGTTTGGGGAAATAAGCACTCATACATTGATGGTAGGAATATAAATTGTTATAACCTCAATGGAGGGCATTATAAAAAATACAAATGCATATATTTTTTATCCAGAAATTTCACTTCCAAAGTATTTTCCTGTAGATACATACACACATATGAAAATACTTATATATAATATTATCCTGAAGATTATTATTCCATTTACACACATATATATGTGTGTAAATGGAATACACCTACACACTCAATCATTCCTTTAATAATCTGAGATATGGTATTACCAAGGAGGACACTGAGACTCGTAAGTTGCCCAAGGTCACCCTATGGTATCCCAAGCAGCAGAATTTGATTTCTAATCCACTTACGTTAGATTCCCAAACTTGCTTTTAACCACTATTTATTAGGACCTTCCTGATTTTGTCTTATTCAAGCTGCTTTTCTCCTAGCCCTAACAGTTCTGTACTTACATTTTATAGTATTTGTTGCTGCAAGCCAGCACTGGAATTTCTGAAACCAGGCCAGTGATTAGCAGTGCATCAGGGTATTAAGTGACCTAGTAGCAAACCATACCTTGGAACATCCCAAGGCTCTTCATATATTTGAGGAGAAAACCATCATGGATAATGCAAAATGTGGTAATATTATTTTAGTCCATGCATTTAGTCAGTGGACATTTTACAAAAGCACCAACTTAAAGCTGATAAATTTGACTTCAGCTTTTTTTTTCTTTTTTTGATTTCCCTTAGTAGAAGTGTTAGAGATAGCAAACAGACATCCAGAAAAAGGGAAACAAATTGACTGACTGGATAATCCACAGGAATCAAATAAAATGACAAAATCACCTACAATCTTAATAAATCTTAGAATTACTTAGTTGGTTATTTTATTATAGGGTACTCAGCAAAATATTCCTGAAAACACCTTATATGAAAATATGATAATGCAATTCTTATCAAAAGCTCTTGAAAGTAAAAGTCAATATGAGTACATAGTAACAAAATTAAAAACAAATACTTTCTAAAGAGGATTAGAAATGTTTTATCACCTTCCTTAGAGTAATGCGTTTAGGATTTTAATTTTACGAGCATAGCTTTTAGCTTCTTACAACTCCCTAGTTTACCTCCATTGTCCATCAGCATTTTAGAATTACTTCCTAGCTCTCATGCATTTTTATCTTTTTAAAATAGTCTTATCAGGAAGCTTGTTTTCTTCAGATTGCAGATAGCTACATGTTCACTATCAGTAATAAAAACAGCTCCATATATTTCTATAGTAACTTTATTCCCCAGAAAGTTCATGATTGCAATTGGCTCTTCAAAATAAAGCTCCCTGGGCTTCCTTCATCTGATAACCATTTCGGATTAGTCATCGATTGGTCTCTGTTGTCAGTACCAGGTTGCAGGCTCTTAAAGGACACAGACTGTGTGCTCCATTATACATCTTTACCCCATAGTGTCCCTTGAAATGCTAAGGACTCTGAAGTTGTTTCATAAAAATCACTTGGATTGATTTTTATCTTTGCAGCCAAGTACGGGAGACAGGTGCCATTTCCTCTGACTTTAAGACAGTCAGACACTCTGGAGCAGAGATTAGGAGCCATGTCTCCAGCTTTCCTGCCCAATCTGAACTAGTAGCTTAATGCAGGGCTTCTCCCTGAAATACTCCTAACTGCAGACATGAATGAAACACATACCTCTCTGTGCAGGCCCTCGTGTCCTAACAGCAGTTGCCTGTGGCCAGCTGGAATTTTCTTTGAAGTTATGTATTTTATCTTCAAAAATTCTGTAAATATTACATTGTGTTTGTTGTTGTATTTATTTGAACATAAAAATACCATTGCATATACTTAACATCAAGGAAAACAGATATACCCGGAAACCGTGCCACTTTTATCTTGCAGGTCCTATTATTTCTTTCCTTTACCTGTGACCCCTGGAACATGCGTGTTCCAGCTTAAGAAACCCTGGTGAGATGTTTCACAAAAGTCCCTTTGCTTTAAGTTTTGCTATAAACATGTTTCAGATAGAGAAATTCACATGGATAGTACAGATTCAGGAGGAGGCCCTTGGTCTATGGGATAGAACATTGACTTTCATGAAACCCTAAATTATAAATTCTGCTGGAGTCCAAGAGGGTCACTGAAGGGTGACAGGGAAGAGAAGGGAGCGAAGATAACTTCTTTGTTTTCTACTCCTTGCTTCGAACTAAGCAGCTCCATTCCCATCTGCTTTTCTTTTAAGATTTTATTTTGCAAAAAATCTTCTTTTTCTATTTTTTCTTTGTTTCTTAAAAGAGCCACTGAATTAAGGAGAAGAAAGAATGCAATTCAACATAAGATTTTGAATTTCTTTGAATAACTGTATTTCTTGACTCTATTAGATATTTGTTCTTGGTACTGGCTTTCTTTTTTTCAACCAAATTCTTATAAACAATAAGCAAAAAGGAGCTAATGTGTCAAAGCTAAATATCACAGTGACTTATTGTAAGGATCATGCATGGATTCCAGACCTGACCTCTCATTTGGAACATCCCTTCCAGATATTATAGCGCTTTTCAGTTGAACTAGTTTCAGTAACAGGAGTTCACAGCTTTTTGATGCAGCCCTTTATATTGTTGGACACCTCTTTTTGTTAGTAATTTCTTTCTAAAATGGAACCAGAAACCTCTTGCCTATAATTTTTGTCCCAAGCTATATAGTCCCATGTGCTACAGAAAAGCACAAAACACAGGTGTCCCTCATCCACACAGTAACCCTTGAACAGAGGCAGATTTACTGTGAAATCAATAAAGCTTAAGATTCAAGCCCCGCATGTGCATGAGCCACTTCCAAAACCCTGGGAGTGGCCCCAGAAATAGTTCTGAAGGCCATATGTATTTCAGATTAGCAAAACTAGGATATTTTAAGCACAGTCAATTAGGACAACTCTATTCCCACTCCAACTTCTCCATTACATTTCCTCTCATGTCACGTGATGTCAGAGGAGCTGGGGCAGTTTTGGAACTGATTACGGGGAGCTTCAGTTGGGAATACACTTAGTTTGGGCTTAGGGGGAGAGGTTTATGGGGCTTGCAGTAATTCTCATGTGTATCTAAGTTATCAATAACCACTCCAATACATAGGAATGGTTTCTAGAAAATTGCTACTGCTCACTCTGTTAGAACACAAAGATGTATGGCCAGAGCTCATAACTCTGAGGTGACTCAGAGGTCATACCATTCATAATATGAGTACATCCTAAGATGTCTCATGCCAGAAGTATGTGGGTTGTGGACGCTTGAATGTATGGAGTCAGAAGCTAGCTGATCAAGATTTGTCTAATCATCAGGTGTGTAAAATTGTTCAATGGAAGCTTCTCTAGCTACATTTTCTGTTCTCAGGAATATACTCTATAATGGGGCATATACAATTATAAACACCATATATTGTTTTCTTTGGGAATTGCACAGACTATAATTCTTCAGAATTCTTGTAATTGTAGTGTATAAAATTGTAGCAGTACTGTATATAAACACTGAGTTCATCTGTGACAGCTCATAAATGAAAGAAACTTGACAGAGATTTTCCCTAATTTGCTAACAAACCTAACCATTTATATAGGATTTTCAATAGTGACTTGTGAGACTGATAGAAACCTTTCTAAAATATCATTAATAAAAAACAAATTTCAATCAACCATGCCAAAAAAGCTAATTTTCTCTCTATTCTCTCTGTAGAAGATATTACAAAATCTTTGCCATAAAGTGATTAAAGAGGCAATCACGAACACAGAGCAAAAAATACAGGGAAAAGTGTGCTATAAAGGTGTGCCATACAGTTAATGAATAAAAAATAGTATTATATTATTTTTCTGGATTTTTAAATAAATGTGGTACATGTTCACATTTTTTAAATTTGAAAATTTTTGTCATTCTAAATATTCTCTTTAACAACTAATTTTGCATTCGTAATTTTGTATTAATTTTCATAGAAAGCCCCTCTTTCCAAATTGCATGAACTTTAAGCCCCCAAACAATTGATTCATCCCTCAAATATTCATAAACAGCAGTTAGGTCTTTTTTCTTCTCTTCCCCAGGTAAACATCCTCAGGTGCTTTCCAGTATGATTCTGCTTTCCAGGTTTCTCATCAGCTACTGATTTATGGCCCATTTGCTCATTAACTAAGGCCCCTAAGGAGACTGGGGATGAGAAGCCTTTAATGCTTGGGAGAAGGCACAGCATAGCTTGGTAAAATCAGAACATACTTCGCATTGAACCTATGTGGGTTTGCATCCCAGGCTTTCAAGTTACTAATCCTATTATACTAGGCACTGTTTCACCTTTACTTGAAGATTCAACTCCCTTATCTATAGAAATATGAACAATAATACCTAGCTCAAGGTGGAGCAATAAAATACAAAAAATGTGTATCACCTAGTTCAGTGCTTGGCATATAGTAGATGATCAGGTAACATTTGCTCTTCTTTTCATTAGTGTTTAAACAGAAATGCATGCTCTCTTCTGTACCTTTCACAGAGACTGGAGAAAGTTTGATTACATTTTTTAAAAACGTAACATTTCTCATTTAACAAGTGATGAAAAGCCTGTTTTCCCCTGGTGAGCTATCAGACAGACTGAGCAAATGAACCCACTAGTCACTGAAATCAAGCCTAGTTAGGCCTGGAGGAGTTTCAGGCAATTATACCAAATTCTAACTTCCCAGAGGACCCTGTGGTTGTCAGCTGACTCCAGAAGCTTATGCTAGAGCTTCTGGTGCTTCTCTGCGCCTTCTGTGTTCAATCCTGGGCGGGGAGCAAATTATCTGGAAGGAAGGTAAGAACGTGGGATACTATTTACTAATTTCTTTATAAATGGATTTATTAAGATTGAGAATTATCAATAGCTTTACGTTCTGACAGCCTCTATTTTGGTCATCACATGTTTAACACATTAAACAGAAGAAGAACAGCTGGGAAGGGGATAGTTTTTTGTTTTTTGCTTTTTTTTTGCGGTACGCGGGCCTCTCACTGTTGTGACCTCTCCCGTTGCGGAGCACAGGCTCTGGACGCGCAGGCTCAGCAGCCATGGCTCACGGACCCAGCCGCTCCGCGGCATGTGGGATCTTCCCGGACCGGGGCACGAACTCGCGTCCCCTGCATCGGCAGGCAGACTCTCAACCACTGCGCCACCAGGGAAACCCCTAAATAGGTATTTTTGGTTGCACTGAAAATGAAGTGAAGTAATGAAGAAGTCATGGTTAAAACTGGTTGCAATAATGAAGGTAATGGTAGTAATACATGATGTATGTATTTAAAGTTTCTGTGATGTTCATGTTCCCACAGCCTGGGTGTGTGGGGGGTGGGTATCAATGTCAAATAATATACAGGCTATGTTGACAAAAATAAGATGAGTGGACTAGGTACAGAGAAATAGTTCTCCATGGTAAAAATGGGTGCGTGCGCGCGCGCGCGCACACACACACACACACACACACACACACACACACACACACACACACACACACACACACACACACACACACACACACACACACACACTGTAGATATAACACTATGTGAAAGCTGATAGACCCAGGGGAGATGGAGAGGGTGGTGAACCTGACAGATCCTGCCTATTGCACGGGAGCTGCTCTGATCCAAAGTATTTCTGAGTGTGAAAATGTGGCAGATCATTTTTTTCTCCAGCAAAGTTGGAAATCTGGAATTTTATGGTAGATCACGTAATAAAAATATTGGACCAGTTTAAAATGAAAACAACACCTTCTGGGCCAAATATAAAGTTTGCCAGGGCTGCTCTGGCTCCTGCATAGACATTTGTAACTTCTGGCCACAGCTGAACTGCATCACCGTGAGAGGAACGTACAGCCCCAGACAGGCGCTGGGGTCAGGGATGAGGGAGGATGCCAGAGAAAAGCGGCTCAGAGGAGTGACCTGATATGTGGTGTATCATGTGTCTGTGGATATATTTATCTGTGGTAGATGTAGGTGTATCTTCGGTGCAGAGAAATATAGGTGCAAAGGCAGGGAGGTGTGGATGTTGCATTTTGTTCTCAGATGCTCAACCAAGGGTATCACTGTGGGCACTTTGAGGATATGGGGAGAGAATTGATGGTCTGCATGGTTGAAGAATGTACAATGTGGACTCTTTTATTTTGTTTTTTCTGGCAATTTAATTTTAGTCCCTGTTTCTTTATCAAAAGTATTTAGTATTTTTTTTCTTGAGCTATTTACAGTGGAAAGACAGAATTTTTTCCAAATAATAGGATAAAAAAAGAAAGCGAAAAACACACAGAATTCCTGTGTCCCTGTCTTTTCACTTAATTATAACAAATAGGTGTACTTTATGAAAGTAATTTCTGCTAAAGCTGTTAAGAGGATGTAAAAGATTAAAGTAGTTTGTATCTTTATAAATGCATACTTTTGGAAGAATTTCCTGCCATGAAAGTAGATGTAATTTAAAACTAGCTTTGCTCTTCCTCTCAAGTGTCTTGGTTTTCTCTCTTTTATGTGTGTGTGTGTAAAAACAGAGAAAATACAACTCCTTTTCCTTAAAAAAAAAAAAATTCCTTACAGTTTTTATTATTGAGAGACCCTAATTAAAATGTTTCATTCGAAGGATTCTCTGCCAACCCAAATTCTTGTTAAGCAAATTCTTTATATTCCTTGCTGGAATATAAGGCTGCAGTATTCCTAGAGGGCAAATTTACAAAAGACCATCGAACCCAAATATACAGCAACATATATTATTCCAATATTTTAAAACATAGATTGTTTCAGAAATGTTTAACACCTAGGAATGTATTAGTGAACAGATTTTATACGTATTACTTTGGAAAAATGAAATGATACATGAACATCATCTTTAACCAATAGTATGTCCATCTAGTAAATATAAGAACAATCCCATTCTCACATGCCTCTGTTCTTCTTTATCATCAGGAAAGAAAATTGATAAAATTTTCTCTGTAACCCAAATTATTCTTTTTGCAATATCATTTTAGAATCTGCCTTTTTTGAAATTTTTTTTTTAATCTTTGAGGAGGCCAGTACATATTTGGTGATTTCTGTAAAATAAACTTTAAATTTAGTTAATATAATTTAAAAATTTACTGATTCTTAGCATGCTGTATAAGCCAGGTGGATTCATTTTTCCATGTTTCACACCTATTATTCTTGGGGATCAGAGAGAGAGAGGAGTCATCACGTACTAATTTAAGTGAATTATTAGTCAGATTGAGTTTCATAAACTAATTATTTCTTACTCTTTTTTATGATTGTAATTGCATATAATTTTGTTTTGTGATACATCATTTATTTGCAATATCAATTACATTAAAATTATAACTGGAAAAAGTTTGTGTAGGGAACTCAATATTTTAATTTATTAAATATTAGTTATTATAAGGGATTACTATTTGGTTTTATTTTTAATGAATTCATGTGAAGTAGGCACTCTAAGTGTATACCCTTAAAAACAAAAGAATATTATGATAATTCATTCCTTTCCACAAAATTTCTGGGTAAAATTCTGATTTTGGCTATGAATTTAAGTAGTATGTCTAAATATAATTAAATAAAGCAAGCTTTTGAAATATGCAATATATCACATTCCAAATGTATGAGAGGATATGACTGATTTCTTTCTGAATTGTATTGTTAAGGGTTATCATGTCCACCTGTAGATATTTGCAATAGCCTATATATCATGCATCAACATAATTAATTTATAACCAAAAACGAAAATGATAAGGTTAATTTAGTTTATTTACCATGAGCTAAAACTGACCAGATAATCAGTAAATTAAGAGTGAATTGACTTTGTGAGCTACCGTTATTATTTATGCAATAGAGGCCTTTGGATCTGCAACAGGAATAGGAACCACTCAGTAATGTCTGTGCTTTGGTCACTTATGGGACCAAATAACAATCGTTTTCCTCCAACAAAAATAAATGGAAGACAGTTGATTTCTTTTATTAGACATGCATAATTCATTTTGAAAATAAGGTTTTTTGATTAATAATTCTTACTATTAATTTTGTGGGGAAATTTTATTTCAAGTAATGAAGAACCATAAAACCAATATTAAATCTATCCATTTCTCGCTGCAGTTCTCATTGTTTAATCCTGTTTAACGAAGCCTTTGCTTCAGGCAGAGTGGCCTTCCTTCAATTAAAAGGAAGGGCCGAGTTCTTTTCTATCTCTAGGCTGTCTCTCATACTGCTCAGTATGCTCCCCACACTACCCTTCAAACATTCCTATGGCTGGCTCCTCACATTTTGTCTCTCTGTTTTAAATGTTATTTCCCTAAAAATCTTTTGACATCTTGTTATTCTTTCACATCACATGCTGCCCTTGTCTTACGTTACCCTATTACAATGAATATTTGTTTGTTTGTTTGTTTCCTTTGTGAGAGTAGACTTTATCTAGATATTCAGCACCTAGGACAGGTAGCAGCAGAGATAAATGGCTGAGTCACAAAGAACCACACTGGCTGGTTTGAATCCTAGCTCAGTCATTTGCAAAATCTTAGGCAAGCTTCTTATCCTTTCTGGGTGTCATCTGTAAAATGGACACCATAATTAGAACAATTAGAATAATAGAACAAAGATTACATGAATTAATATATGTAAATTACTTGGTACAAAACGAGGCCTTATTAAATGTGAGCAAGCTAGATATCACAGTGTCGGGTACAAAGTAATTAATCAGTAAACATTTGCTGAGTGAATGAATGCTATAATAGAGCTCTAATATCAGAAAGACTGGGATTTGAATGTCAGTTCTATCACTTAGGACCTTGACAAAGTTACTTAACTTTTTTGAACCTCAGTTTCTCAGTGTATAAAATAGTGTTGACTTTCTTGACACTTTTGTTAAGGATGAAAGGAGGTGTTTTTTTATAGCACGTTTTATGATTTCTTCTCGTTAAAAAAAAAAAAGAAGCCCTAGTACTGTTCCTATTCTAGGACTGTGGTGTTCAACAGCCTTGCCTGAGGCCATTTGTACCTGTTGTTAAGATAATTATCCTTAACAGTTTTTAGTCATTAAAACTGTTTGGTTATAAGTAACAAAACCAAACTCAAACTAACTTTAGCCTAAATGAATTAAGGAATTAATGAAAGCACATATATTATAACTAGCAGATTGAACAATAATTATTCATGGTATGTTCACAACCTAAATTTACTGTTGTTCTTCATTGCACCTTTAAACTTTATGAATTTGGTCTTTTCCTTTCTTGGATGAAAATCCTAGCTTTTCTTTTCACTCCCACAGGATAGAAGAGTCCCTATAGTCATCTTAAATCACAAACATAATTTCAATTTAGTAATTAGAATACACTGGAGTATTTGCTTTCTATTGTTGCTATAGCAAATTAACAAGAACTTGATGGCTTAAAACAAATTCATTGTCTTACAGTTCTATAGATCAGAAGTCCAACGTGGACCTCCCTGGGTTAAGACTGAGGTGTCTACAGGATTGTGTTCCTTTCTGGAAGCCTGAGGAAGAATCTACCTTTTCCAACTTCTAGAGGCCACTTGCATTCATTGGCTTGTGTCCGCTTCCTCCATCTGAAACATAAACAATAGCAGATCAAGTCTTTTTCACATCGCATCCCTATGACCCTCTTTTCTGTCTGTTCCTCTTCTGCTTTTAAGGACTCATGTTATTAGATTGGGCCCATCAAGATAATTCAGGGTAATCTCTCCATCTCAGGGTCACCTGATTAGTAACTTTAATTGCATGTACAACCTTAATTCCCTTTTGTCACGTAACATAATAAGTACACAAAAGTTCAAGTGATTAGAACTTGGATATCTTTGGGGGCCATTATACTGCCTACCATATCTGGCCTGTCTAATATTAAAGTAATCCAGGCTTCTAGCTTGGGATTTTCTGTACATTAAGCCTTATAAGGTATGAGCCAGGATGTTTCCATTTTTACCTTCCAGTGGTAGCAAATGCATTGTACATTCTAAAACTTTCCACATGGTCCCACTCAAGTCCCTCTACTCAGACTCGTGATTCAGAGTTACCATTCTCCCAATCTTTCCCCCAAAAGATGGATTAGTGTCACAACACAGCAATTGCTCTCTACAAAGAAAGCCGTTCATCAATTCCTTCACCCAACGTTCTCTTACACTCTCTCTAATTAATATCACTATCACTGGTCAGGCTAAAGGATCTGAGAGTTTACAGAACAGGCTCTTGAACAATTTCTTTGTGAATTAAAGAAGAATCCAAATAGCCTGGTACATAAGTTTAAGTCACTGTATCATGGAATCTAAAGGCTAGGTCTTCTGAAAGACTGAAACTACAAAAGGCCATGAGTAATCCAAACTAATTTCTCTCTTTATCTTTTATCTCTCTTTCTTCCTACAAATCAGCTTCATTATTCTCCCTTCTGGGAATAACTGTTCTATGGTCCTTGGCCTCATGGCTGAAATGGCTGTGTATATAGCACCTGGTTTTACATATTACAAGAATTACCTTAATTCTCTTTCAAATTTCCAGGAGGCAAAATCTCTGCTCTCCCTAGCTGGAGCTTTACATACATACTGGTCCAATCAACTGTAACCTGTGGAGTGAGCTGTATTATACAGAACAAAATGCTCCACTCCTGTAGATTTGGGGAATAGATAAGAGAGGATCATTTTGTCTTGGGAAAACCTTCCAAAAACTGTATCACAGTAGTCTATAAATCTTATAATAACAATAAAACAAAACCAATAATCATTATTACAGTCAAAGTTTGTTCAGAGCCTTTTAAGACCAAGGCCCTGCATTATAACATGGAACTATCACCTCAGCCCCATGTGGAGGTTCAGTTGTTTTCTCCATTTTAATGAAGAAAATACTAAGGTGCAGGGAACACGGGTTCAAGCCCTGTTCTGGGAAGATCCCACATGCTGCGGAGCAACTGGGCCCGTGAGCCACAACTACTGAGCCTGAGCGTCTGGAGCGTGTGCTCCACAAGAGAGGCCACGATGGTGAGAGGCCCATGCACCGCAATGAAGAGTGGCCCCCGTTCGCCGCAGCTAGAGAAAGCCCTCGCACAGAAACGAAGACACAACACAACCAAAAATAAATTAATTAATTAATTTTTTAAAAATTCTATTTTTTCTGTCTATATTTTTGTTAATGATGATATATTGTTAATGATTATAAGAAGTTTTTTTTTTTTTTTTTTTTTTGGTACGCGGGCCTCTCACTGTTGTGGCCTCTCCCATTGCAGAGCACAGGCTCCAGACACGCAGGCTCAGCAGCCATGGCTCACGGGCCCAGCCGCTCCACGGCACGTGGGATCTTCCCGGACCAGGGCACGAACCCGTGTCCCCTGCATCGGCAGGTGGACTCTCAACCACTGCGCCACCAGGGAAGCCCTAAGAAGATATTCTTTATTTGTTTTCTAAAGAACAGGAAATGTTAAGCTCATTTTAAAAAATTTTGCTAGGTCTCTAGAGAGTGACAGTTTTTCCTTAGGTGGCTTCTTGTTGTCTGCTTTCTTCCATAGCTCAACCAGAATTGTCCTGCTGTTTCCCTTTTCTAACTAAAATCCCCCAAATCAATGTGGTGGCTAAGACACTTGCATTATTCTTTGTAAAAGTATGGGTTTATAAGAAACAAGCTGTGAAATATCTGTTGCATGACATTTATAGCCACCCTCCTGCCCAACAGAACATCCAAGTTTTATAGCTTTTAACTTATATGACAGTTTTTCGTCCTAGGTCCCTTTTAGGAATTCTTATTAAAGTTTACAAAAATTTCTTTCTTATTAATTAAATTTATCAAATACTTATTAAATACCTATTTATGCACATATAAATATGTTTAAGTTAGCTATTTGCCAACACTAACAAGCTCAGATTCCATTTAGAAAAATCAGAGACATAAATTATAGATAAACTCTATGGATCTCTTTGGCAGTTTTTGAAAGCACAGTTTAGAATCTCTTGTATTTTATCTTTCTAATTTAATATAAAGAACAGTCAAGAATTATAAATAAGGCTTTTTTCTCTTAAAATAGTAAATAAATGCTTTCTTTCTTTGATTATTTAAGTAATACATAATTTGTTTTAAAATATCAAAAGTCAAGAAGGATGCAAGGAAGAAATTAGATGATAACCAATAATTCTGTAATGTAGCAATAGTTATTTTAATATGTTTAGCATGCATGATATATCTTGATAAAAATATACCACAACAATGTGTTAAACATTTTGTAAGTCAATGAATAGTTCTGCATTAACAGTTGCAGATTATTCTACTTTACTATTTTACAACTTATTTTATTTTAAAAAATCTCCTATTGTTAGCATTTGATTGCTTATATTTTTATATTATAAGCAATACTGATAAATATTGTTATGTAAACTAATTTGCACACTTTTCTGATTATCGTCTTGGAAAATTTCCTAGGAATGAAATTTCAAATTGTATGATTTTTATTTAATACTTTAGATATATTTTGCCATTTGCTGTTCAGAAAGCTTGCACCATTTCTGCTCTGCCTATGAAGGAAATTCTATTTGACTTGCCTTCTGACATAAAACGAGTCAATTGGATGAAATATATAAAACAGTTGTTTTCAGATATTGGACAATAGGGAGCTCAGGATTGTGATCCCTGAGAAAAAGGAATCAAGTAAGGTGAGCCTTATAACTGCCTTGGATTTCTACCCAGAAGCAATTTCCAGAATATGATGAAAGGAGGAAGGGCCCAAATGTATCCTGAATTGAAAAGATAGAGATTAAACTTTGGAAAAAATGAGCCACCAGTATATGTTGAAACAATATTGGAGATAAGAGAGCTAAACAAAGAAAGAACTCCAGACATCTGCAAAGGAATACTTTGAAGTCTTTAACAGAATAACAATCAGTGCAAAGGATGAAATTCCATGATGTTGTGCACAGAACAGCTGTTGGGAAAGTACAATTACCAGAGAGCTCTAAATTGAACAATTTCCAGAGTTCACACAGGGCTAGGAATCACTCATGTTCCCACCAACAAGAGTGGAGAGACCCATTGACTGCATATCCAGCTGAGCTACAAAAGTATCACATACCTTAGTGGTGTGGCTAAAGTAGTTTTAGAGTAAAGGTTTCTCTAGGGCTGCCTTCAAAAACTACAGAACGTTCTCAAAATTATCAGGCTGATATACAAATAACAGCCCACCAAAAGTCCAACATCTTTAAAGGAGTACAACAATGTACAAGTCACAGAGTCAAAATCTTCTACATCCAATCAAAAATTAATAGACATGCAAAGAAACAGAAAATTGAGACTCATAATCAAGAGAAAATTAATGAATAGAAATAGACCCAAAATGATAAAATTAGGAGATAACTTTAAAGTTACTATTATATATTTATATATGCACAATGATGTAAAGACAGACATGAACCTAATGAGGAAAAAATGGAAGATATAAAAATGTTAGAATGTTAAAAATGTTAGAAGTTCCAAATAGAACTTCTAGAAATAAAAAACAAAATATTATAAATGAAAATTTCACTGTACAGGATTTACAACAGAATAGACTCTGCAGAAGAAACCATTAGTTAACTGAACGTTATAGCAAGAGAAATTATTTAAAAATAAATACAAAAGAAAAAGTACTGAAAAAATTAACAGAGCTTCAATGACTTGCTGAATATCTATATCTATACCTGTATATCTGTATCTATATCTAATCTATGTGTTTATTTATAACATATGTATAGAGTACCAGATGAAAGAAGAATGAAGAAAGGAGAGACAAATATTTGAAGATAGCAATTAATGGCAGAATTTGTTTAGAATTTGGAGAATATTATAAACTGAAAAACTCAAGAAACTCAAGAAACTCCAAGCATGATAGACACAAAGAAAAATCACACCAAGTCACATAAAAATTAAGTAAAACAAAGAAAAAAGTGAGTGACAAAGAAAATAAATAAAACCAGCAAGACACAAAAGACACATGGTATACAGAAGAGAAAGGATAAGAAAAACCATAGATTTCTTGTCACAAACTATCTAAGCCAGATAGCAAGGGAAAAACATTTAAGATGCTGAAAGAAAAATAAACATATCAACCTAGAAATCCAATATATAGGAAAAATATCTTTTGAGAATGAAAGCTAAGTAAAGATTTTTTCAGATAAACAAAAACTGTGTAAACTCATTGCCAGCATACAGGAATTATAAGAAATGTTCAAGGGCACTTTTCGGGTGGTAAGAAAATGAAACTTGGATCTACACAAAGAGCACAAAAATGGTAAATATGTAGGTAAATATAAGAAAATGTTTTTCTCACTTTTAATATATTTAAAAGTGACAAAAAATAATTGACTATTTAAAGCAAAGATAATAACATTGTTTGGGAGGGGGTTATAACATGTAGTGATAAATGTATCATATCATATCACAAAGGACAGGAGGGGGAAATGGTAGTATGCTGGTATCAGTTTCTTATATGTGAAATTATATATTATTTGAGGGTAGCTTGTGATAATTTTAAGTTGAATATTGTAAAACCTTAAGCCACAAGAGAATCAGAGAGGAGAGAGCAAAATCAAGAAACCGAGAGACAGAAAAAAATGGCTAATAAGCAAATAGTACAGCTGAATTTGAATACTAAGACATACAGACTCAATCAAAAATCAGGAAGAAAAAGAAGAAAAAAAGACAAATGCAACAAATTGAAAACAAATAACAAAATGGTAGAATTAACTCCAACTATGTTGATAATTACATTCATGTAGCCTAATACTACAATTAGAAGGAAAAGACTATTAATCTGGATTGAAAGAAAAAGAAAGCAGTCCCATTTTATCCTATTTGAGAGAGATTCATTTTAAAGACAAAAACATATTAAGTAGAAAAAACGGAAAAAGATATTATGAAAACACTAAATTAATATCAGATAAAGTAGAATTTAGAACAAGAAATTTTCAAAGTAAAAAGAGGGCCATTTTATAATAACAAAGGGCATAAAAATCCTAAATGTGTTTTCAACTAATAATAAAGCTTCAAAATACATAAAGTAAAACTTGTAGAACTAAAAAGAGAAAAATAATCCACAATTATATTTGAAGATACTAAGATCTCTCTCTCAGTAACTGATGCTAAAAATAGACAAAATATTTACAACACTGCAATCAAGCATCAAATTACATATTCTTTTTCAATGCACATAGAATATTTACCAATACAGACCTTGTGCAGGACCATAAAACAGGTCTCAATAAAGTTTAAAAATTGAAATTGCAGAGTATATTCTTTGACATCAACAGAATTAAACAGAAATCAATAACAGAAAGATATTTGGAAAATCTCCAACTTTTTGGAACTTAGTATACTTCTAAATAAGCCTGGATCAAAGAATAAATTACAAGTGAAATTAGAAAATATCTTAAACTAAACTATATTGAACATACAAACTTGTCATAATTTGTGAGATGCAGGTAAATCAGAGGTTAGAAGGAATTTATGGCTTTAATGCTTTATTAGAAAAAAATAAAAGGCAGCTAAAATCAATGTTGTAGACTTCTAAAATCCAAAGTAACTACAAGGAGTAAATAATAAAGATATGAATAGAATTCAACAGAATAGAAAACTGTCAAACAATAGAGAAAAACAATGTAAAAATAACTATTTAAAAAAAATTGATAAAGCTATAACTAGTCTGATCAACACAAAAAGGAAGGTACAAATTGCTATTATCAGAAATGAATGAGGGGATGTCACTACAGATCCTATAGACATTAAAAAGATAAGTGAATATTATGAACAACTTTATGTCAATTCATTCAACAACTTAGATGAAATGGGCAAATTCTTTGAAGGACACTTATTATAAAAAATGACTCAAGAAGAGAAAGAAAATCTTAATAGCCCTATTACAGTTAAGGAAAATTAATTTATAGTTTAAAACCATTCCACAAAGGAAATTCCAGGCCCAGCTTGCTTCACTGGCAAATTTTATCAAACATTTAAGAAAAATAATACCAGTCCTAACTAAGTCTTCTCAAAAAATAAGGGAAGAGGGAAAACATGCCCACCAATATTATGAGGCCATTTTTACCTTAATGTTACCAAACCAAACTTGGGTCCACTCTCTCATGAGCAGTAAAGCCAATGTACTGATATTGGGTTGTGGTGAAGTAACATTTATTGCAAGGGCGCCAAGCAAGGAGTCCTGGGCAGCTAGTGCTCAAAACACTCAAACTCTCCTATGGGTTTCAGGAAAGCACTTTTAAGGACCAGTTGAGAGAGAGGAGTCACAGGGTATGTGATCTGCTCATTCACAATTCTCTGATTAGTTGATGATGAAGTAACAGGGTGGTGTCACATGGGTTAACATTATCAATCCTCAGGCTCCAGTAGGCCTGGGGCTACATGCTCATGGTCATCAAGTAGTTAGCATCTTCCATTTGGTGAGGGTTTTAGCAACTATAAAACAACTCGGAAAATGTGCATCAGATACTGTTATCTAGGTACTCCGGAGAGGAGCTAAAGCAGAGGATATGGGGGAGGAGTCTGTCCTGGGAAAGCCCTGTAAGGTCCTCCTTGGTTACACTAATACTAAAGTGAGGCAAATAAAATGATTTACGAGAAGAGAAAAAAATAAACGTAGACACAAATATCCTTAGCAATATACCAAATTGTATCTAGTAATACATAAAAAAATAATACATCCTGACAAATAGGCATTATTCCACAAATGTAAGTTTGTTTTAACATTTGAAAATCAATGTACTTTATATATTTAGAGAATAAATGATAAAAAGCCATCCGATCATCTCAATAGACAAGGAAAAATCATTTGCCAAAATTTAATACCCATTGACTAGAGCCAGAGGTGGGGTGGAGAGAGGAATTAAGTATAAAAGGATATAAAAGAACTTCTTAGGATGATGAAAATGTTCTGTATATTAAATGTTGTGGTAGTTGCAAGGGTGAATTTGGTTGGGGAGGAAAAAAATATTTTTCCTCTACACATATTAGGTTCTCTGTCTGGGGCCTTATAAATTAGACTGGCAAAAGATAGGTGAACAGGCGAAAAACAAACAAAAAATTTATTAACATGTACATCACGCATATATGCATGGAAAGACCCAGTGATGAGTAACCCAAAGGGGTGGTTAGAACTTGGGCTTGTATACCACCTTAGGCTACACAAAGGAAAAGAGGTTTGGGCTTCTGGGTGGGGAAAGAAGCTTATGGGAAGGTAACAAGGAAAAGTATGTTAAGCAAGCGTTGTCTCATGATGTTTGTTATGCAGATTTAAATTCCTGCCTTCTCCTTTAGTAAGATTGCTAAGAATTCTCCTCTTCCTCTGTATGGGAGAGGGACACACATTTTGCAAATGGAAAATTTCCTTATAAATGTAAATTTCCTTTACAAAAGGAAAACTTGTGCCCTGTTTTTAGAGCTTTTACTCTGCTGATTCTCAATGGCCTTTAGCTAAAAATAATCCATATGCTAAAGAGGAATATTTTGGGGTGGCATATTCTGGTACCCTTCAATACCTTTATCACAATTTATCTAACAATGCACTTAAAGGGGATGCATTTTGTTGCATGTAAATTTTACCTCAATAGAGTAACAAAATTATACCAATATTTATTGCCATCAACAGTGAAAGAATGTACGGTAAACATTAAAAAAATGTTTTTGTTACATTACTAAAGGCAAGTTTCTCTTTATATCAGAAGATTTCTGAATTTACTGTTGAGGTTCACCACTTAATGGAATCAGTTTTTTTTTCTTTGAGGTGCGGGCTGTTTGTTGTGGTGTGCTGGCTTCTCTCTAGCTGCGGCGTGTGGGCTCCAGGACGCGTGGGCTCTGTAGTTTGTGGCATGCCGACTCTCTTGTTGAGACACGCAAGCTCAGTAGTTGTGGTGTGTGGGCTTAGTTGCCCCGCGGCATGTGGGATCTTAGTTCCCTGACCAGGGATCCAACCCACGTCCCCTGCACTGGAATGTGGATTCTTTACCACTGGACCACCAGGGAAGTCCCTGGAATCATCTTTAGTGCATTAACAATTTGAAATTCAAATAAAGCGTGTCTAATATGCTAATTTGGTGGTCAGGATGAAGTATCATATTTATATAATTTTATATATTTACATTGTAATATTTGGAAACTGAAAATGGGAAGAAAGCTCAAATGACTTGGTTATTAAAAAGCCAGTGGTTACATAGGCAAATGGGTAGGCAAGTAACATAAAACAAACAGGACTGTACAGAGAGAACTGGACCCATTGGAAAGTGAATAACTCACCTAAAATCATTCAGATACTATTTTTTAAGAAACAAGTCACCAGACAAACAAAATTTTCTGAGGACAGATAAGTTCAGAATTTGTGATGCCATAAAATAACCTTTAAATTAGAAAGTAGAATGTTCTCTTTAAATTTAGCTTCAATATAAGTTGCCTTCCAAGTTTCTTGATATATTTTACATTTTCATCTTTGTTTTCACCATTTAACTTTTATTAGGTGCTAATGTTGCAGGAAAATGGGGTGTGAAAGGATGGTCATGTCACAGGTCTTGGGCGAGTTCCTGGGACGGGCCACCAAGTCAGATTTCTTGGCTTCGTGCAGGAAAGAATTCAAGAGCGAGCCATAGTAAGGTGACAGCAGGTTTATCGAGAGAGATACAAATTCCATAGGCAGAATGCAGTCCATCTCAGAAGGTGAGAGTGGCCCCGTGCTGTGGAGGTGGTTAGTTTTTATGGGCTGGGTAATTTCATAGGCTAATGAGTAGGAGGATTATTCCAACTTTTGGGGGGAAGGGGTGGGGATTTCCAGGAATAGGGCCACAGCCCACTTTTTGGCCTTTTATGGTCAGCCTCAGAACTGTCGTGGTGCCTGTGAGCGTGTCACTTAGCATATGCTAATGTGTTACAGTGAGCTCATAATGAGGCTCAGGGTCTACTGGGAGTTTGAGTCTTCTGCCATCTTGGGCCTCATTGGTTCTAACCAGCTTATTGTCATATCCTCAATGGCTATGTCATTCTTTTAAAGGTGGTGCCCTTCCCTCCTGTCTCACTAATAGGAGGAATTCCATCTCAAGTTCATTTTTTCAAAACATTGTGAATTTTTAAATATTATAAGTTTTGATTTGTCATCAATCTCAAGTAACTAATGAGTTTCTTAGGTTTTAGGAAAACTAAAGAAATTAATAGCTCTCTCAAAGTGGAAATCTGGTAATGTACAGGACACTTTATGAAAGAGGTGTAGGGGAGGAGGAGAAAACTTTTTTTCTTTACTCCCCTAGGTTCAGTGGCTGAGGGCCCTGCAAATTAAACTGACAAAATAACAAGAGAGAAAAAAATAATTACATGCGTATGTACACACGTTTGTACAGGGAGCTTGCACAGGCATGTGATTCTAGGAGTCAGAATTTGAATCATATATCCTCTTAGGCTAGGCAAAGGAGAAAGGATTTAAAACAACTGGGGGAGGGAGGTAAGTTATAGGAAGATGAGGGGAGGAATTGTATTGTAAAATAATGGTTATTTAGCAGGTTTATCATGCAGATAAGAGTCTGCTCTGGTGCTAAGAGCTGTCTCCAGAGTAGTTCTCTTCCTGGCAAGGGAGAGGGAGACACCGTTACAAATGGACACTTATGTCCCGCTTTTAAACAGAAAGGGGGGAAGGCAGAGACCTGATTGCCTTCAGCTCAAAACAATCAGTATGCCAAAGTGGCATATTTGGGAGTGGCATGTTCTGGCCTCTTCAGAGGGAAGCAGGAGTACTAGAAACATTGTGAATTAATCATCTCCCTTATGCTCTTTATTAATTCTATTTTAAAGTTTTTGGAGGAAGATGAAATATAATTGTGTTATGTTTTCAATTAACCAATCATTAAGTGTTTACTAAATGCTTATAAATCTGGCAGGTCTAAAAATAGCAACTAAAAAATGCTCTAAATGTGTGCCTTGAGAGTTGGAAGACAAGGCCATGTTTGCCCTGCATATTTTTAAAGATACTAAGGAAATAAAAATTAATTGATAGGGTAAAGGAAGACTAAAGGTTTTAGAAGAGGTGTGAGGGCCATGATGAAATAAGTATTTAAATCTAACTTTAGCCATGGCGGGCCTATCTTTATGTTTATGTTTATTCATGCTTAAAATTGCTCACATGTTGTGAGTCCCTCGTTGCCCAGGGTGATCAGATACCACATTTTCCAGTGTCATCCTGGGACTCTTTTTTCCTGTATAGATTTTTTCCCATTCAGCCTATTATTCTGAAAAAAATCTGTCTAGAGAATCTATGTTTATCCCTCTTCATTTGTTCTCTTTTTTTTTTTTTTTTTCTCATTTTGTAAATCTGGTCACCATAGGAAAGACAGCAACCATTCACTTTAGAGAGAGTCTATTTTAAGTACTAGCTGCTGGGGGAAGGTTAGAGACTTTAATCCTTCATCTCCTCCTTTTCTCTAACAATGCTAGCTGGTAGGTAGTCAGCGGGAAAGTAGAAGAGAAGCTTTCAGAAAGAAAACATTCTCTGTAGAAAGTAGTGGCCCATTATGATGTTGAACAAAAGTAGTTCTCCTGGAATCATTTTTCTAGGAAAGCTTGTTATGCCACTTGACTTTATTAAAAAATAATAATAATAAATAAATAAATAAATAAAAAGAAGAAAGAATAGGAAAAAAGAAAAGAGATAAACTAATTTTTCTTTGATCCCCCATAATTAATTTGTTATTGTTGACTACTACTTTTGTTGATACTTCATGAATTCAAACCATAGCATAGTGTTAATTTTAATAAGTGTCATAGTTACTGTGTTTATTTTGGACATGTTCATCTATTATTGATATTTTAAGATATTAAGGGAAAGGAGTGGAATGTTTGTAAAGACTTAAGAAACCTGACCTTTTACCTCAGCTTCACCCTAGAAGAGGAAGCTGTTACCCCCTGAACAGCTGCTACATGTTTTTTTCATTTAGTTAGTATTTGCCAAATCCCTGTAGCACAGTTGGCATTAATTGCTGTCTTTTTTTTTTTTTTCTTTTTTTTTTGAGGCTATAGTGAAGAGGCTAAAGACTGGAAGCTATTTTACCTCTCAGCATGAATGTGCTCTACTTTTTCATATTATCAGAGCTGTTTTAGATCAGTCTTTGTCATGGAGATGAAACTTCTGTTTTCGGGATTGGTCATTTCAGGGTGTTTTGAGGAAATAAAATTATCTCCAAGCTAATGATACCATTTAAGCATTTTCACTGCATTTTTAAAAGATGACAGAGATAAATCATTTTGTCACCTTGGTGTTCCTATTAAACCTTAGTGTTCTGGGGTTTTAGCTATAGATGTTTTTTTCTAGCTTTATTGTAGATTTTTAACATGCCCTAAAATTCTCAAATTGATAAGTTCACCATTCTGTGCTATATCAGGCAGTTAGCATGCATATTCCTTTGCTTTAATGCTCTTCTTTGGGCTCCTCTTGAGGGAGTTTTGCCAGTTTGTGGAACAATTGATTATTAGATTAGATTAGGCAAGTGTGTGTGTGTGTGTGTGTGTGTGTGTGTGCACGTGCACACGTGTGTGTATACCCTTCATTTTGTAGTTCCATGATAATAGTATTAAATATACAGTTAAACTTTTCTTAAACTATTTTCCCTTTTTCAGATGGTACTTAGATGGCTATCACAGCTAGTCTTCTTACTATAAGTAGACGCACGTGGATGAGGCTGAGATTGCTAACAAGAGTATATCACTTTAAAACCCTGGCATTTGAAGCCAAGATTTCACGGGATCCTCATAAAAAGTGCATAAATCATTACATCAATACACTCTGATTACAAGCTTGTATTTAGTGTTGTGTTACACAGCTCTTCCACAATCTGAAACAGCGCTGTTCCCAGCAGTAAATTAGAATGATTTGTAATATCAGTCCTACCTTACTTTCCACCTGGCACCTTCGTATGTCTGTTTTTTTTTATGTGAGTGTCTTAATAATGTGAAGCAACCTACAAACCATCAGTAACTGTTAAGCAACTCTGTTGTGTGTACATATGTGTGTTAGCATAAAATGTATATAGTTCCTTGGTTTCTTTGTTTAATAAAACTATAGTGGAAAGATCATTAAAATGACAATACTCTCCTTGCTATTAATTACAACTTATCTTGTTTCCTTGTTAACGGATGCTTCTTACTACTGGAGGAAATAAGTACTTTCTTGGCTCTCCATCAATATTAATTCTCTTAAGATTCTGTATGCAATCTTATGAAATAAAATTATAGAGAATTAAATGTTTAGTTATAGTAGTATTTAAAGGATACTTTTGCCCACCAGTCAATCCTGATACAGAGCACTGAGTAGGCCTTAATTTTCTTGACCAACTTTTTCTTTTATATTCACATGTATAGGGAAGTAAATATGTGCATATTACGTATTCAACTGTTTAGAATTTAGTATCAAGTGTGCTTGGGGATGTCAGAGAAGCCTGAGTTAAATGAACTGATTGTTAATGGAGGGTTAGGAGTCAGAAGGATGAAAAATTGTGGTGATAAAGGAGTGACATTATTGATTGGGCTGCTGTGAACATGGAAATAGCATGACTATGTTTTAGAAAAATCACTCTGGCAGATATAGAAAGGATGGATTAGAGGAAAGGAAGAATTCATTTTTAGGGAGTTACTGTCTTGGCAAGACATGATAATGGCCTCACCTGCAGGAAATGGAAAGTTAAGGAGGTGGATTTCAATGGCATTGAGCAGACTTAGTGACTATTTGGGGAATGGGGGAGGTTACAAGCAAGGATAAATCCTAAGTTTCTGTCCAGGGCAACTGGGTGGATAGTAATACCCAGATCCGGAAGAGAGGGGGTAAAATGTTTTGGACCAGCACTCCCAAGCATGAGAAAATCTTTATTTTTACCCATTGTTCTTGTATAGTACGTGCTCTTTCCTCCACCCCACCCCTGCTTACCTAGCTCTCTCCTTTCTAGGACTCAAAAGTATTTAGCACTTATGAGGAGCGGGAATCACCCTAGGAATTCTTGGCTGCAACCGACCAACAATGTGTGATGAATAAGGGCTGTATTTTACGCAGATGAGTTTCTCAGGTGGTAAGAGTTGTCTCCAGGAGCAGTTCTCTTCCTGGTAGGGAGACACTTTTCCAAACAAAAATTTCCTGTATAAATTTAGGATACTCTGTTTTTAGATAGTAAGGGGAAGTAAAGAGCTTTTCCTGAGTCTGCTCATTCTCAATTGCTTTTAGCTCAAAACATTCTTATACCCTGCAAGCACATCTACCTAATTCTTGGAACTGTAATCTCAAAGATCTGTCCTGGTTGCTGAGCCTGGAATTTCCTTCCAATGATGGTTTGCAGGATTGCAGTTTTGAGAGGTTCTAATCCTTTTCTCTCTAGCCTTTTCTCTCCATGGATATCTATGCTTTTGATCAAGTTGTTGTTCTACTTGTGTTATACATTTTACTGTGAAAATGAGTACCATGTTTCTGTAATTATTGCACGTATTGTGACATTTTACATACCCAGTGTCCCACGTTCCATAGCATACGATGCCAACATTTATAACTTTGAGTAATTACTTCATATTTTTTTTGCAAATCTTCACATATATCTTCCCTTGAAAATCAGAACTAAATAATCAATAACTAACTACCCACAACAAATTTAAACTGTAACATTGGTTTCTTCTTTGTTTGTAGTTCTAGGTAGAACCCTTAAAATGAGTGATAAAGGATAGCATTTATAACACTATCTTTTGCCCACTCTCTCCTTGGAGTGTTTTAGAAATACAATGTTGAAAATACAAATAGGTGATGTGGCTGGAAGTCTTGTTTTTTATTATGTCACCTAAGTTGTTTAAAAAATGTGCACAGTAGTTTTTATAGCAAAGTCTCAGAATGCGTATAAAGGACACATTCACTCTTAGAGGCGTTCTTTCAAAGACTTTGAATTTTTTTCTTAATAATTATATTAGTTTCTTCTTCACCATTCAGTGAAGCTATTCTGCCTAATGCCACTCGTGCCTTTTGTTTTTGGTGCCTGTGTGTGTGTGCTAAACTAATGCATACATTTTTTTTTTCTCTTTCATCTACCTCTTTTAACTTTGATTTTTTTTTTCTTTTTGGAAATTCTCATGAGTGTCCTCATGAGACATGTCCTTCTAGCTCTTAGTTATTTGCTCTGTTTTTTTTAAGTATTATTTATTTATTTATGTTTGGCTGCGTTGGGTCTTCGTTGCTGCACGCAGGCTTTCTCTAGTTGTGGCGAGCAGGGGCTACTCTTCCTTGTGGTACACGGGCTTCTCAGCAGTGGCTTGTCTTTGTTGTGGAGCACGGGCTCTAGGCACACGGGCTTCAGTAGTTGTGGCACGCAGGGGCTCAGTAGTTGTGGCTTGCAGGCTCTAGAGCACAGGCTCAGTAGTTGTGGCACACTGGCTTAGTTGCCCCACAGCATGTGGGATCTTCCTGGACCAGGGCTCGAACCCATGTCCCCTGCACTGGCAGGTGGATTCTTAACCAATACGCCACCAGGGAAGTCCCTAGTTATAACTAACCTACTTCCCCCTCCCATCTCTTTTCATTTTTGAAATTTAATTTGTCGTTTTTCCCTCCTCGAATATCTTCCATCATATTCTTTGCTAAGCAATGTTCTTTTCTTTGAGATCCTTTAATTCACCCTTTTTGATGATGGTAATTTATTCATCTTTACAATATTTGTTGAAGGCATAGTATGTGGTTGAAACTGTGCTAAGGTGCTAGGGATGTAGTGATGGACACAAAAAGGCTCTCTGACATACACCTTTTAAGGACAGAAATAATTAAGCTGTACATATAGTACAAGGTGATAAGAGCTGTGGCTGAATGAAAAGTTCTGAGTTGTTAAGGGACCTCTGGAAGCACATAGAAGAGACTTCAACCAAGATTGGATTGAAGAATTCCTGCATGTGAAGTAGTCAGGCAAAGGGGACATGATGAAGGCAGAAGTTTTCCAGGGAGCCATGGCCCAGGAGAGAGGGAGAGTGAGAGATCGAGAGCGAGAGCGAGAGATCGAGAGCGAGAGTGAGAGCGAGAAAGTATGTGTTCAGGGCCCTTTATTAGTATTGAAACTGTTTCACTATGTATATTTATGTTACTTTCTGTGCAGCTACAAAAACTTTGGAGGTTTCTGTTTATGTTTTACCTCTGCTCAAAAATAGGACTTCTCTATTCTACTTTCGTAATAACTTCCCACATGCCATAATTCAGCTGGTAGATAATCGGTGATTTATACCCGCTATTGACTAATTTTAGGTGCCTGGGGCAGGTATGTAAATGCATTTCCAGGTTTGTGAGTGAGAATTGATATGTGTGTTTCTCCTTTTATGGGGAAGTCAGAATGTGATGATTATAGTGTTTTATTGGCAAACATTCAATTTCAGTTTACTTTCGGTAAAGAACGGGCTGGATATATATATTACATTATGCAATTGTGCTAGGCAAAGACTGCTTTAATCTGGAACAAACCATAACCTGGATTTTAAATCAGAGGTTTATGACATTATGAAGATAAAATGGGCCTTAATTAATAAATGGTCAGCTCATTTTATAGATGAAGAAACTGAGACCTAGAGAGGTTAATGAAAGAAAGAACTGTAAATTAACTGTGATGAGGATTTGTGTGTGTGATGTTTGTTTTTATTCTGATACTTTTGAGAATAACTATTCTACTTGTTTGCCATTTCTTTTGTTTACATAACTTATATAATCATTTTTTCATTAATAATCGAGCAGACATAGTGTATAGATTACTTTTAAGTTGAAAATTAAAGAACTATTAAAGTAGGAGATGTTTGAACCACAGATTTTTTTTTTTTTAACTAGTGTGACCAAAACTAAAAGTTAAGGAATTCTAGAGGAAGGAAGTAGAGATTGTTTTGTATTCAAATGTCTTATGGGAGAGCTTAAATAAATTGACTTATTTTTGTCATCTACTTCCTCTCTTGTAAATGAATAAATTTCTAAGTGTTGCTCATCTTTGCTAGGGATTTTTTTTTTGTTTGAGGCAGAACAGTTTAACTTAATATCACTATGTTTCTATTTAAAAGGCAATGTAAATATCAGTATCCTTCTTTAACCAGTGAGGACCTTGAGGGGCTCTAAGATTGGATAAAATCATTTCTTTAAGGTCTCTCAGTTAATAAGTAACAGCTGATGTCAGAACATAGTGACATCAGTGCTCTGGTTCCACATTCTTTCCATCCCTCAGAAGGAGAGGAACAAGAGGAGGGAGTAAGAAGAGAAGGAAGAGGGTGTAGGAGGAAAAGGAAGAAGAGGAGGGGTGGAGAGAGGAGGAAGAATGTTGCTTGTGTTTATTATTCACAATATTTAGCACAGTCATACATTATTGCTTTGAATCTTTATAACAATCTTCTGAAATTGGTATTTTACATTTTTTTCCCCAATATACAGTTGAGGAAACTGAGTCTCAAATAAGTTATATTCCTCGTTCATAGTTACACGGCTAGTACTAGAGCTACTCCAAAGCCTGTCTTTCTACCACTGCACAAAACTGATTCCCATGCTGTCACTTATTTCCCTGTATTTTTTTTAATGGACACTGCAAATGTCACTTTAAATTTTATTTTATTTCTATATGAGAAGCAGATTGGGAACAGTAACAAACAAACAAAACTCTGGCTCTGCACCATGGTGTGTTGAACACTATTTGGAGGGGGGAAGTGTAGAAACGTTTCTGGACTAAAGTGAAAGTTGGGAATTAAAAGTTAACATCAAAATTGAAACAAAGCCACATTTTGTGAAGTGCACGCTAATAGCAGTCCATTCGATCAAAGGATGTGATCTCACTTCACAGTAAAACAGGTCCTGCAAGCCCAGGTAACTCAGGAAGCAGAATGGTAATTATTCACAGAAGAAAGCAGGTAGTATACTGTTACATTACTACAGGAGAAAGTCAGAAGGTCACAAAGCTTACAGGGTAACTGACACAACTGAAACTGCTTGGCCCCCTTTAAAAAGAAATAATAAAATGGGAGAGAATGAAGCAAATTTACCTAACACAGCTTTGCAAGGTAAGTGCCAACAGCTTCTGAAATGGTAGCAATCAGACGTGTAAGTGGTGTCGATTACAAAGTGTGTGTATGTGCTTGCGCGCACCTCCCCCCTCCACCCCGCTGAGTTTCGAGGTGTGCTTTGAAGGTGGGAAAAGAGGTGGGGATTGTTGTTTCTGAAGAAGCAGCTGTGTCGGTTTTGCTCAACTACTCAACCTACACAGAAACACCACTTTGGTGGAGTAGGGAAAGCCTTATCGTTACTCCCCACTGTAGTGCTGGAGAAATGGTACAACCTACTTCCAGTGCATTTTCATGTTAAACTTTTGCTCGCATTGGAAGAATATCGATTTGTGTCTCTGTGGGATTTTAATTTGTAATCAGATTTTACCATCTCTGGGGTTTACCAGCTAAGTGTCCTTGTAATTAATATAACCATTTTTTTAAAGGTAGAAAACAAGTCTCGGAGGGCAGCATATCGTTAGGGAGAGCAGTTGGTTTTACAGGTTTTACTTCATCAGATACCTTTGTCCTTTGAAGGGACTGGCTTTGTTGACATTGGCTTGACTAGGCTTATATGGTTAGGCTTGTTGATAGACACAAATACAAGTTCTCTTAACGCTTTCCACTTTTTTGAATGAAGAAAGTTCCTTTTAAAAAAAGAAATAGAAAATGGGCTGAATGCGTATTTGTTGCCATGATTTCTAGTAGTCTTCTCTCTTATGAATTATTTACCACCTTTACAAGTGACATTTTGAACAAGGTATTTTTTAAAAATCTACTTGATAATGATATTTTTATTTGTTTAATTATGTTCTTGTGAAGCTACCAACAAGAAAATCCCCAAACTACTCAGTTTTCCATTAAGTACACATAACCAAACATGTAAGTATATCTGTGAAATACAGCACACCTGAGAATAACAATAAGATGATCATAGACATGCCTGGTCATAAAAGTATATCACCCATTTTTATAGAGTTAAATAATCTTCCAGAATACCTGTTTTTTTCTTTATTTTCTTTAATTCTTTCTCTACCTATCTTGCTTAAGAATCCCAGAATTTTATTTCTATTTTTGCAGGTTTCCTAAAAAAATTTTTTTGGAAATATTGCATAAAATGCTATCAAAATCATTTTTAACTTAAAGATTAATTTTAAAAGTTATTTAGTGCATTCTATTGAAGAAAAACAAGGTAAAAGGCTCATTCAGTATAACTCTATGAAATAATTTGTTTGTATGTGTTTTATGGACAAAATGATATTATGTACGTGATTATTACATATACCTTAACTGTCTCTGCAGTATTTTTCTGTGGAAAAGTATATGGGAGGCATATAGGTTGTTAAAGTTGCTCGTATAATAATGATTTTGTATCAGATGTATATGACTGTTTGGCAGCCCCCTGAATAGCTCATCCTAGACCTTGTGGGTTCGTCCCCTGAGTCTGTGTTTGGGATTGAAATAAACTGAGGAGTAACCTGGCCTCTCCCCTCTCCCCTTATCATCCCTCTTTGTGTCAGAATCAGAGGTAATATTTGCTTCTTATTTTAGAGTCCTAGATTGTGTATAGATCTTCTGTTGTTTTGGGTTTTTTTCTTTTCTTTTCTTCTGGCCCTTTTATGTATGTTATGATTCTGGTAATATGTTCCACTGTGGAAGGGTAAATTTCCCTTCCTCCTATCTACTGACTTTTCCAATTATTTACAGAATTAATAATTAGCATATATCAGAAAAACATGCATAAAATTTAAAACAAGAGCTATGATAAATAATTTGAATGTCATGGTTTGAGTTAGAAAACAATGTGCCTTGGTTCATAGTTGGGGAATACTTGTGAAATCAGTTCTATCCTGGGGTATTTTCCTTTGTGCACTCTGAAAACTTTTCAGTAGGAATGTGTACTCTTCTGATCTTATCTGAGTTGAAATGCATCCTTGGTAGGTCTACAAATAGTTCAGATCTATCTTCTTGGAGTGTTGAAATGCTTCCATTCCAGACATATTTGCCTTAAGATTATTAAGTGAACCTATTAATCAGTGAGAATTAATGAGAAACAAAGGTGCTTCACCTTGGTTTGAAATTATTTTTGGATTTTTTTTTATATATATAAAGGAAAGCGGTGTGGAGATAACTTGTACCTTTACTTGTATGTGTGAATGTAAGAGATTTTTGATGTTTGTTTAATATCTTATAAGACAAATCAGGATATATCCTGGAGTCTTTATTTATGGGTTGCTCTAACAGTATTTTCTATGCAATACCCTGTCCTATATCTGAGCTTGAGTTTAAAAATTACCAAAGTAAATGAAAAAGACATTTTGAAATGTTGTTTAATCTTGCCTTTGACTTAACAGCATTTATAAAAGATTCTGAAGTTCTCTAAAATAATACTAATTATTGTCAGCTCTGCTTACAAATGAGTGTTCTCTAATAGAAATGACTATATTCAAGTGTTTTGTACATTCAACCTATGGGTGATAGGTTTAAGAGTTTTGGCTATGAAGATAATAAGTAGATAATAAACAGAGGATTTTCATTAGAACTCCATCTTGTGCCTTGAATAATGGTTTTCTAAGGCCATGTATCTAGATTGTCTAGATTCATTGGACCATCTCTAATTACAACTTGGAGCGCTGGCCATAGACGTTCAGAAATTATTCATTTTAGCACTACATCCTTTAGGTCTCTGACCCATTATTATACCCAGGGAGCTGGTTGATTGTGCCCTGGTTAGTGGAGCCCTTAAGCTATCAACAGTTAATGTTTCCAATGGTATTGGGAACCTATCTTTTCCTGAATGAGAGTGAAATCTTTCCAAGGTTATCTTCAGCTTAATGTGAACAGATCTCAATTATCTTTTCAAGTATAAGAAGCAAACTCTCCCTTTCAGTCTCAATGATACAGTAACTCCACAGACATTTATGTAAAAATTTCTCACATGAAGGTTCATAATATTCTCTGGATTCATAAAATAGAATTATCTTGGGGAGGAGAGAATACTAGAAAAAATGTTTTCTAATTTTTGAAAATACAAATAAAATGTACAAATCATATGGCATCAGGAATAGGGGTAAGTGCTTTCTGAGCATTGTTATTTGCTGAGGAAAGAAAGCAGAATTTCCTTACATAATATCTATAAACACATGTACCACTGAGTGGCACGTTGTCAGTTTGTGACAGTAGTGAAAGGCCATGGCTGGGATGACGGGAGGGTGGAATCTCCCTTCTTGGCCGGGAGTTATCTGGAAAATGCCTTAGGCTAAGGCTCTCAAAAGGCTACCCTTGGGCACGTAAGGGACCCTTACCTATTGTCTCTCAGGAAGGACAGGCATTTTCTGCTTCTCCCAGGGTTCTCATTAACAGGCAGGGCAGACCCTAATCAGAACTAAAATAAATAAATAATAAGGGAAAGACTCTCTCACTACCCAGCTGTGTTCCTCGTCCACCGAGTCCCTCCTACCTCAGGAACTCAGCCCCATGAGCTCTTCTTTCTCTCCTCCTCTTCCTTGGTCAAAACATGTCCAAGGCCACATGCCTCTTTGTAAAGAATATGAGATACTAATGTATCCTCAGAATTATTTGAATAACAGGAATCTGAGTTCTGTGCCAGAACAACCTTGTGAGAGGAGGTTTCTTTGAGTGGGGTCTCCCCTGGGCTACTCAACACAACCTCATCACTCAGGCTGCCTACTTCTCTGCTGCTCGGATGTTTTCCAGCACCTTCTAATTAAAGCCCTTCTTCTTACCTTAGTTCTTCTTAGTTCTCTAGATTTAGGAAACCCCTATTCTAAAGGCTACGAAAGACTAGAACTCAAGTGGAAAAGATGTTTCCAAGTACAGAAGGTTGGCTAGACTGTTTCAAATGCAAGGCCAGTTCTAGGTAGCCGTCAGCAGAGAGGAGAACTCTTCACCAACTCACTGAGGGAGAATTTGGCTGTCAAAGCTAGGGAAAAGAAATCTGTAGAATGTTAACATTTTCAAGGTAGAGAGGAGCTTAGAGGGCCTCAAGTCCAAAATTTTTACCTTGTAGAGAAGCGAACAGAGATCCTTTGAAGGTACAAAAATTTCCCTTGGTTTCTCAGAAGCAGTTGCCAGAACCCAGATCTCCACCCTAGCTGCCTAAAGCCTATAATTGGATGGAGGAATTTGGCACATTATTTTCTAGGGGTATTTACTTTCCTATTTCAAGAAGGGAAATCAGGCTTGTAAATGCTTTCCATATTGACATATTTAGTTTCTACAGTCATCACCTGGAAATCGTTGTCCAGTATTCAGTCTGGCTTTTATAGGACTGCTCCATCCAGGCTCGGGTTCTCTCTTGACTCCAAAGAAGTTACTTTGGCTTTTGAGACATTTACTTATCTTTCATCACAACAAGGAGGAATTGGCTTGAAATTCCATAGGCACATGCAACAGATGTTTCTCATGATACAGCCATTTTTTAAAAGAAATTATACTTATTCTGTTTGGCTAGTGTAAGAAAAAAAAAAAATCCAGGTGGGAACGTGCCTTAGTGTCTGTGCTTCTCAGTTGCAACCCAAGGGTAGCAGTACTGCATACCCCAACCAGTTATACTGGCTTGGTGTGCATGTTTACTTTCTATGATGGGAAAAATATTTCTGCGTTCATCATCATAAACCATGCCTGTGAGTGCTTTGAAAGCTTTCTAAAACTCCAAAGAGAACTCACCAGTTTGTGAATCTTCCTTCCCACCCAATAGAACTTTAATAGCATTTTCAATTAAGAGAAGTGCACAGAGGTCTTGTGTAACCTATTTGTTTTCTAGGAGGAAGCTTTCACCAGCTCTGAGTGAGAGGCTGGTATACTTGAAAACCTGAGGCACTTTGGAAATGAAATTTAGATATTGAGGTAACAGGGCATTTTGGAGTTGAAATTTCCAGAAGCTCTGCTGGAGAGGTCTTATAATCTAAGGACAAAATCAAGCATAATCGGAGCAAGTAAAATTGCAGAGAATGTCAAGGCATGAAATCCCAAGTGAGTCTGACCAAAGGGTGTAGGCAAAAGAGCATGAGAAGATGGATTGGGGACTTTTCCCAAGTACAAGGCAAAGAACCCTTGCAGCAGGCAAACAGGTATTGTTATAAAGCAGGTATTGTTATAACCACAGACACATATCTAGGAATTTATAGAGAAATCTAGGAATTTATAGACAGTTTCATAGAGGAGATATGATGTGAACTGACTCTGGACAAAATAAGTGGCAGAAAGAAGAAAGTCTTTCCTGGCAAAATGAACAGCAGACAAAAGGCATAGAAATTGTATCTGTCCATGCATTTACTTGCTTTATTTTCTACTCTTATTGAAAACAAAGGATTTTCCAAAAATTATTATAGTAGAGCCTTGAACAACATGGGTTTGAACTGCACAGGTATACTCATATGTGGACTTTTTTCACTTAATACATACTACAGTACTACACAATCTGAAATTGGAACTCGGTTTGGAACCACAATCTGGAGGGCTGTAGGGCCCACTGTAAAGTTGTCTGTGGATTTTCAACTTTATGGGGGGTGGGGGAGTTGTTGCTCCTAACCTCTGAGTTGTTCAAGGGTCACTGTACTTTGAAATAGGCTACAAATAAATAAACCTAATAAAAAAATAAGGTTAAAATAATATAAGTTAAAATTTATATGTAAAATGTATGCCAAAACGTTCTAAACAGCTACCAGTCACAAATTTGCTTTCAAGCTTCCTAGCAGCCAAAAGAAAGTAAGATATTGGTTTTAAGATTAATGGTGTGCAAACCATACAAAAATGTGGCAGTTATTCAGGAGAGGCATAGATTTCTTGATTAGACATGGTGATAGAAGTCAAAATTATTTCTACAGATGACAGGAGACAGGCCTAATTAGAAGAAAGGTTTTTATTCGGCAGCAATGAGACATAAAGGTAAAAGAATTATAGAGATAAAGAAAATAGTGTTATTTAACTCATCTCAGAATCTTCACATGGATGATTTTCTTTGAGCCCCTTAAGCTGCTGCACTGTCCTATCAGATGTTTGTCAGAAAAAAAAAAAATTCTGCAGAAAAAATTTCAAACGTATAATAAGTGTGAAAATAAAAAGACATAAAAAGAAAACAAAAGAATATTGAAGAAATATAGACTTTATAAAAACTAAGTTTACATGATTTAAACATTCACACTTAAAATTTCAGAATATAAAAAATAGGTCATTTTGAAAGTTAGGCTGCTATATATATTTTATAAGCATGTGGTATTATGCAAGTATCTCTCCTGGAGTGGATTTTATGTGGGTGTTGTGTGTTCATGTTGGTTAATGAAGGGTTTAGTACAGTCACTGTGACAGGTTTGGTGGTGGGGCCGTGGGTAGTAGGTAGGTCAGGGATAGAGAGTAACAGTAAAGAAGAGCACATTGGTATTGATAATATTCATGTTGCATTGTAAATCTACTTTAAAGACTTTAATCTGTAAACTTCAGGTACAATAAGGTAATAATGTTGCCTTAAGTTTTTATTTTCCATACATTTAAACAATAATTTGGGGGAAAAATTTAATGAGAACATAGTAATGGTTTTTCATTCTTTCTTTTTTTGTCGTTTTTAAACATCTTTATTGTAGTATAATTGCTTTACAATGGTGTGTTATTTCTGCTTTATAACAAACTGAATCAGTTATACATATACATATGTCCACATATTTCTTGATCTTGCGTCTCCATCCCTCCCACCGTCCCAATCCCACCCCTCTAGGTGGTCACAAAGCACAGAGCTGATCTCCCTATGCTAGGCGGCTGCTTCCTACTAGCTATCTATTTTACGTTTGGTAGTGTATATATGTCCATGCCACTCTCTCACTTTGTCCCAACTTACCCTTCCCCCTACCCATATCCTCAAGTCCGTTCTCTAGTAGGTCTGTGTCTTTATTCCCATCTTGCCCCGGGCTCTTCATGACCATTGTTTTTCTTTTTTTTTTCTTTTTAGATTCCATATATATGTGTTAGCATATGGTATTTGTTTTTCTGACTTACTTCACTCTTTATGACAGACTCTAGGTCCATCCACCTCACTACAAATAACTCAATTTCGTTTCCTTTTATGGCTGAGTAATATTCCATTGTATATCTATGCCAAATCTTCTTTATCCATTCATCTGTCATTGGACACTTAGGTTGCTTCAATGTCCTGGCTATTGTAAATAGAGCTGCAATGAAAATTGTGGTACATGACTCTTTTTGAATTATGGTTTTCTCAGGGTATATGCCCAGTAGTGGGATTGCTGGGTTGTATGGTAGTTCTATTTTTAGTTTTTTAAGGAACCTCCATACTGTTCTCCATAGTGGCTGCATCAATTTACATTCCCACCAGCAGTGCAAGAGGGTTCCCTTTTCTCCACACCCTCTTCAGCATTTATTGTTTGTAGATTTTTTGATGATGGCCATTCTGACTGGTGTGGGATGATATCTCATTGTAGTTTCAATTTGCATTTCTCTAATGATTAATGATGTTGAGCATTCTTTCATGTGTTTGTTGGCAGTCTGTATATCTTCTTTGGAGAAATGTTTATTTAGGTCTTCTCCCCATTTTTGGATTGGGTTTTTTGTTTCTTTGATACTGAGCTGCATGAGCTGCTTGTAAATTTTGAGATTAATCCTTTGTCAGTTGCTTCATTTGCAAATATTTTCTCCCATTCTGAGGGTTGTCTTTTGGTCTTGCTTATGGTTTCCTTTGCTGTGCAAAAGCTTTGAAGTTTCATTAGGTCCCATTTGTTTATTTTTGTTTTTATTTCCATTTCTCTAGGAGGTGGGTCAAAAAGGATCTTACTGTGATTTTCTACCAATGTTTTCCTCTAAGAGTTTTAGAGTGTATGGCCTTACATTTAGGTCTTTAATCCATTTTGAGTTTATTTTTGTGTACGGTGTTAGGGAGTGTTCTAATTTCATTCTTTTACATGTAGCTGTCCAGTTTTCCCAGAACCACTTATTGAAGAGGCTCTCTTTTCTCCACTGTATATTCTTGCCTCCTTTATCAAAGATAAGGTGACCATATGTGTGTGGGTTTATCTCTGGGCTTTCTATCCTGTTCCATTGATCTATATTTGTTTTTGTGCCAGTACCATACTGTCTTGATTACTGTAGCTTTGTAGTATAGTTAGAAGTCAAGGAGCCTGATTCCTCCATCTCCGTTTTTCTTTCTCAAGATTGCTTTGGCTATTCGGGCTCTTTTGCATTTCCACACAAATTGTGAAATTTTTTGTTCTAGTTCTGTGAAAAATGCCAGTGGTAGTTTGATAGGGATTGCATTGAATCTGTATATTGCTTTGAGTAGTACAGTCATTTTCACAATGTTGATTCTTCCAATCCAAAAACATGGTATATCTCTCCATCTATTTGTATCATCTTTAATTTCTTTCATCAGTGTCTTATAATTTTCTGCATACAGGTCTTTTGTCTCCTTAGGTAGGTTTATTCCTAGATATTTCATTCTTTTTGTTGCAATGGTAAATGTGAGTGTTTAGGTCTTTTCCTTCTCTTGTGTTTCCTGCCTAGAGAAGTTCCTGTAGCATTTGTTGTAAAGCTGGTTTGGTGGTGCTGAATTCTCTTAGCTTTTGCTTCTCTGTAAAGGTTTTAATTTCTCCGTCAAATCTGAATGAAATCCTTGCTTGGTAGAGTAATCTTGGTTGTAGGTTTTTCTCCTTTATCACTTTAAATATGTCCTGCCACTCCCTTCTGGCTTGCAGAGTTTCTGCTGAAAGATCAACTGTTAACTTTATGGGGGTTCCCTTGTGTGTTATTTGTTGTTTTTTCCTTGCTGCTTTTAATATTTTTTCTTTGTATTCAATTTTTAATAGTTTGATTAATATGTGTCTTGGCATGTTTATCCTTGGATTTATCCTGTATGGGATGCTCTGTGTTTCCTGGAGTTGATTAACTATTTCCTTTCCCATATTAAGGAAGTTTTCAACTATAATCTCTTCAAATATTTTCTCAGTCCCTTTCTTTTTCTCTTCTTCTTCTGGGACCCCTATAATTTGAATGTTGGTGCCTTTAATGTTGTCCCAGAGGTCTCTGACACTCTCCTCAATTCTTCTGGTTTTTTTTTTTTGTTTGTTTATTCTGCTCTGCATTAGTTATTTCCACTATTTTATCTTCCTGGTCACTTATCCGTTCTTCTGCCTCAGTTATTCTGCTATTGATCCCTTCTAGAGAATTTTTAATTTCATTTAATGTGTTGTTCATCACTGTTTGTTTGCCGTTTAGTTCTTCTAGGTCCTTGTTAAACGTTTCTTGTATTTTCTCCATTCTATTTCTAAGATTTTGGATCATCTTTACTATCATTATTCTGAATTATTTTTCAGATAGACTCTTTCCTCTTCATTTGTTATGTCTGGTTGGTTTTTGTCTGCTGTTTCATCTTCTGTGTGTTTCTCTGTCTTCTTATTTTGCTTAACTTACTGTGTTTGGGGTCTCCTTTTCGCAGGCTGCTGGTTCGTAGTTCCCATTTTTTTGGTGCCTGTCTCCAGTGGCTAAGGTTGTTTCAGATGGTTGTGTAGTCTTCCTGGTGGAGGGGACTAGTGCCTGTGTTCTGGTGGATGAGACTGGATCTTGTCTTTCTGGTGGGCTGGTCCACGTCTGGTGATGTGTTTTGGGCTTTCTGTGGCCTTATGATTTTAGGCAGCCTCTCTGCTAATGGGTGGGGTTGTGTTCCTGTCTTGCTAGTTGTTTGGCAAAGGGTGTCCAGCACTGTAGTTTGCTGGGCATTGAGTGGAGCTGGGTCTTGGCATTGAGATGGAGATCTCTGGCAGATTTTCACTGTTTGATATTACATGGAGCTGGGAGGTCTCTTGTGGACCAGTATCCTGAACTTGGCTCTCCCACCTCAGAGGCACAGCCCTGATGCCTGGCTGGAGCACCAGGAACCTGTCATCCACACGGCTCAGAATAAAAGGGGGAAAAGAAAGAAAGAAAGAAAGAAACAAGAAGATAGTATAAAATAAAGTATAGTATAATAAAATAGTTATTAAAATAAAAAATAATTCTTAAAAAAAATTTTTTAAATAATAAAAAAAGAAAGGATGAAAGAAGAGAGCAACCAAACCAAAAAACAAATCCACCAATGATAACAAGTGCTAAAAACTATACTTAAAATAAATAAATAAATAAATAAATAAAATAACCATGGGCAGCCAGAACCCTAGGACAAATGGTAAAAGCAAAGCTGTACAGACAAAATCACACACAGAATCATACACACTCACAAAAAGAGAAAAAGTGAACAAAATATATATATTGTTGCTTCAAAAGTCCACCTCCTCAATTTGGGATGATTCCTTGTCTATTCAGATATTCCACAGATGCAGGGTATGTCAAGTTGATTGTGGAGATTTTATCCGCTGCTCCTGAGGCTGCTGGGAGAAATTTCCCTTTCTCTTCTTTGTTCCCACAGCTCCTGGGGTTCAGCTTTGGATTTGGACCCGCCTTTTGCATGTAGGTTGCCTGAGGGCATCTGTTCTTCCCTCAGACAGGGTGGGGTTAAAGGAGCAGCTGATTTGGGAGCTCTGGATCACTCAGGCCTGGCGGCGGCAGAGGCCAACATGACGTTGCACCAGCCTGAGGCGGCCGTGTGTTCTCCCGGGGAAGTTGTCCCTGTATCCCGGGACCCTGGCAGTGGCGGGCTGCACAGGCTCCCAGGAGGGGAGGTGTGGAGAGTGACCTGTGCTCGCACACAGGCTTCTTGCTGGCTTTAGCAGCATCCTTTGCGTCTCATGCCCGTCTCGGGGGTCCACACTGATAGCTGCGGCTCGCGCCCGTCCCTGGAGCCCGTTTCAGTGGTGCTCTGAATCCCCTCTCCTCTTGCACCCTGAAACAATGGTCTCTTGCCTCTTAGGCAGGTTCAGACTTTTTCCCGGACTCCCTCCCGGCTAGCTGTGGTGCACTAGTCCCCTTCAGGCTGTGTACATGCAGCCAACCCCAGTCCTCTTCCTGGGATCCGACCTCCGAAGCCAGATCCTCAGTTCCCAGCCCCCACCCGCCCCGGCAGGTGAGCAGACAAGCCTCTCGGGCTGGTGAATACTGGTTGGCACCGTTCCTCTGTGCGGGAATCTCTCCGCTTTGTCCTCAGCACCCCTGTTGCTGTGCTCTCCTCCGCGGCTCCGAAGCTTCCCCGCTCCGCCACCTGCAGTCTCCGCCCGCGAAGGGGCTTCTAGTGTGTGGAAAAACCTTTCCTCCTTCACAGCGCCCTCCCACTTGTGCAGGTCCCGTCCCTATTCTTTTGTCTCTGTTTATTCTTTTTTCTTTTGCCCTACACAGGTACGTGGGAGACTTTCTTGCCTTTTGGGAGGTCTGAGGTCTTCTGCCAGCGTTCAGTAGGTGTTCTGTAGGAGTTGTTCTACACGTAGATGTATTTCTGATGTATTTTTGGGGAGGAAGGTGATCTCCACGTCTTACTCTTATGCCATCTTGAACCTCCTCCCCCTGTTTTTTCATTCTTGAGTCTGAGTTTTCATCAGTTTTAGGTTCATATTTTATATTATTTTCAGTTTATCATTTGATCTCTATGGATTTCCTTTAGGCATCATCTTTTTTCTAAATTACAAAACTAGTAATATTGCTTACATTTTTAGAAATTAGTAATTGCTAAGTTATGTTTATCAAAATACTTTTACATAACAACATAATTCCTAATGACATTGGTTAATAGAATGTTCTAGAAAGGTAGTCATCACATGAAATTTTCATAGGTTGATTAGTAAATAATTTGTTTTCATAATTACATAAATAAAAAGGAAAAAAACCCAGTATTCATTGGGTACTAAATTTAAGTGGAAATTTACTAAGCTTATTTGAATCTCACAACAATCTTGGCCTTTTCTCTTCCCCTCCAACAAGTACACTAAGGTGATTCCCCACTAAACCCTCTGCCTACTGGTAATGTCTGCTGAACTTCCTATGGTTTGTTCCTTCTTGTCATTCAATCATCAGATTAAATATCATCCCAGTGATTCTTTCTCTAGCCTCTCAAACTAAAGCAGCCCATCTCTGTCTTAATGCCTGATTTTAAATATCTTACCATGAGCCCTGTTTTTTTTGGGGGGGAGTGTATATTTGTTTATTGCCTATTTCCCTGCAATAAAATGTTCTCTCCCTGAGATAAAAGACCATGGCTGGCTGTATTTCTAGCCTAGAACCATAGCTAACACGTCCTTTATTTTTCAACAAGTATAAGTTTAATATGCTCAGAAAAAGCAAACATAAAATGCAAAATATTTGTGTCTAGCCAATTTACATTTGTTGTAACATGAAAATTAGTTGAGCATAAAGTAGCAGTCACTTAACATGGTAAAGACAAAGCAGAATGAAACAAGAAGACTTAATTAAAAATTGACAAATAAAGTGTTAAAATTGGAAAAGATCTTTGTCTATAATGATAGTTGACATAGAGTTTCTATTCTAAGATATGGGGAGCAGGGTCTTGTTCATTTTCATTTCCTCTGGTTCTGTGTTACAGTGACTTTGGTTGGGGTTAACTTCATGAGCTCTCAAAGAGTCCAAGTATGAAACTATGATGATGATGGTGCTGATGGAAGAAAACACTTAAGTGTATACTCTGTGCCAGGGACTGTTTCAAGTGTTCAACATTTATTATTTTATTGAATATTCATAACCATTTAATGAGGAGCATATGCTCAATAAATACAAATATAAATAATTATGTGACTATATTTGCCTTATATTTTCCTTCTGCTTTATTTCTAATTCATCTTCATCACTGTCATCATCTCATAGTGATGGAGAGCTGAGTTCATGTGATAATGATGGGATTTGACAAAAAATAAATGTGACATATACTTGAGGTTAAATTGGTGTTTGCTTGTATTAAATGCTGAAGGAGGAAGAGATTGTAAAAACTGGGTTTCTGGCTTAGGTGACAGAGAGAGTAGTATTGTTAACTGATTTAGGGAGTGTAGGATGGGGAATAGTTTAGGGGAGAGAAATATGAGACTTCTTTAGACAAAAATGATTTTAAGCTATAAGTTTAATTGTTGAAAATGTCCAGGACTTAAACTATTAAAACGAGACTAGACCTTGAGAAAGAGAACTAGGATGGAATTAAGGAGTTGGAAGTTATTAAACCTTAAGTCATAGATGACATTTTGGATAGATGAGATTGTACAGAGATGGGAGTTAAAGTAAGAAGAGAAGACTGATGGTAGAGTCTAGAGAACACTGACGTCTAAATCTGAGTAGAAATGAAAGAAAGTGAGATGGGGTCATGGGAGAGAGAGAAGATACAGATGACAGAATTTTGGGGGAAATGCACTGTGGGGGGGGTGGTTTCTATATAAGAAGGGTGAAATATGTCAAATGATGGAATAGTCGAGTAGCTTGGACTTGGTGATTCAAGCCTGGAATTAAGGTGAGACATGAGGAAGAAACAATTCGAAAATGATCAGGAATGAGGTCAAAGGAGGAGACAAAATTATAAAATCTAAGGAGCTTAAAATAGAAGTTCAATAGTTGTACCCTGGGAAATGACTGTTGTTAGGGAGTTGGAGAAAGAAAAGTGAACAAAGGAGGCAATTGCATCACAGCAGTTCTGTGAGTTAAGTATAATTTCCAGTTTTTGCAAATGAGGAAACACTGTCAGTGAGGGAGGGGATGAAGGTGCCAAAATAGAAGGAGTGTGTCTGATGAAGATGAGGACTTTGATCATTAGAACCACTTTAAGGAGCAGGAGGGCAGCTTTCTTTATATAAGGAAGAATAAGAGTGAGTATAATGACAGATTCCCCGGGTTACGGAGAAGAGTGGGTGATGGAACTCATGCCAATGGCCTCTGCATCTTTGCAGTCAAGGATGAGTTCATCCAGCCAAAAGTTGGGGTGGGGCTGGGTGTGGGGTATTGAATCCATGAAAGATAAATAAAAGGATTGACCAGAAGCAGCCTCAGTCACGTTAGACAGGAGATACTGTCAGTGAATGTGGGAAAGCAAGAGGAAAAAAAAGCAGCCTGACTATTAAGCTAGTTTTCACAGAGACATGAGTGAGTTTGTGTGAGAGTGAGTGTGTCTGTTTTATTGGCTTGTCTACAGATTTAGCTAGAGATGGTTATTTTGGAATACGTAGGCTTCCTCATTTAGCACACCCAATAAGCCTACTCTAGCTAGTGTTCTTCAGATTGCATGCCACTGCCCTATAGCAGAACTAGAAGAGAGAGCACATTTCATTACAAATCCATCCAGTTTTTTTGTTGTTGTTGTTTTGTTTTGTTTTGTTTTGTTTTGTTTTTGCTGTACGCGGGCCTCTCAGTGTTGTGGCCTCTCCCGTTGTGGAACACAGGCTCCGGATGCACAGGCTCAGCAGCCATGGCTCACGGGCCCAGCCGCTCCACGGCATGTGGGATCTTCCCGGACCGGGGCACGAACCCTGTCCCCTGCATCGGCAGGCGGACCCCCAACCACTGCGCCACCAGGGAAGCCCCATCCAGTTTTTGAAAAGCAATGGAACACCTAGGCTTGACTGCAAATCAGCTTTTGTAGTGGTATCTTCTCATCTATGTAACCTTTGCAAAGCACCAATATATACCACTAGCCGTATAGCAGGAATGTGACAAATGTATGGGACTTTGGGATGAGGGGGATGCACTTCCATTTGACTTTGTTTGAAGAAAGCAAAATGAGGTTGGGATCAATGTTTATTCACTCAAAGATTTCAAGACTCTTGGATAATCAGTGATTCACGTCAGGGTTTGTATGATAATGTTATTAGCATCATTAATAATAATGAAAAGAATAAGTAATACCATTGGACATTTAATAAATACCAGAAAGAGGCAAAGCTAGAATTTAAATCTAGGACACATATGACTTTATTGCTTCTTAACTGCTGCATTTCCCAGGAGTAAGTACCATTTTAAAAGAGCTACTTTAAAAGAAATTAGACTGTCCAAGGAGAGTGTTTCAAATATTTACCATTTATATCCCTGTGCAAAAATTAGTGATTGTTAATTTTTACTACTGAAAAGAGTCCATTCTATAGCTGATATATCTTCTTTTCTATGAATATTGTATTTTATAAAAACTCACATAACATGATGTGTACACATAGTGTTTTCTGTTTGGATGCATCATGATTCCTCGTGTCCTACCTACCCTCACATCCTTATGATATTTCCATCATATCTACATTCCTGGCACTTTTATTGAAGGTGATAAAGCTCTGAAGAAGTAGTTTGAGGTAAATGGGTTCTACTAAATTCAAGAATGTTTGACCATTAACCTTAAATTTGAAGTTTTAGGTGACCACAAACCAGTATAAAGGAATATAGATTTACCTCTACAAAATATACCGTACAGAGGTTTTTAAACAATTGATGCTTTGCTGAATGTAGGAAATATTTCCTCTTCAGTGTTTCTAACTTAACAAATTACATGTAAAAGCCATAAACTCCTTTATATTATCCATAAACACAATAAAAAATGTTACACCACATATACTTTGACTTAGTCAATAATCCTAGGCTTAGCCTTAGGGTTTGAAGAGAAAATTATTCCTCTTACACATTTTAATTATGCTGTAAACTTGGGGAAATAGCTATTGATCTTCAGCATCTGGCATCAGAAAGTTGTTTGTTTCTTGTTCTGTAGCCAGTGAAAGGATGCCAGACAGACTGAAAATGAAGAATTTCAGGGGAATCAAAGGTACAGTTAAGGATATATTTTGGTTGCATTTGAGTAACTTAAAAGTTAAGAGACTTAGAGATCATCTCTAAATATCTTTCTGCTGGAAGCTAGGAACAATTGAGGTAAGAAATATATTACCTTGTTTTAAGAAAAAGCTGTTCGCTAGTGGAACTCTTGATTATCTCTAGCATTTTAATACAGAAATAGGAGGGCCTAATCAGAAAACTTTTTTTTAACAACACATTTGAGGTTCTCCAGTGCTTATAGAGTGATGAACATTGTGATGATCATTTTAGAAGTAATTATTTCACAATTTTTTATCATCAAATCAGTAAAATGGTAAAACCCTCCATTCTGCTAAAATTAAAGAGATATCTAGCATCTACGGTGATGATAATGAAGAAGAGGAGGAGGATAGAAGAGGGAGGGTGAGGAGGAGAGAATAGTTACTATATGCTGACCTTTTATTGGGGAATGGGCATTGCTATAAACACTTTACTTATATAGCCAGATTGAAGCCTTACGTCCATCATGTAAGAATGGAAGGCTCAGCCAGGTTAAGTAACTCTGTCAGGGTTATATAGGAACTAAGAGGTAGAGCTGGGTTTCAAACCTAGGTCTGTCTGACTCATATAATGAAATAGGCTCCTTCAGTGCCATTTTCAACAAGTTGAAAATTCTTTCACATTTCAAGCATTTAAAATAGATTTATATTTAAATTTAAACATATCAAATTTAGTATTAAGCATTTGTTGATTCAACAACTATTTACTGCTGTATGATTATGTACCAGACATAGTGTTAGGAGCTACTGAAGCTAAATTCAATGAGTCATGGACAACAGCAACTCATGATCTGCTATGGGAGATATTATACAATAATACAAAACAGAAAAAAATGTTTATATAAATACATACACATACATGTATATATATGAATATGTTGTTTATGGATCTTCAGAGTTCTCTGATAGACATTCTGTAATTACCCCCTCTTGAATTTCAGAATCTAATTAAATGTATGGTCATTTAACTTTGATGCTATGATGCCTTGTTTGGTCAGTTTGGGAGCCTCGGTATCTTTATAACCCCAGCCATTAAAGATGCTATTTTGAGAGCATCAGCGGGGAATCTGTATTGACTTTTCTTGCCACGAGGCACCCCCTACCTCTTCACAGTAGGAACTAATGAGTAGTAATCTTCATCCATTTCTTCCCTACCCATTTCTTCCAAACTCACCATGTAATTAAATCTATTGGTTAAAGAATCTGTTAGTATTCCATGTATCTAATGCCTTTAATATTGGTTCTGGATGCAGTGGTTAGCACTAATCTATTTATTTTAGTTTTATATAAAATATAAAACCAAAACTCAAAATATAACTTTTGAAAGATAATATACACATCTGTATTTATGAAAAAAGTGCTATTTTTTCCAACTATGCTTTAATTTGGGGGCTGTCATCAAGCTTTCATTGAAAGTTTTGCTCATATTAGGGATTTAATATGGCAAAGATAGGTAATAGGTGGTCGGTTTTTAGCCATGGCAGGTATAAGCAAAATTTTCAACCCTGGATTTATTTTTTGTTTTAATCTTAGACATTGAAGACAGAAGCTAATGATAGGTGCAGAGTGTCTCATCTGCTTTATAACTTTCTCCAAGGTAGTATAATAAGTATGTGAGGTAAGATGCCTTAGCCAGTTTAGTGCCTTTGAGCAAACATTAGTCATGGGATTTAGGCATTTTATAATAGTTCATGTTTTTAAAAGACATATGTGAAGGCTACTATATGCAAGGTACTGATCCTCGGAATTTTATTAAGTCATCTTATTTCATTTTCACAACAATGTCTAAAGCTATTATCAGCTTTTAATTTACTATATGTGTGCAAGTCATCTTGCCTGGAAGCAAATGAATGGAAAGAGGGAAGTTTAAGCCGAAGGGTGATATTTGATTCCTCCTTAAACAATGAAGATTTCTCCATTCAGGTAAGTGGAAAGGTTACTGGAGGGATACAAAACCAGCTGTGCAGGGCATGCTGGCATGACTAGTGTGTTTGTAGAATTTCAAACACTGGTTTATAGTATGTGCACAAAAAACAGTAGCTACTGGAGTGCTGACTTTGTTTTTCCGGGCTAGTATAAAACATTTTTGCTGCCCACTGATTACAGTGGAGTTTTAAGGCTAGTTAAATTGTCAACAGAGTAGATGGTACTAGGCCGTTTTACTTCATCTCAGCCTATGTGGGCCTGTATAGTGAAGGCTTTGTGCCCATTCGCCAGATTGCATGTGAGCACGTGTACACATGTCACAGATGTTAACCACAGTTTAGGTGAGTTGCTTTTGTGGAAAGCATCAGATTTCTTCATAAATTTGCTCTTATATGAGAACAGAATATCACTGCCTCTCGACTTCACTCTCCCCGACTGGTACTTAATATGCCAAGTTAAAATACTTGCATAGTGGACAAGAAAGCAGCATGGGGATCTCCTGGCTCTCTTTCCTGCCAAATTGACAGGTTGCATTGCAGCAGGTGTACAGCAAAGCGATTAAGAATGCACAGGTTGACAAAGCATGTCTTGTATGACTGCAAGCATTTTATGTGAATGACATGTCATGGGAAATATTGGCCTCAAGATTATACCTAGGGTTCTGGGGTGTGAGGACAACCTATATGCATATAAAAGCGTCACTGAGAAGGTGAATACTCAGGAAAAATAACCTTGACTAGGAGTCTATGTAAAATATACCTTACATTGCAATGTAAGGTATATTTTTTGCTACTTAGATGTTTTACAAATGTCCTATTTATATGAGTAGATGCAATAAGCATCTGTCTTGGGTGATGTGAGTTTTTGACTCACATCAGCTGAACAACTCATTCAGCTGCCAGCAGGACAGAGAATCTGGTTTGTTAAAATTCATGTTTGGAAAAAAATCCAGTGTCATCCAATTCACTTTAAGAACACAGTTAGCCCTTGGTATCAACCTCTCCACTTGTAGGATGCCTGACTTATTTCACATGTAATAAAATAACTTAATGTGAGTGTCATTGCCTTGCTCACTAATTTTCAAAAATAATCAAAAAGCAAGAGAGAAAAGAGTAGATTTTAGATGATAAGTAAAATAATTGTTCACCATGTATATACCCACAAACATTTGCATAGAAATTTAAGAGCAATATGGATTTCCAGAAACTTTTCCATAGAGCATCAGTTGACAGACCCCTCCCCCCATTAAGGATTTCTGTGTTCACGTGCATTTTTTTAAAAATTATTTTTCTGAGGAACTGTAAGCACACCAAAGTTTTTTATTTTATTTTATTTATTTTAAAATTATTATTATTATTATTATTTTGGCTGAGTTGGGTCTTCGTTGCTGCGCGTGGGCTTTCTCTAATTGTGGTGAGTGGGGGCTACTCTTCGTTGCGGTGCGCGGGCTTCGCACTGCGGTGGCTTCTCTTGTTGTGGAGCACAGGCTCTAGGCACGCAGGCTTCAGTAATTGTGGCACACGGGCTCAGTAGTTGCGGCTCCTGGGCTCTAGAGCGCAGGCTCAGTAGTCGTGGCTCATGGACCTAGTTGCTCCACGGCATGCAGGATCCTCCCAGGCCAGGGCTCGAACGGGTGTCCCCTGCATTGGCAGGCGGATTCCCAACCACTGCGCCATCAGGGAAGTCCCTCACGTGCATTTTTAAAGACACAGGGTAAATAGATTTCATCAGATTTTCAAAGGAATGCATAATCCGAACAGCATTAAAATGACTCCTAAAATCCTTTTAATATGAAAAATTAATTCACTTTATTTCCCAATATATTCCTGTTAAGACTTACTAAATTTTCTCCAGAGAAAAAGAATGTTTTATATTCTAAGAAAAAATCATTCTGTGCCCCCTAATTTATGACTAAAATAACTCTAATTTGAAGTATAAAAAACTGTGATAGCAAAGAATTTTCGGTAATTTCTGATCAGCATTTAAAAGCAATCTCAAAGTAAAGTAATATATTGTCAGTGAGGATTAAGATGGAATGTTATTTGACTATTTTTCATTTTACTGGACTATTAAAACTATATATGAAAGTGCTATCTATATTTCTAATATAGATAAAAATGCTTAGGAGAAATAAGCATAGTGCTATATTAATGCTCTAGTGCTATATTAATAGTTAATTTTTGTAAATTCCCTTTTACTAATCCACTTCAAAATGGATTAAAGTGAAATCCTGAATATTTTTGGAAGGAATAAAAGGTATATCTTGCGACTTGTACAAAAATCTAATATTTCTATCAGACTTGTTCCCAACACATATGTTATAATATATACTATATATTCATTTTAATGTAATCAGATATTAATAGCACAAATAATCTTGGACTTTAGCAGAATGATACATTTTACACAAAAATGTAGTAAGAAACTTTTTCTTCTTTATTGTATATGCAAAGGTAGGAAAGGATACTGAAAAGGGTTTGGGTTCTTATTCTAAGACTCCATCAGAGTAATATAGTGAGAGATACAGGACTCATTGACAACAATTGCAGAATAGTTGAAGTGTGTTTTGGTTTTGATTTTACTGTTTAACTTGTTTGCCGCATTTTCTTTCTAACATGGCTAACCACCCTCTAACCTTTTTCCCCCTCTGTTCCTCCCATCATATACCCTTCTTAAGATACTTTGGCATAAAATGATCCAATAAAATCCTTCACAGTAAGTGGTTATTATATTTGCAATGATGGAATTTCAGGCATAAGTGGGAGATTTATTTTCTTATGGTAACACTTGCTCTACATCCTTAAAAAAAAAAATCGCACTGATGACATCTGTTGGTATTTTAAGGTTAATGAGGTCTCATTTCACCTCCTACTTAATTTTTCCTTATTCACTGGGTCATACGTGAAATTCCACAGCCTGAAAATCTTTATAGCCAAACAAATGCTATTGATTAAGTTAATGATTTATTATCTTTCTCTATTTTATTGCATTTTAATGGCCATCTTTTGTAGGATGTCCTGAAGAGGAGGTATTTTGGACTGTGGTCTTAGTTGTGTGCTGCCTTAGCTTGGACTACCATAACAAAATGCCATAGGCTGGGTGCCTTAAACAGCAGATGTTTATTTCTCACAGTTCTGGAAGTTGGGAAGTCCAAGATCAAGGTGCCTGTACATTCAGTTCCCACTGAGAGCCTTCTTTTTGGCTAGAAGATGACTGCCTCCTTGCTCTGTCCTCAAATGGCACAGCGAGAGGGAGAGCTTATGTCTCTCTTCTTATAAGGACACTTATCCCATCATGTGGGTCCTACCTTCTTGACCTTATCTAAACCTAATTACCTCGCAAAGGTAGTACCCACCTCCAAATACCATCATATTGGAGCTTTGAACTTCAACGTATAAATTTTGGGGGACACAAACATTCAGCCCATAATGTATATTATTCCAACCAATGACTTAGACTTACCTTTCAGCTCTATTCCGTGTATTTTCCATCTGTGTAGATATTCCTTTCCTCACCAAGCTTTGTACCTTGGTAATTCAATACAATAGTTAACAAATTTATGAGGTTGATTAACATATGCTTAGAGCTAGATTAAATTCGTCTCCAGTTATCTCGAGTTGAGCTTTCCTTTCATAAATCAGAATGTATAGTAAAGAGAGGTTTCCTCAGTCTCTGCTCAGTTCTCAACCCTGCCAATATTAGGCATCTGGATGAAGTCCCCTCACCCCCACAAAAGAAAAATCAAGCCCCCATACAAAAGAAAAACATCATTTTGAATACAACTATTTAGTTCCAGGACTTTTTATCACCTTTCAACTTTAGTTTTTAGGATTCATTTCATTATAAACACATTTTCTTAGATTAAAGAGCCACAACTTTTAGTGTCTATAGCTATCTAAATAAGTATTTGAAGATATGTAAGGTAGAATATTAATTAGAATCGTTAGGTAGAATTGCAAGGAGGAAGTACAAACACCAATAGATAGTAGCTACCAGGCAAGAGATTTTAGCTGAATGTAAGGAAGGACTTTTATAGAGTTTAAAGATGGTATTATTTTCTCCTAAGAAAAAAGAAACAGATATTTACTCTCATAAGACAGTGAATTCCTTGTAAACAGATATAATCCTGCTTAAGTTGAATTACTACTTGTTAGGGGTGATACAGAGGAGACTCAGGGTTATAGATGATGACATTTTAGGGTTCTTCTAAAACCAGGAGTGGTCTATTTAAATGTTAAGTTTTATGTAAATATGTGACATGAAATGAACTTAAAGAAGAACACAAAGTGATATACTGTACCCTCACATTTGGTTACTTAGCATCTGATTTTATAATGGCTTTGCAGTTAATTCTGGATATATAATAAAATGATAAATATCTAGGCACAGTTTAATAAGATCTTCAAAAATCAACAAATGTCAGAAAGTACTCTGAGAAAAAAATAGTATTTAAATGATTAAACACAATGCTTGAACTGAGAATGTAGTGAATTATTGATTGGCAAGTTGAGAACTTGGATGAAAGACTTCTGTATATTTAGTTAATGCAAATATTTGTGTCCCATTAAATCTTTTTTTTTTTTTCAACTTTTTTGCACCTTAATGGACCTAGTCCCTGGGATTTAACCAAACTGCTGAATTATTGCCTGAAAGAAAATTTATGGCCTAGCCAGCTGAAACTGCCTAATATTGCATGAGAGAACGTGTCCCTGTGAAAAATCAAAAACATTACAAAAAAACTTCATGCTCTGGATTAGATTTTTAAAAGCATCTTAATTGATAGGTTTTGCTTCCTGGGATCAGGAAGGACCATGTTACTCTACATCTAGTATATGTGATGATTGTTTAATCCGTTTATGAGCATGGAATGACTCTCTAGCCTCCTTGAAATGCTTCTGGCAGTAAGCTCAATATCTGTTCTGTTCTCTTCTTTCCGCCCCTGCACAGCACAGCAAGGAAAGGTTAATTCTGATATTTCCTCATCTTCCCCCCACCACCCTCTTCTGCTATTCATTAAAGACAGTAAATCTGATGTCTGACTTTCTTTCTCATTAGTGTGTCTCAGAAGACATGTTAAAAAAAAAAAAATTGGCCGGTTAGATGAAAGAGGAACCATGTGTCTATTTGTCATTTTTATTAAAAGAACGAGTAAAAAGAGAGCTCCATGTGCCAATGCCATGCTTTCCTGCAGGCCTTTTGTGGCTTTCAATGTTTGTATACAATTCTGTATTACTATCTATCTTGCTTCAGTCTCAATAAGCATATTTAGCTCGAGTTATTTTGTGTAGCTGTGTATGAAAAAGAATTTATATCTTTTCCAGCCCAGGACAAGCCAAAAGAGCATTGGGTTTTTTGAGTTTATAAAAGCATAGATAGCCTTTCAGCACTTAAGTAGAGCTTTCAAGTATTTTATATATGTCCCTCTAAAATATGAATATATTTACTAAATACATATCCTTCCATGTATATTTTTTCATCTTTGTTAATGTGGCATGCAGAATAAATAAGTCTATTTTATTAAAGAACACCTTGACTATAGATAGTTTTAATTGCAAAGATAAAGAAGAAAACCAATTTTGCTCCTTAATCATGTCAAAGCGAGATTTCCTAGTTAATCCCCTTTACTGTAGATCAGCACAATACAGTCTCCAATCTAAAAGCAGAAAGAATCAGATTCTGATTTTTAATGACCTTGTCTTTAAGTGGCTTCTGGTTATGATCTCATAACATGATATTTTTGTTTTTTTAGTTTTAATGTTTCTGGGTTCTTTTTTCCCTCTTGAGGTAAACACTTCGTAAACAGTTTTGAAATATAAATTATTTGCTTTTCTATATGATTTCAAAATTTCTATGTATTAAATTTTTATAAATCTAGCAGTATATTCTGTATGATAACTTGCTTCAAAAAAGTTTTAAAATCTATAGTTAGAAAATCAAGTGAATAAGAAATTAATCATACTTCTCTTGGCCTCACTTCTCATCACACCAGCTATAGCCCTTTTTTTCTTACTTCCTTGTAGCCAAAGGCCTTTAAATAATTGTCCCCATTTGTTGCCTCTTATTTCTTTCTTCTTATTTTGTCTAAAGCCTATTCTCATCAGGGATTTGCTCAGAACATTCACCAAAGCTACTCTTATCAACGTCACTAACTACCTTTGTTTCTGAATCCATTAGTTAATTATTAATCCTTACCCTACTTGATCTATGAGAGCAGTGATTACTCTTCCCTCTTTCCATCCCTGGCCTTAGGGTACCACAGATTCTTGGTTTTCTCCTACTTTGCTAGCAGCTTCTTGTCAATCTCCTTGGCCAATTTATCTACTTATATCTAATCTCTTAATGTTGGAGTGCCCAGGGGTCAGGCCTTGATTCCTCTTTAGAGATCTCATACCATCTCTATGTTAGCAACTCTCAGCTTTTCATTTCTACTCCTGACCTTTCTTCTGAACCCGATTCATATGGCCGATTACATACTCAACATCTCTACCTGGATATTTAATAGATGTCTCAAGCTATACTACACTTCTGAGAGTCTCCCCTAGACATGCTTTGGTATTCTACATCTCAGTAGGAAGTAACTACATTCTTCCAGTTGTTCAGTCTAAAAAAAACAAAAAGCATAAAACAAACAAAAAAATCCTCTTTTTTTCTTTTTAATCACAGCCTACATTTAATTCATTGAGAAATGCTATTATCTCTGCCTTCAGAATACATCCAGAATTTGACTACGTCTCTTCCACTAACACCACTGTGGTCTCCATACCAGCATCTCTTGTTTGCAGTATTTCACTAGTGTCATAACTGATTTTCTGTTTCTATCCTTGGCCCTCTTACAGCTTATTCTCAACACAGCCACAGTAGCCATCCTAAAATATTCCTCACATGCCTCTACTTGAGGGCTTTCTATTACCTCTCCTCTCTGCCTAGATTGTTGTTCTCACAGGCATCCACTTGGCTTGTTCCCTCACCTACTTTAAGTCTTTGCTCAAAGGTTACTTTCTTAATTAGGTATATTAGTTTCATAGAGCTGCCATACAAATTAGTATAGACTAAGTGGCTTTAAACAACAGAAATTTATTCTCTCAGCTCAGGAGATTGGAAGTCTGCAATCAATGTGTTGATAGGTATCTTTGTTTGTTTGGACTGCTATAACAAAATACCATAGACTAGCCGGCTTATAAACAATAGAAATTTATTTCTCACAGTTCTAGAGGTTGGAAAGTTTCAAGCTCAGGGCATGGGCAGATTCCTTATCTGGCGAGGGCCTGCTTCCTAGTTCATAGCTGTCATCTTGCTGTGTCCTCACATGGCAGAATGGGTGAGGGATCTCTCTGGGGTCTCCTTTGTAAGGGCAATAATCCTATTAATGAGGGGTTCACCCTCATGACCTAATCACTTCCCAAAGTCTCTATCCAAATATCATCACATTGGGGATTAAGTTTCAACATACGCATTTTGGGAGGGACACAAACATTCAGTCTATAGCAATAGGGTTTATTCCTTCTGAAGGCTCTGAAGGAGAATCCATTCCATGCCTCTCTCCCAGATTCTGGTGGCTGCTGGCAATCCTTGGCTGTCCGTGGCTTGCAGCTGTATAACTCCAGTCTCTGCCACCATCTTCACATGGCCTTCCTCTCTGTGTAACTGTGCCTCAAGTCTCCCTCTTTCTCTTATAAGTCATCTGTCATTGGATTAAGAGCCCACCCCAAATCCAGGATGATCTCATCTCAAGATCCTTAACTTAATTACTCCTGCAAAGACTCTATTTCCAAATAAGGTTACAATCATAATTTCCTAGGAGACATATGTTTGGAGGAGGGAAGGCACCATTCAACCCACTTCATTTGGGCTCCCTGACCATCTGTTTAAAATTGCAATCTCCATTCCCCACTCTACTTTTTACATTAAGTCCACAATCCCTTATACAAAAGGCTGGATGTGTTTTGGAATGTGGAACTTTTTGGATTTTAGGAAGATTATATGATGCACCCCACATATTATACACTAGCTTCAGTGGGGTTTTGGGTCTCACAGCATTATCAAACACGTTAATGTTTCTACAGTGAAACATATGGATATTCACATAATGAGATAAATAAAGTATATAAATAACTTTACATCAGTTCAGGTCAGGGTTTGTTCCTCAATTAGTTTGTACCAAACTTACAGGACAACTTTCCAATCTTTTTGTTCGTTTTTTATTTACTTGTTTATTTTGTTATCAATTGTTTATGATTTGTTTCCTGTCTATCCAACTTGTTCTCTGTGAGGGAAGAGTCTTTGTTTTATTCCTGTTGTATCCTAAGCTCTTTGAATAATCATTGGCATATGGTAGGTGCTCAATAGATATTTGAGCACCTTCTCATGTTGCTTGTCTTTGGAATGTTCCTCTGGAAATCTGGGTCAGAGAAGAATACATGAAAACAAGAGAGAAAAAGAAAATTTCAAAAAGAGATAGAAGGAGAACTGAAATTTAATATCTCTTTTAGATCTGCTGTCACATCTCATTTCAGATTTGGGGGAAGGCCTTTGGTGCATGAGCATGTGTAAATTAAATAATATAATTTTTTAATCATTTATACTTATTTAAAATATCTTTACTGTGATAGATTTTAGGCATGAGAACAATATTTAGTTCTTTCTTCCATAAAGCTTTAATAGCTTATTGGGAATAATTCAGAAAACAAACTGTCTTCTTCTTGGATTTAAGGTGACACAAAATACATGATACTCCATCTATATTTATGTAAGACATCTGAGTTTTGAAACCATATAATTTACCACCGACTTTCATAATCAACACAATTTCTTTCCTTATCTCTTTGTGGGGGGTGGTTCTTAATAAAAACGCAAAGCTATACAAACACTGTAGAGAACTTTAAATATAGGTTTTGGTCACTGATTATAGGGAGGTCAGAGAGTTTTGTTGTTGTTGTTTTATTTTTGGTAACAGTATGTCCATGAAACAATTATAAAAAATGACAGAAAATAATTACCTTGCTATGGGGTGTTCTTACATATTGTAAATATTTGTTAATGACCTAGGGGACCAATTGAGGATGACTAATTTTATCAATATCTTTAGTCGGATAGCCATATTCTCCTGGTGCCAGACTCTAAGGATTTGAAATACAAATGCACATTTGAAAGCTATATTAATTTTTTCCATACATCTGGAAGTCTGTTTAGAAAGGATAAATGTTTCTAGATAAAGTTGCTGATAATCAAATTGAGAGGTGAAAATTTAATCATTTATTTCAGATGTAAGTCCCAGTTGGACTGTAGCTGACACTGAGTGATGTTCATTCACTTCCTCTTTCGTATTACCATTCCATTTCTATTGGGTCCTTTGTCAATGTCTTTTAAAAGTACTCCACTTCCTCTGTTCCTTTCACAGGTAAGCAAACATATAAACCCACCTACCAAATAAACAACAGACAAACCACAGACATTTTTGAACTAGACCACCGCTCTAATTATCAGGCTATACCTCTGTCTTCTATTAGTTCCAAAACCCTGATCCTGTAGCTTATATAAAGATCTGTTTTCACAGTGCTCTTTGCGTAAGCCCTCCAAAGCCTGATTTCTTCTGCTACTGATACTTTTGATGGGACCCAGGGAAAGGTCACTAATTGTAAGACTAGAGATTTGCTTCAAACATCTTACAGTTTGGCTGTTCAACAACACTGAGCGCTATCAGTGTCCAATTAATTACATGTGATTTAGATGGTCTTTGTTAATCTTGTGATTAGTGTCATCATCACTTAACTAAATACTAAAAGGTTGCTTCTTAAGCATATATGATTATTGTTATGTAAATTGAAGTGATTATATCATTATTAGTAGGCTACTATATGCATTCCTCAAATTTACCCTGACCAGTTATTTTCTGGGCTTAAGTTAAAAAAATAAAATGACTTCCACATTCATCCATTCAAATATTGTTTGAGCACCTTTCATTGTTCTAGGTGTGGATAAAAGGGGGACCAATACATGTAATGTCTCTCCTCCCAAGGAGCTTACATTTTAATGGAATGTAACAGAAGGGAGACAGATAATTTACAAACAAAACTACACAAACATGAGATTATATTGGCTGGTGATCAGTATTAAGAGGAAAATATAATAGGGTATGGCACAGAGAGGGAGGGTCTGGGGCTCTGACCTCTTTAGATAGGATTGTCAGGGTGAACCTCTTAGAAGATTTAGTATTTGACCTGAGCCCTAAATGATAGAAAGAAATCAGCAATGTGAAGATCATGGGAAAAAGTGTACCTAGCAGAAAAAATTGCAAGAACTAAGACTCTGAAACTTTTGAGGAAGAAAAAAAAAAGAATGTCAGGGAGTCTGGAAAGTTGTAACCAAGGACAAAAGAGCTATGAGACAATGAGGTTAAAGAGTAGGCAGGGTCCTGGTAAGAGAGGGCTTTGAAAAAGCCTTAGAAGTTTGCATTGGATCCTAAGTATAATGGGAAGTCATTAGAAGGTTTAAAAAGTGAGGCAGTGACATGAGCTGATTCATGTTTTGAAAAGATCATTCTCACTTTGTGTGGAGAATAGAAGAAAAACGGCAGTTTTTTTTTTTTTTTTCCTCCCAGAAAAGTTTTTCATGTTTGTAGTTGGAAATGTAATATGTTGGAAAGCACAATGACCTGCTTTCCTCTGTACCACTCATTGGAATTCAGCCTTTACCACTTGGCCAATCACTTGGTAAGCATTCAATAAATAGAACTAATGGTCTATAAATACAATGTAGAATTGAATTTTTTTAAGCATATATACCCTGAATAAATGCATGAACAAATGGTTTTTAAATTAATTTAAATGTTTCTCAGATTATAAACTCACCTTTGTAAAGAAGTGCACAGAAACAAATTTAAATCGTTTTTATAATGAATTTTCATTCAGTCCCTCAAATACTTGAGTGCTTAGCTTGTGCGACATACTTTGTGGCAAATTCCAAAAATAAATCAGACATAAACATTTCCTTAAAGAAGTTTGTATTAAAACTCAAAGGCTCAAAAAAAATAAAATCTACATGGTTTGTGATAAATTTTATTTATTTTTTTCAACATTAACAATCTAGTTAGATAATCACTAAACTTTTCTTTGAATTATACTTGAAGACATTGGACATTTCAGGTTTCTGTGATATTTCTTTGTTTCATGTTTCCACTGGTACTTCTTTGACAAGTTCAGTTCTAAGTGAGAACCCAGACCAGTTCTACTATCTTTCCCTCAATTTGCTTGATCTCCTTTATTTTGTAACAAAATATGATAACATTTATTTTTTATTCCTATATTTTACATCTTTGTGGTTATTTTTCTACACAATTTGTAGGTTTAGAATTATAAATCACTTAAAGGATGATCTTAGCTGCAGTTTTGCTATGTCCTATAATCATTGTCATTTTCTATATTGAATGCATTGATTATTTCCTATACAAGTAAAAATTTTAATATCTTTTCCCTTCACTTCTTGTATTACTTTCAGTTTTTATTCATGTAATCTTGATTGCTAAATCCATTTTACTTTACTGAATTATTATGTTTCATTTTTACATCTATTCTTTCAAGACTTATTTTTGAGATTTGCATAGAGCTTGTAACTAACAGTAGTTATCTGCATTTTGTTCTATGTCATTCCAATATCAAGCAGTTCATAATTATATCATGATGGTAATTTTCTTGGTTTCATTATTTTATCTCCCAAGTAGCTCTTCTCACCTCCAACCTCTTTGAGTAAAGGGCTTTTTGTGAAGAATCGACTAGAAGCTACTCCACTTATTTCTTAGGCAGAATTTTACTCAGGGCTCAAAACATTGACCTCAGTGTCTTCTTCAGTCTAGTTGCATGACTGTTGAAAAGCACTGATGTTTCCGGCTTGGGAATAACACCATTTCTTGGTTTTGAGCCCACATGTAAAGTTTTTTTTATTCTTATATACTAGTATTTATTTTTAATGGGCATATGGGGCAGGGAAGTGTAGACACCTGTGCACATATATCAACATCTGGAAGTCTCAGTTTGAATTTATTTTAGCAATATAAACACTCATTTTCAAAATGAAAATCTGTCAAGGGGCACAATAGTCCAATGTAGTATGTTTGCATTAAAATGATCATGGAATCCAATTAAGATACTGAAGTAGTATGGGAAAGTCTAGGAGCTATTTTTTCTTAAGGTTTAGGAATAGTTTCATGAAACTTAGCTACATCATGCTTTTTTTTTTTCTCTTCTGAATTTTTAGTATGTTAATATTTAAATGATACCAAATGTAAAGAAATGGTGATGTTTAAGAATGTGTTGGTTATCTGTGACCTCCTCTTCAAAGTGTGGTTCCAGGCAACAGTGACTGATGTTGCAGGCACAGTGAGTGAGGGCTACACATCTGCAGAGCTTGGTGGTGAGGGTAATGCATCCAAAGTGAAACACTTAGGAACTTGGCTGATTTCATTTTTTCCTTCAGGACTCCATACTCTTGGCTAAATTATTAAAATTATGATAGGAGTTTTTCCTTTTATGGATTATGATTATAAAGTATATTTTAGCTCATATTTCACAGAACCAAGTTTGTTGTCATTGATATTTTATTGTTGAATAAGCTCACTGGATTTAAATTCAAAGCATGATAGTATGGAATAATACCAATCGGATTGGTATTTGAAGGTCTAGATGAGGCTGGGCCGAAAAATAAAAGATAGGGTCAAGAAAGAGTAGAAGGGTAAAATAGGAAATTGTTCAATTATTATAGTAAAAGTAGGCTGCTGTTATCAGTGAGTGCATGAGTCTTCAGTTCAAATAGCAGACTTGCACTTCACTCCAAGCTAATCAAATATCTTCCTACTCTGCATCTTCCAAAGTTTCTTGTCTGTCGTTTTTATTGTAGCCAATATCATCAATTTACATAAGAGAAAAGGATGGACTTGCTCCTCTTAGGATGTGATCCTAAGAGAGAACAATCTGAAGTAGTGACCCCTATCATTTTGGGCATTTATTTCATCGAGCTTACCAATCTTGCTCTGAACATTTGTGTTCCATGCATACGTCCTATTGTCTAGAAGTAACTAGCATAAATGTGTAATTACATGGTTTGTTTTGTTGTAACAGATTTCAAGATACTCTATTATTATGGTGCTGTTTGAATTGTGTTTACTATATCAACATAAACATATAAATTGAGTCAAATTATTTGCTTGGTTAACTGCAAACCAAAAGTCATTACAGTGTGGTCAGTTTCAAAATGTTGTGTGACAATAAAATCATTTGATTCCCTTTGCTCAGACTTGGACTTCAAAAACTTCATTTCCTATAGTATCAATATAGTGGGCACAACTTTTGGAGAAACAGTAGGTATTTTCTGTAGCACCGTGCAAGGGCCCCACATAATTATTTAAACATGCCTTTTAATTCCCATATGGCTTGTGTCTTATTTGTAGTTGAGATAATTTCTGTTATTCTAAAGCATTTTTCCCTTTGCCTAAACCCCTGACTCTTCCAACATACACAAACACAAATATACCATTAGAAAATTTCGGATATTTATGTTAAAAAGTTAGCATTTCTCATAATGTTTCTTTGAGTTTTCATTAAGTAACCCAATCATACTGTAAACTGCTAGTCTATTAGGCAATAAAATTGCTTATAAACCTTGCTATTTTATAATCTCTTTTAACTGCTTCTCTTTTCTTCTTCTTCAGGGTTTTAAATAAAGACAAACTAAAGGATGTGGGGTTTACATCTAGCTTCCTCTAGCCTCTGATTCCACCACCTGCCTTTAGTTTCCTGCCTCCTCTCCTGCTGGCTGCCATTGTCTGCCCTGTGTGTGCCCTTACCTCTCTCGTTCTCCATCCTTGCTTCTCTGCCTCTAGTGAATGAAATGGGCAAATCTAAAAATCAGATCCAACACTCAGAGCCAGAAGACACGGAATACTTCATTTCATAATCCATGCATTAAAAAAACATTGCATTAATAATTGACAAGACCTGACTGAATTACCTTGCATTTCTATGGAAGAGGAACAGAAAGCTTCTAGGAATTCAATGGTTTCTTTTAATCGTCTTTCTGATCTTACAATTCTCTTCCTCTTGTATACCTGTATTTAACTAAGACCAACATCCATGTGATTATATGAGAAGTCTCTGTCACATGCATTAAAGGGCATCTTCTTAATGTTAAACAGCTGTGAAAGAAGATTCTTTTCAGTTTATTGCAAATGCAATAAACATCGGGGTTATCAAAGCACGATTTGAAGTAAAATGGGTGACTTGGCTATTATTCCAAACCATTCTGTTTCCTTTAGCTTCTGGCAATTTCTGGTTATAAGTCTAACAATCTATCCTAGCTTTCCATTTCTAAACATATCCTCCCACATGAGTTAAGTTTTGTGACAGTTGCCCAAATCTGTGGTCCTCGAGCCTATGTGAATTAGTACCAAAACTTGTTTATCATTTTGGGGTAAAATAAGATTATATACTCACAATTTAATATAAGGTTTTTCACTTGCCACTATCCCTCAGCTTCCTAACGCATCAAAATTATAGGCTTTACTATACACAGAGATACAATCCAAGACTGTGTCTGAAAATTATCTTGTGGGTCTCACAGGAGGGGAGTAGATTTTGTGATATTTAAAGGGAAATATGTCACGCACAGTTAAAGTTAGCGTTTTAAAACCTTGAGAAAATTTCAAAAAGCAATTTGAGTAGCATACTAATACATTTTAAGATTAATATTATTGGCCCAGTAAACACTTAGGGTGATTCTTGGCTGATATATATATACATTAGCTATCTATATAGATACAGTTTTAGTTATAGTTACATATATATATCATACCCTCTTCTTATACTTATTAGTTTATGACTTTGGACAAATTACTTAAATTCCATGTCTCTCAGCTTTCTCATCTGTAAATTGGGAATAATAATAGTATCTACCTGTATTACATTAAGGGCATTTAATAAGATAATACACATAAAGTACTGAGATGAGTTTCTGGCAAATAAAAGGGCTATGTAAGTGTTACCTATTATTACCATTATTATTTTTTTTGATTGCCAGCATATGTTGAATTTTTAACTAAATCTTACATTTTGGAAGTTTGTTACGTAATGGCCTAATGCAGTCCTTGAGATAGAATGATGCATTTCAATGTAAATAATACGTTACATTTTAATAGCAAAAACATCATATTATCTCATTTTATTCTCATCATTAGCTATTAAATTAAAAAAATAAGTCTATTTTCCCTGGTTATAGAGCTAGTAAATGTAATATCTGGGACCCAAATTCTAATTTCAGACCTTCCCAAATATGCAATTGTGACTTTTTAACCTAAATTTAGTATTTAATTAATCATTTAAAATATAATTTTACAAAAATAAAATCCAAGTGATTTTGAAGGCAGAGGGTTAAACACATAAAGACACTTGTATACTTGAATGTTTTTACTTGAAATCAGGATATCCAACTGTCTTTCAGAAGTCAAGCCAATTTGATAATTTCATTTACTTAAATCTCTGATTCCATGCTTGATATGTGGACAGGGGTTGAAAGTGTCAGTTATGAAAATGTAAATTATTGAAGTGCATTTTAGAGAGAATTGAAGGCGTTCAGACTTAATCAATCATGTGGCAAGTAATTAATCTAACATGTACAAGGAATGTCATTTCAGATAATATGGAGAACTATTCAACCATTTTTAAAATGCTTGTGTGATGAATTATCTGAGATACAGTACTTGATGGAGCTTCTGAGAAGTACATAAGCCCTGTTCCTATGGTACCCTAGTAGTACTGGGAGAAAGTGGTTAGGAGGCCTAATATTCAGCCCCTAACCAAAAGACACAGAGGCTACGAGCCACAAGTGGGCTGTGGGATATGTTTTATTAATGGATGGGATCCTAGTACTCTTTCCTCAGTTATACACATAAATTGTCTTCAGTCAAACTATCTTGGAGAATATAGCTTTGATCTGAAACCAAACAGCAGCACCTATTCCAAGCTCAATTTTAGGCCTTGGGATCTCCTGGAGAAGAAAATCTGAGTCTATCAAGTAGACCCTGAACAGTTACCTGGCCAACTGCAAAGTCCAAGGCCTGCCTGGCACACTTATTACCAGGCAGGTCAGAAAGACATTATGCTGGAGGGGGTGGGTGGGGAATAGGGTGATTTGGTATGTGTACATCTGTAACAATAATTAGGGGAATGGGCTAGTGATTTGAAAGCAACTGTATGTGTGCAGGCAGATCTAAGGGCACAAGACATTTGAGCACACATGAGCATTGACTTTACACTGTGACCCATGTATAACCCAGGATTAGCTCCCTTGCAGAAGAACAAGAGACCAGTAATATTCACCTAAATGATCCTCTGTTACGGAAAGGAAGTGGATATCTGAGCAGATGGTGGTACAGGTTGTCTCTACTAAGACAGTGCCTCTCAAACTGCAATACATACATGACTGTCTTGGAGATTCAGTTTAAATGTTGATTCTGATTCAGCAAGCCTCGTTTGGGGCCTGAGATTCTGCCTAGGTGAGCTGATGCACTCTTTGTATAGCATGGCTCTAAGAGAAATGTTGAAACCTCTTTTGGTCCCTTTTCCAATATCTTTTGGAAAAAGAAGATGAAAGATACCAAAAGAGATACACAGAATAGTCATATCTGTGCATGTCTTTTGAACCATGTACTTTAATTCTTTGAGCCTCCATTTACTCATCTTTAAAACAAATGATAATTCTTACCTTGTTATGTTATAGAGTAGGTGACAGATAATGTATATGTAAAATACCTAGAACAGATCCTGGTCCTTTGTAAGTGCCCTCCACCCAATAGTAGCTACCAGTGCACTTATTATATAAAAGAAAATGAGAGTTCAACTAAATAAGTTGTAACTGATCATTTGAACTCAGACTCAAAAACTAACTCAAAAATAAAAGGAGAATCTCGTGACAAAGGGTATACATAGAAAAGTAGCAGGACTTATGGAAATAAAAAAAGTGAACACAATCTTAGGCTGCATTGATAGGTGTTAGGTACCTATATTAAGGAAGATGCTAGAGAGAAATGTCTAGAATTTCCAAGGAGATATTGTAAACTCAAAAGACACTTATCTGTTGGTTGGTAAGTTGTATTTGGAAATACTGTGGTCAACTCCAAGTTTATTATTCCTGGTCTGGTTCGTTGACAGATGGAACATCCCCAGAGGAGGGCAGCATTGGTGGAAATTTATCCAAAAGGCGTTTCATGAGAAATGTTTTAAAAAAAAATTAGTGGATATTATCCCAGAAATAAGAAAGTTGGAGAACTGGTGGGTGGAATAGAACAGAGAACCCTATCAAATGGATAAAGGTGTAGTCTTATCTTTATCTTAATCCTGGTGGCAAAACTGAGACGGACAGAAATTATAGTTTGGCAGATTCATGCTTAATATAAAAAAGCCATTTCTCATTGCTTATGTTTCCCAAAAAGGGACCAGTTTACTCATAAGGTGAATCCTTATTGTAGAATGTGTAAGCAAATCCTTCGTGACCTCTCTGTAGGGATGTTTTAGACCAGGCTTCTGCTAACAGTGGGGAGTTGGGCTAGGCCATTCAAGTCTAAATTCCAATTCTAAAGTCTAGTATTCTAATACAGTAGATATTACTTAAGAAACAGTCAAGAATTACTCCTTAATTGGTTTGAAAGGCATTAACAGAAATGATCTTTTCTTAAACATCTTTAAGAGTTTTATAGTAATAAGAAGACCGAATAATCTGTAGTATTTTAAAGTTTTTATGAAATACTTGTTTGCACATTATCTCATTTAACTTAACTTTTGAAATTCATTAATTTTAGTTTTTATTTTCAAATTTCTTAATTTTCCTCTTTTGATTTACCTTTTTACAACTTTTCCAAAGTTTGAGATGAAAATACACAATGTTTACATTTTAAAGACTGATTTTTGAATCTTGCTGACATTTTGACTGATTTTTTTTTTTTTTCTAGAGAATAGTGGGAGCTATTTTATTTAATTCTTTCAGGGACAGCATTTGTTGATTTATTAAAAGAATAATTTTAAGTGAGAAATCTTTAAAATGATGCATATATACCTAACTTTTATTATATCTATCAATCAATATCAATTAATACATATTTATTCACTAATATTCTGGGTCCATTAATTTGACTTACATACATCCCATCTTCCTTGCGTCCATCACATTCATATGATTTGCAATCTTGTTAATTTCATAGTGGAACATAATTCAAGAAAATTATGAAGCAATCTGAATGAAAAATGCTCTGAGTCCCTCTCCACCTCTTCCCCAACCATTACTGGGTATCAGGGAGGAATGCTTTCAACTGCAAATAGCCAAAAGAATCTTTCTATGGCTTATGCAAATTCCTTCCTTCCTTTCTTCCTTCCCTTTCTCCATCTTTCCTGTCTTCCCTTCTTACCTTCCTCCATCCATTTCTTCCTTCCTTTGTCTCATTAAACAAGAAATCTGGAGTTAAGTGACAGGTGCCATTAGGATAGTAGCATTCTCTCTGAACTTCTCATGGCCTTTTCCTTATAGTCATAAATGGCTGCCACAGGTTCAAATAGTAAGATCATGTTCTAAGGACATCTGCCCTCTTTATGAGGAAAGCAAAACTTTCCTACTTGGGGCTTCCCTGGTGGCGCAGTGGTTGAGAGTCCGCCTGCCGATGCAGGGGACACGGGTTCGTGCCCCGGTCTGGGAGGATCCCACATGCCGCGGAGCGGCTGGGCCCGTGAGCCATGGCCGCTGGGCCTGCGCGTCCGGAGCCTGTGCTCTGCGACGGGAGAGGCCACAGCAGTGAGAGGCCCGCATACCGCAAAAAAAAAAAAAACTTTCCTACTTGCCACCAATTAATGAATATTTATATCTCATTTGCCAGAACTGTGCCAGATGACTACATCAACTTGCTCGTATTTTAGCTGATCCCATCACCATTGTGACGTCTCAGAATGGAGAAGGGTCTAGGAATGGATGTTGGGTTAGTGAAGCAAAAATATCTGCACCTCCTCTCTTTTACTAACTTGTCTTTATTGAATTTTGACCTAAAGTTTTTGACCTAATTTTCACAGATGAAACTCCTCCTTTTTGTACACATCTCTTATTAGTATTTGTAATAATTGAGTTGCACAATTACAATGTTAATTACAACTGGCAAATGAACGTTTTGAGAATAAATACAACTGATTTTGTTAACCATACAACTCAGTGATGAGACCAGAAGTGCATTGGGTATATTCCAGAATCACTAAGAGTTGGGAGAGTGGAGTTTTTCCTGGACATCAGTAAAATATATTTTAGAAGGAAATTTTCAGGTAATCCAGGAATCGGATTCAATGGTAGCTGATTAAGAAAATAAAAATGATCATACTAGAGTAGTTTTTCATCATTATCAACATCACTTATATTTTTTTAATATAGAAACTTTTTTTAACTTCTTTATTAGAGTATAATTGCTTTACAGTGGTGTGTTAGTTTCTTCTTTATAACAAAGTGAATCAGTTATACAATACATATGTCCACATATCACTTCCCTCCTGCATTTCCCTCCCTCCCACCCACCCTATCCCACCCTCCCTATCCCACCCCTATGGTGGTCACAAAGCACCAAGCTGATCTCCCTGTGCTATGTGGCTGCTTCCCACTAGCTATCTATTTTACGTTTGGTAGTGTGTTTATGTCCATGCCACTCTCTCACTTTGTCCCAGCTTACACTCCTCCGTCCCCATATCCTCAAGTCCATTCTCTAGTAGGTTTGCATCTTTATTGCCATCTTGCCCCTAGGTTCTTCTGACCATTTCTCTTTTTCTTTTTTTAGATTCCATATATATGTGTTAGCATACGGTATTTGTTTTTCTCTTTCTGACTTACTTCACCCTGTGTGACAGTCTCTAGGTCCATCACCTCACTACAAATAACTCAGCTTCGTTCCTTTTTATGGCTGAGTAATATTCCATTGTATATATGTGCCACATCTTCTTTATCCATTCATCTGTCAGTGGACACTAAGGTTGTTTCCATGTCCTGGCTATTGTAAATAGAGCTGCAATGAACATTTTGGTACATGACTCTTTTTGAATTATGGTTTTCTCAGGGTATATGCCCAGTAGTGGGATTTGCAGGGTCATATGGTAGTTCTATTTGTAGTTTTTTAAGGAACCTCCTTACTGTTCTCCATAGTGGCTGTACCAATTCACATTCCCACCAGCAGTGCAAGAGTGTTCCTTTTTCTCCAGACCCTCTCCAGCATTTATTGTTTCTAGATTTTTTGGTGCTGGCCATTCTGACTGGTGTGAGATGATATCTCATTGTAGTTTTGATTTGCATTTCTCTAATGATTAGTGATGTTGAGCATTCCTTCATGTGTTTGTTGGCAGTCTGTATATCTTCTTTGGAAAAATGTCTATTTAGGTCTTCTGCCCATTTTTGGATTGGGTTGTTTGTTTGTTATTGAGCTGCATGAGCTGCGTGTAAATTTTGGAGATTAATCCTTTGTCAGTTGCTTCATTTGCAAATTTTTTCTTCCATTCTGAGGGTTGTCTTTTGGTCTTGTTTATGGTTTCCTTTGCTGTGCAAAAGCTTTGAAGTTTCATTAGGTCCCATTTGTTTATTTTTGTTTTTATTTCCATTTCTCTAGGAGGTGGGTCAAAAAGGATCTTGCTGTGATATATGTCATAGAGTGTTCTTCCTATGTTTTCCCCTAAGAGTTTGATAGTTTCTGGCCTTACATTTAGGCCTTTAATCCATTTTGAGCTTATTTTTGTGTATGGTGTTAGGGAGTGTTCTAATCTCATACTTTTACATGTACCTGTCCAGTTTTCCCAGCACCACTTATTGAAGAGGCTGTCCTTTCTCCACTGTACATTCCTGGCTCCTTTATCAAAGATAAGGTGACCATATGTGTGTGGATTTATCTCTGGACTTTCTATCCTGTTCCATTGATCTATATTTCTGTTTTAGTGCCAGTACCATACTGTCTTGATTACTGTAGCTTTGCAGTATAGTCTGAAGTCAGGGAGTCTGATTCCTCCAGCTCCGTTTTTGTCCCCCAAGATTGCTTTGGCTATGCGGGGTCTTTTGCATTTCCACACAAATTGTGAAATTTTTTGTTCTAGTTCTGTGAAAAATGCCAGTGGTAGTTTCATAGGGATTGCACTGAATCTGTAGATTGCTTTGGGTAGTAGAGTCATTTTCACAATGTTGATTCTTCCAATCCAAGAACATGGCATATCTCTCCATCTATTTGTATCATCTTTAATTTCTTTCATCAGTGTCTTATAATTTTCTGCATACAGGTCTTTTGTCTCCTTAGGTAGGTTTATTCCTAGACATTTTATTCTTTTTGTTGCAATGGTAAATGGGAGTGTTTTCTTAATTTCACTTTCAAATTTTTCATCATTAGTGTATAGGAATGCAAGAAATTTCTGTGCATTAATTTTGTATCCTGCTACTTCACCAAATTCACTGATTAGCTCTAGTAGTTTTCTGGTAGCATCTTTAGGATTCTCTATGTATAGTATCATGTCATCTGCAAACAGCTTTACTTCTTCTTTTCCAATTTGGATTCCTTTTATTTCCCTTTTTTCTCTGATTGCTGTGACTAAAAATTCCAAAATTATGTTGAATAATAATGGTGAGAGTGGGCAACCTTGTGTTGTTCCTGATATTAGTGGAAATGGTTTCAGTGTTTCAGCTTTTCACCATTGAGGACGATATTGGCTGTGGGTTTGTCATATATGGCCTGTATTATGTTGACGAAAGTTCCCTCTATGCCTACTTTCTGCAGGGTTTTTATCATAAATGGGTGTTGAATTTTGTCAAAAGCTTTTCTGCATCTATTGAGATGATCATATGGTTTTTCTCCTTCAATTTGTTAATATGGTGTATCATGTTGATTGATTTGCATATATTGAAGAATCCTTGCATTCCTGGGATAAACCCCACTTGATCACAGTGTATGATCCTTTTAATGTGCTGTTGGATTCTGTTTGCTAGTATTTTGTTGAGGATTTTTGCATCTATGTTCATCATTGATATTGGCCTGTAGTTTTTTTTCTTTGTGACATCTTTGTCTGGTTTTGGTATCAGAGTGATGGTGGCCTTGTAGAATGACTTTGGGACTGTTCCTCCCTCTGCTATATTTTAGAAGAATTTGAGAAGGATAGGTGTTAGCTCTTCTCTAAATGTTTGATAGAATTCTCCTATGAAGCCATCTGGTCCTTGGCTTTTGTTTATTGGGAGAATTTTAATCACAGTTTCAATTTCAGTGCTTGTGTTTGGTCTGTTCATATTTTCTATATCTTCCTGCTTCAGTCTCGGGAGGTTGTGCATTTCTAAGAATTTGTCCATTTCTTCCAGGTTGTCCATTTTATTTTCATATAGTTGCTTGTAGTAATCTCTCATGATCCTTTGTATTTCTGCAGTGTCCATTGTAACTTCTCCTTTTTCATTTATAATTCTATCGATTTGAGTCTTCTCCCTTTTTTTCTTGATGAGTCTGGCTAATGCTTTACCAATTTTGTTTATCTTCTCAAAGAACCAGCTTTTAGTTTTATTGATCTTTGCTATCATTTCCTTCATTTCTTTTTCATTTATTTCTGATCTGATCTTTATGATTTCTTTCCTTCTGCCAACTTTGGGGTTTTTTTGTTCTTCTTTCTCTAATTGCTTTAGGTATAAGGTTAGGTTGTTTATTTGAGATGTTTCATGTTTCTTAATATAGACTTGTATAGCTATAAACTTCCCTCTTAGAACTGCTTTTGCTGCATCCCATAGGTTTTGGGTCATTGTGTTTTCATTGTCATTTGTTTCTAGGTATTTTTTTATTTCCTCTTTGATTTCTTCAGTGATCTCTTGGTTATTAAGTAATGTGTTGTTTAGCCTCCATGTGTTTGTATTTCTTACAGAGTTTTTCCTGTAATTGATATCTAGTCTCATAGTGTTGTGGTCGGAAAAGATACTTGATATGATTTCAATTTTCTTAAATTTACCAAGGCTTGATTTGTGGCCCAAGGTATGATCTATCCTGGAGAATGTTCCTGAGCACTTGAGAAGAATGTGTTTTCTGTTGTTTTTGGATGGAATGTCCTATAAATATCAATTAAGTCCATCTTGTTTAATATATCATTTAAAGCTTGTCTTTCCTTATTTATTTTCATTTTGGATGATCTGTCTTTTGGTGAAAGTGGGGTGTTAAAGTCCCCTACTATGATTGCGTTATTGTCGCTTTCCCCTTTTATGGCTGTTAGTATTTGCCTTATGTATTGAGTTGCTCCTAGGTTGGGTGCATCAATATTTACAATTGTTATGTCTTCTTCCTGGATTGATCCCTTGATCATTATATAGTGTCCTTCTCTGTCTCTTGAAATCGTCTTTGTTTTAAATTCTATTTTGTCTCATATGAGATTTGCTACTCCTGCTTTCTTTTGATTTTCGTCTGCATGGAATTTATTTTTCCATCCCCTCACTTTCAGTCTCTATGTGTCCCTTGGTCTGAAGTGGGTCTCTTGTAGACAGCATATATATGGGTCTTGTTTTCGTATCCATTCAGTCAGTCTATGTCTTTTGGTTGGAGCATTTAATCCATTTACATTTTAGGTAATTATCGATATGTATGTTCCTATTAACATTTTCTTAATTGTTTTAGGTTTATTATTGTAGGTCTTTTCCTTCTCTCGTGTTTCCTGCCTAGAAAAGTTCCTTTAGCATTTGTTGTAAAGCTGGTTTCATGGTGCTGAATTCTCTTAGCTTTTGCTTGTCTGTAAAGCTTTTAATTTCTCTGTCAAATCTGAATGAAATCCTTGCTGGGTAGAGTAATCTTCGTTGTAGGTTTTTCTCCTTCATCACTTTAAATATGTCCTGCCACTCCCTTCTGGCTTGCAGAGTTTCTGCTGAAAGATCAGCTGTTAACCTTATGGGGATTCCCTTGTGTGTTATTTCTTGTTTTTCCCTTGCTGCTTTTAATATTTTTTCTTTGTATTTAATTTTTGATAGTTTGATTACTACCTGTCTTGGTGTATTTCTCCTTGGATTTATCCTGTATGGGACCCACTGTGCTTCCTGGAGTTTATTAACTATTTCCTTTCCCATATTAGGGAAGTTTTCATCTATAATCTCTTCAAATATTTTCTCAGTCCCTTTCTTTATCTCTTCTTCTTCTGGGATCCCTGTAATTGGAATGTTGGTGTGTTTAATGTTGTCCCAGAAGTCTCTGAGCCTGTCATCTATTATTTTCATTCTTTTTCCTTTATTCTGCTCTGCAGTAGTTACTTCCACTATTTTATCTTCCAGGTCACTTATCCGTTCTTCTGCCTCAGTTATTCTGCTATTGATCCCTTCTAGAGAATTTTAATTTCACTTTTTGTGTTGTTCATCATTGTTTGTTTTCTCTTTAGTTTATCTAGGTCCTTGTTAAACGTTTCTTGTATTGTCTCCATTCTATTTCTAAGATTTTGGATCATCTTTACTATCATTTTTCTGAATTCTTTTTCAGGTAGAGTGCCTATTTCCTCTTCATTTGTTAGGTCTGGTGGGTTTTTGCCTTGCTCCTTCATCTGCTGGGTGTTTCTGTGTCTTCTCATTTTGCTTAGCTTACTGTGTTTGGGGTCTCCTTTTTGCAGGCTGCAGGTTTGTAATTTCCATTGTTTTTGGTGCTTGTCTCCAGTGGCTAAGGTTGGTTCAGTAGGTAGTGTAGGCTTCCTGGTGGTGGAGGCTAGTGCCTGTGTTTTGGTGGATGAGGCTGTTTCTTGTCTTTCTGGTGGGCAGGCCCATGTCTGGTGGTGTATTTTGGGCTGTCTGTGCCCTTATTATGATTTTCGGCACCCTATGTGTTAATGGATGGGGTTGTGTTCCTTTCTTGCTAGTTGTTTGGCATAGGGTGTCCTGCACTGTAGTTTGCTGGTCGTTGAGTGGAGCTGTGTTTTGGCATTGAGATGGAGATCTGTGGGAGATTTTCACTGCTTGATATTACGTGGATCTGGGAGGTCTCTTGTGGACCAGTGTCCTGAGCTTGGCTCTCCCACCTCAGAGGCACAGCCCTGATGCCTGGCTGGAGCGCCAAGAACCTGTCATCCATATGGCTCAGAATAAAAGGGGGAGAAAAAAGAAAGAAAGAAGAAGATAAAATAAAGTAAAATAAAATAAAGTTATTAAAAATAAAAAAATAATTATGAAGAAGAAAAAAAATTTTAAGTAAGAAAAATAAAGTAAAATGGACAGACAGAACCCTAGGACAAATTGTAAAAGCAAAGCTATACAGATAAAATCACACACAGAAGCATACACACACTCACAAAAAGGAAAAGGGGAAAAATATATATATATCGTTGTTCCCAAAGTCCACCTCCTCAATTTGGGATGATTCGTTGGTTATTCAGCTATTCCACAGATGCAGGGTACATCACGTTGATTGTGGAGATTTAATCGATTCCTCCTGAGGCTGCTGGGAGAGATTTCCCTTTCTCTTCTTTATTAGCACAGCTCCTGGGATTCAGCTTTGGATTTGGACCCGCCTCTGCATGTAGGTCGCCTGAGGGCGTCTGTTCTTCGCTCGAACAGGACAGGCTTAAAGGAGCAGGTGATTCGGGGGCTCTGGCTCACTCAGGCCGGGGGGCAGGGATGGGTACAGATGCGGTGCGCTCTGGCTCACTCAGGCTGGGGGGCAGGGATGGGTACAGATGCGGTGCGAGCCTGCTGCGTCAGAGCCCAACATGACGTTGCAACAGCCTGAGGTGCGCCGTGTGTTCTCCCAGGGAAGTTGTCCCTGGATCATGGGACACTGGCAGTGGCGGGCTGCAGAGGCTCCCAGGAGGGGAGGTGTGGATGGTGACCTGTGCTTGCATACAGGCTTCTTGGTGGCAGCAGCAGCAGCCTTAGCATCTCATGCCCTTCTCTGGGGTCCGCGCTGATAGCCGCGGCTCATGCCTGTCTCTGGAGCTTCTTTACGTGGCGTTCTTAATCCCCTCTCCTTGCATACCAGGAAACAAAGAGGCAAGAAAAAGTCTCTTGCCTCTTCCTCAGCTCCAGACCTTTTCCCAGACTCCCTCCCGGCTAGCTGTGGCACACTAGTCCCTTCAGGTTGTGTTTACGCGGCCAACCCCAATCCTCTCACTGGGATCCGACCTCCGAAGCCGGACCCTCAGCTCCCAGCCCCTCCTGCCCCAGCGGGTGAGCAGACAAGTCTCTCGGGCTGGTGAGTGCTGGTCGGCACCGATCCTCTGTGCGGGAATCTCTTTGCTTTGCCCTCCGCACCCCTGTTGCTGCACTCTCCTCCATGGCTCCAAAGCTTCCCCCGTCTGCCACCCGCAGTCTCCGTGCGCGAAGGGGCTTCCTAGTGTGTGGAAACCTTTCCTCCTTCACAGCTCCCTCCCACTGGTGCAGGTACCGTCCCTATTCTTTTGTCTCTGTTTTTTCTTTTTTCTTTTGTCCTACCCAGGTGTGTGGGGAGTTTCTTGCCTTTTGGGAGATCTGAGGTCTTCTGCCAGCATTCAAAAGGTGTTCTGTAGGAGCTGTTCCACATGTAGATCTATTTCTGATGTACTTGTGGGGAGGAAGGTGATCTCTCCGTCTTACTTTTCCACCATCTTGAAGCTCTTCCTCCAATACAGAAACTTTTTGTAACTGTCTTGATATCCTTTCTGGGTCTATAGGGAATATAATGTATAAAAGTTTTAAAAATGTATATTTAAAAATCCCTAATTTAAATCCAGTCTTCTAGAGTAATGCAAAATATGTAGTAATGCAAACTCATTAAGCCATGAGTTTTCAAAGAGATAGTCTATGTCTTATTCAACTTGTGTCTCCAATAGCCAGCCTATATCTAACACAAAAAAAGTTCTCCCTAAAATTTGCCTTGAATAATGATGATGAAGAAGATGTTAGAAAACTATATTGGGTGATATGGCACCAACTTATTAGGAATTTAATAGAGTTTTTTCTTGTCAATTTCATGTTTATAAGTTCTCTATACATTTGTGTAAAGCAGTTATCACTCTCATTTGTCAGATGGAAAGTCTACCTTGGTGGTTTAGCATTCTAGGATTTGGTATTGCTTACTAGGTTAAAGTAAATGACAAAAGCCATCCACTGCCTGTATAATCAAAATTTCTTACACATTACTAAAATCCTAGATTGTTTAGCTAATTGCAAGAAGGCCTATTATTGTCAAAGATAGCAAGAACATTCTAATAATCTAATACATAATAGCAAATAATTGTAATTGGGAGAAATGTTGCATGGTTTTCTGTTAGAGACTAGAAAACATGTGTCATTTCCTTTACAAATGAAAGGGCTTCCTATTTCTGTTTATATTAACAGCTGGAGCTGCTGTTACTTTTATTTTGTTGTTCCCATAGTCTTTATAGCTTGAGGCAATAATTCTCTCAATTTATGTGAAATAGTAGCATCGCCATTTTTGCTGCTTTGTATATATTCATGGGGTTTGATGAACTTGTTTTAATTATTAAGGATTTTTTTTTCTATTATGTAGGATGAAGGGGGTTTTAGTTTTAAATAGTCTAAATTCAGGGTAGGTCATATACATGACATTAAAACTCTTGTTCCTGTTCCTTATGGGATTGCTATATGGATATTTTTAAGGCTGTCAAAACTAGTCATCTGTAGTAGTTTTCTTACTTTGTAATAACAGAATTTATAATTAGTTTAATGGTAAAAATTTATATATCCAATAAATATCAATAATAATTATCAATGTTCTAAATGTACTATAATGTCTTTAGTTCTAGTTCTTCCAGAAAACTATGTTAAGTTTTTCAAACCATAAAGCTTTGTATAGCTGACAACACGAAAACTATTCAGTGGTTATCCATATGCTGTATCATTTAACTTAGTACTTAAATGCTAGTTGCTCTGGCTAACAGCACAACCAATCAATTTTATATCACTTACCTTGGAATATAATTTTGCATAAGATCATCACTTTTCTAGACATCTTCATACCTAAAAAAGTTATATTTAAATAAGAATTTTGGCAAACTTGAGAATAAGTTTTAGAATTCCTGTGTTTTCTACTGCATATTCTTAAGGTTAATTGGTAGCAATTGTAACAGGTATGAAAGATTGTATTCGTGGATAAAACTTGCATAAGATACAAACACCATAAGCATAATGACAAGTAAAACTTTAAAAATAAAAACATGAAACTCAAATGTGGAATTCTCTTAATAGCTCTTAATTCCTTGAATTAGCTCTTAATTCCTTGAATTCTATAGCTCTTAATTCCTTGAATTCTATCAATTAAAAAAACAAAGAATTTTATCTGTTTTTCTTTTCACATTCTGATTTTTTGTTTTACTTGATACTGATTTGGAAATTTTCACCAACTTGACCAGAGAACTGCATGCTGAAATGCCTGCTATAGAGCCAGAAGGGTCTTTATTGTATTATCTGCCAGGAATGTAGAAGAGACAATTGACAGTTGAGAGGGACTGTATAAAGAAATGTTTCTGTGGTTTCCAGATCTGATACATCAGAATTATTTGGACCACTTATAAAAAGTAAAAAAAAGAAAAAAAAACTATGCCTATCTCCCAGAGATTTCATTTAGTACAACTAATGTGTACCTGGACATTTACTTTTGTACGTGAATAATTTAATCTTAAGCACACTAAAGTTTTGAAAACTGCGGACATATTAATTCTCTATTTTTTCTGGATTCTTTATCATATTAAATTCCTAGCAAGTAACATTAGATTTGTTCACATTTAAATACCCTCATTCATAGTTTACTACTTTGATATGACTATGAAGGACATTTCTGACTATTGTACAAAGCAACTATTGAGGACTTTATATATTACATTGGTCAATGGTCTTTGCAAACAAATGCATACAAAAAGTCTTTTAGAACTATTGACATGAATAAATTTCCATAAAGCATAATTATCATTTTATCATCTAATAAGAACTGTACAATCAGTGTGTTTACATCTTTTTGCTACAAATGTACAAAGCTGTTTTAGGCAGTCTCTAAGATGGTCTCCCATGATCCCTGCCTCTCAATATTTATGCCCTTTTGTCATAATCTTCCCTTCAGTGTGGCTGGACTTACTGACTTGCCTCTAACTAATGACTTGCCTCTGGCTTGAGAAATGGAATGTCATTTCTGATATTAGGTTATAAAAAACAGTGGCTTTCATCTTGGGTGTTCTCTCTCAATTATTCTGAGGAAAGTCAACAGACTGTTGAGAAGCCCACATGGCAAGGAATTGAGGGAGACCCCTAGCCAACAGCTTAGTGAGGAACTGAAGTCCTCAGTTCAACAGCCTGAAAAGTACTGAATCTTGCCAACAGTATATGAGCGGACTTGGAAATAGAACTAACCACAATAGTGCTTCAGATAAGATCAAAGCCCTTGAACACTGCACTGACTGCAACCTCATAAGGGACTTAGAACCTGAAGACCCCAGCTAAGCCGTGCTCTGATTCTTGACCCACAGAAAGTATGAGATAATATTTGTTTGATGTTTCAAGTTGCTGAGTTTTAGAGTAATTTGTTTTGCACTAATAGAAGACGATGTAGAAGCTAAGAGCTTCATTAATCACCTTATCCCAGATTCTAGTATCATTCTTTGCTTTCTGTGTGACTGACTTTTTTTTCTTTAAATATTTGAGTTATTATAGGTGAATTTTTATTTTAAACCACTGAGTCCTTTTCTAAAAATGAGAGTGGTATTGAGAAAAAAAATTTTTTTTAATTAATTTTTTTGGAGAAGGGTAGAAACTTTTGCACAAACAACTCATAATTATTTGTGCCTAGCAAGTACAATTTTCATCCACATAATTTCTATCACTCAATCTGAATCATAATTGCAAACTCATTTATTTTTTATTGGAGAATCCATCATATTTTTTTTCAGCAGAATTACCTTCCTAGTTCTTAGACCAAAATCATAGTACCAGCCCCAGAATAGATTTTAATATTCTGGAAGTTAGAGGTTTTGTTTTATGGATGAGTAATCTTAAGTCTAAAAAAAAAGATGAAGTGACTTACCCAGGATGAAACTACTACTTGAGCTGAGATCTGATGACTCTTTTCTAGTGCTTCTTTAATTATTTGACCATAATACTGCATGGTAGAAGGAAACACTCAGAAGCCTTTTGGGAGATGAGTGACATCCTGCCTGAGACTTGAACCTTGTCGTGTATAGCTTCCAAAATGGATAGCCCATTTGTATTAATATTTCAAAACTGTTCTCAAATTTCCCATGATTCTTATATAATATTACCTACTTCTCACGGCTAAACAACTTTTAACCAAGTCTCCAGTGTCTGTCTTTTCTATGATGGTATCTATAAAGGTGTTATGGTACTGGTCTTCAAAGTAAAACATTAATTGTGTTAATTAATAACATAAATATGATTACACTTGGATCTGTTGTATAGAAGATGCTTTAGATTTATTTTTGTGTGAACAAAACAGAAGGAAGTTTGAGACAGAGTCATTATTCTAGTAGGAACTCCCTGAGTAAAGAGCCAGGTCTGCAGTAGTTGACCTCCTGCAAGACTCTGAGAAAACTATTTGTGTTGCTATGAATGAAATTTTAATGATATACTGTGTAAAAGTGTGTTTTAATAAGTATTAACTGCTTCCCCAGCACTAAGTAATAGATGTCATATTTATATCAGTGATCTCTTTTCAAAACACAGAAGGTGGATTTGTTTTGGTCTGAAATAAATTAATTTCCTCCATCTTCCTGTTCATTTTGCAAGCATTGCCCACGTCGCTTGTTAGTTTTATGTAAGTGCATGGAAGTTTCTGCAATATCTCTCTGATTGTACTTGATGGTGGAGTTATTACACATATAAATGCCAGGGAGTCAGGGATTTGCTTCCCCATCACCATACACCATTGGAGGCATTACATTCATTTCTTGTTTAAATAAACTTCCCCCAAGCCCCCAGGCATAAATTAAATCAAAGTAGTTTTGGAGCTCAAGGACAAAATAAGTCACTGTGGGAAAGTGGGACAAAGGAAGTCAGACACACCAGATGGAAAGTTCAGACTGGCCAGTATCTTTAAAATGTCAGTGCTGTATAAAATGGCTTTGTAAGCCATCAATCAACTGTGGCTCTAGAAACAGGCCAGTGGCTATAGAAATTAGTCTTTTTTTCACTAAGCCTTAGAAAATTATTTTCAGAGTAGGCTGAATTTGAAGATACTTATGCAGGTATAGCTAAGGAACTGAAGAAAAGAGAGATAGAGGAGGAATTTCTAGTAAGATCTCATTACAAAAGTAATTCCTTGTTTTCATAAATATTAGGGTCTGGAGTTAAACAAAATTCTCTGTATTTATTTTATTATCGTGTTGAAATTTGACCTGTTTGCTAAAACAGGCAAGATTTAACCTGACTTTCTTTGTTTTTATTTATTTGTTTGAAATGAGAGTAAAGATTGATATGTTTCCGGTTTGATTATGATAACCAATCCATAATCCTATGGCAGTATCTGTTCATTTCAAAATAAAAATGTAAACCAAAGCCTCTGGTTTTTCAAGAAAAGAGGATCTCAAAGAGAAATGTCTACAGCAACCTTAATTGTACATGAAAGCTCTTCCAAAAAAGCCTATAGTAAACAGGTTTTCTTAGGGTAGAGGCATGTTTTTAGTTCACACTTACTCCTATAAAAAATCTGCTTAATCTTATAGCTATTCCAAGCTAACTGAGTTCACACTAGCTACTACATAAATGGCCTAATATTAATATTAGCATTTATAGAACACACTGTATGTACCAGGCACTTGTGCTAAGTCATGATCACATATTTATTTAATTATTAAAACAGTGCTTTGAGGCAGGTACTCATATTATTCCTATGAGGAAATGGGTGGTAAACAACCTGTATAAATCCCTCTTCATCCTTGTCCCATGGAGATTTTACTGTTGTTGAAGGATGAAAACTATTGTGTGGTGGTTCAGATCACAGACTATGGGGTCACCTAGTTGGTTTCAAATACTGTTTCTGTTACTTCCTAGCAGTGAAACATTAAATAATTGATCTGTCCCTACATTTGAGTTTCCTCATGTATAAAATGAAAATTGTTGAAGGATAATTCTGAGGACTAAATGGGATAAAACATATAAAACTGCCTAGAACAGAACCTAGTATATAGTATGAACTCAAAAAATGTCAGCTGTCTTTATTATTTGAATCTCCTTCAAGATTCACAAGCAAGAAGTGTACAATTTTAGAAGTCATTTGATTAATTACTTTGAACAAGTTAATTATTAGAAGATTTAAAAAGATAAAAACATGTTTTTCTGCCTTCAAATATATAATTTAGTTAGAAATAATAAATAATCACACATACAATATATCATGTTTGTAATGCATTATGTAATATCGCAAATAAAGTAATACCTTTTATTAAATTGGGCTAATCAAGGAAGATTTTCATCAAGAGGTAGATTTTTTTTAGAGGTTAGTTTTAAGAATATATATAAAGCATGCTAATTGTCAAAAATTTAGAAAATACAAAAAAGAATGAAAAGTAAAAATCACCTGTAAGATGGCAACTCAGATTTTTAAAAAAATTTATTAATATTTTGGCATATTATCTTACGGTCTTTGCATGTGTGTATAACGTATTTTAAAATACTACTTGATCATTTCTTATATAGAGATTTATTAAAATTTTCCCCACTCAACATTATGTTATAAGAATGTTGCCAGTTTATTAAATGTGGGTCTTACGAGTGAACTAAAGAAAAGAAAGAGGCATTCCTTGGCTTTGGGGTGGGGACTGAAGGATAGGCAGTGAAGATAAGAAAATAGTGAATGAGTTTTATTCATTGAAGGATGGGGTAATTTTTTTGGTTTAAAAACAGCAGGAGATAAAATTGCACATTTGAGGGAGAGGGTTAATATCCAGCCCTGCAGTCCAGGCAGGATGACACCCTTTGATACAGTGAAGAGAGCAGTGGGGGCATATGAGAGACCTCCATTCACACCACATTCAACACTTCAACAACATCAAGTTTGCTACTTAACAGTCACTTCACCTTTGACATGAGGCCCGACCCTCCGCTTTCCTTGTTTCTTCATGTTTAAAATGAGACTTATGAATGATGGGTCCAAAATCAATAATGTACCCTTCTAAGCAAAATACATACCGGAACCATTGTGCAGAGCAGAGGAGGTAGAGTCTGTGAAGGTTTCTACAGAACTGGAAAGCCTTGCAAAGGAAAAACTCCGGAATATAAGCTGTCAGGGCCACACTTGCATCTTGTTCACCTGTGTTCCCCTTGCCATCACCAGGCACAGAGCATATGTTCCAGGAATGCTTGAGACCATGAACCATGAATAAGTTTAGAATGGAATTGACATCCCTCCCAAAGTCATTCTTTTAGATAAAAACATGTTTTCTGAAGTGGAGTCTAATAGCTATTAGTTTTGGTCGTCTGGCAAATAGTTTTACTTTTTCCCTGAAACTAAGAAGAGAACAAATAGATCCACTGGTTGGATACATGACTCAGCTCTTGCTAATCATGTTATCCCCTTGGCTTGGACATAGTGACTGTCCGTTTAGGAGAATAGAGCACAAGCAGGGGCAATCAATCAGTGATCCTTGTGGAATTAAATGCTGGAGGAGAGAAAGGACTTGACCTTCTGGTTAAGGTAGAATAGCAGAGACTAGAAATACCCTCCTGCTTGAAATAAATACATATTGTACACAGCTTTTGAAGCAACAACACTCAAGACGTGGGCATTAGGCAATGAAAAGAAGTGAGTCCCGAGAGACAGCAAACAAAAGAGGTGACTGGTCAGATTGCTCAGCTCACCACCTACAGAAAGCTTCCAGGCCACTGTGCCAGGAGAAGGAACCCAGGCAGAGCAGGGCTGGCTCCCAGCCTGGAGGAGATGAAGCTGGGAATTTGGGGAAGCCAAGGTCATGAGAGTTTATATTCCTTTTTATTGTCAAGCTGCTTCATTTTGGGTTCCAGTCATTTTAAGGAAAAGAGACCTAATATGTTTTCTTATATTTCATTTTCTCATCCATTTCCCTTATTACTGGGTTGATTTTTAAAGTCAATCATACCTCAGGCATTGCTGAAGTCACAGGCTAAGATCTGACAAGTGCCCTTTACTATGTAGCCTCAAGTATGTAAGCTGCAAGAACCATAGCCCTTAGAGTGATCTTTGAATTAAATTGTTAAAATGTGTTTTTAAGTTAGTACTTTCTGAAAAATCTATTCTTCTGCAGACAGGCTTACAACTATCTCCTATTAGGGCTAGAAATTGACTTTCCCGCCACTGACACTTGACAGGATGTTTATTTTCCCGTTATAACAATTGTCCACCAATTTCTCTTCTCACAGAAATAACGAAGGTCAGCTGTGATGAACTACCCCCTCTGTAGCCTGTCTCTGAGAGTTTCTTTTTATCCATATTTGATATCAGTGATTCCCTCATTTCTCATAAAAGAAAATAAACTGAAGACAATCAATGCAAAGTATTGTCATTGAGGGTGGGGCAGAAGGAAGATAAAGGTATTTGCATGTTATTCTCACCGTGACTACTAAAGCCATCACCCAGTGAGGATGGAATGTCAGCACTGATGCACTCTTTTTTTTTCCCCCCCCAAAAGCTCTGCAGCTTCGAGATAAAATGTAACCTTGCCGTTGCTAAGGTAACTGAGGTTTTTTTTTCCTTCTTAGGAATAGCAGAACAAATTAGGTGAAGAAAACTTCTGTAAATTGCCAATACATGGATGCCCTAAGGCTGCGATAGCTAAATGGTTCATTGGAATCCTAGGTAACCAATAATGGGGACAAGTCACCTAAAAGATATTTTTGCTGTTGATCTGATTTGCTTCTTGAGCGATTTAATGCAAATGGATAAAATCATAGTCACCCCTCCTTTTCTAGTTTTACAGCCTTTCTTCTCCTTGTTAATTTTTTGTAACTTAATGGCTATCAATGTTCCTAAGTATGAGGCCCAGGATAGAAAATATTTAGATACAATAAAATATTACAAGGTTAATTGTTGGCAATGGTCTGCTTCATAATCAGAACACATTTAGTATTATGTATTGATATTTCCCTGTTGCTGCTGTTCCCGGGGGCTTCCTTGTGGTATGACATCATTAATCTCTCGTAACTCTGCTGGCAGGATTATTTATAAAAATATTTGGAATTAGAGACCTGTGGCTTGTACATGAAAATCCAGTCATTGTGTTTGCTTTCAAAATATCCCAATGTATTTTGACATTAAAATACATTGAGAATATCTATGATACTTCATGTGTCTAAGATGCATATTTTTCTATATTTTAATATCCCTGAAATTTGGATACATCTTATAACTTATAACTACTAGTGGCCCCTTCACTTTTTAAGTATCTTGGAATGCATGTGAGAATCAATGATATCATAGACTGGATGAAATATAGTATTATGACATTTATTTGAAAGAGTTTTGGTAAAACTTTCTCCACAAACTATTTTCACTTGTCTTGCCAACCAGTTTGTTACCAAAAAAACATTATGATTTTCAAGACTCATCTTTAATAAGACCAGCTATCACAGCAGTGTTGCTGATATACATGTTTTCATCTGTAAGTTGTTCCAGTGGATTCTTGAGGATCATAAGATCATCTCTTACTATCTTCCTATGAAAACATTGCTTCAAATGAAACCACTTAACAAAAGGGGTTCACTCTGAATATATGAGTGAGGAAATCTATGTTTGCTAGTAACTCGTGTTTCATTGACTTTGTCTCAGTCCTGTGGCAGGGCATCTGATTAATGAATAATACATATTCATAGAATACCTGCGCTGGGATAGGAGTTCTGGGTTGTGGTGGGCTTTGGAGGGAGTTGCTTCCAAATCAGGTCACTAGCTGTGTCACCTGCCAAGTCAGTCAATCTCTCTCAAACTTGGATTCCCATCAGGAAAAAGGGCTAATGTTCAAAGATTAAACCAAGTAAAACAATATATTCCACCATAACTGGTACTCAATAAATGGTCTTTTTGTTTTTTAATCTTTCTTTTCTTTATACCTGCCAATTGGGTTAATTTTTCTTTTGTAACAAATTAATGAAAAATACAAAGTTTTATGTGTTACAATTTTGAAATTATTACTACTATTCTTAATATATTCTAATATTTTCTAATATGATAAAATGTTGTAAAGAGGAAATATTAGTCTTGCCTAAGCTGGGAGGTTTGGAAGACTAAAGCAGTTGACTTATGAAGCCCAGATGGAGGAAAGTAAAATTCTAGAAATAGTCTTCAAAAAATTCTATAATTTCTGTAAGCAAAAGATTACGTATTTCATATGCAGAGTCCACTTTTTCTGGTTTTACATTTGATTGATTAAAAATCACATTAGAGAATGAATATTTGGTGCCATATAGAGTGCAATGGGCATGAACTTTGTTAGTAGATAGATCTGAATCTGTAATAACAGTTTGATATCTCTAGGTGTGAGACTTTCAGTAAGTTACATAACTATCTTGAGCCCCAGTTTCCTATAGGTAATGTTAAAGTAATAGTGTTGTTGGAAGAATAAAAGGTAATAATGTATGTAAAGTGTCAAACATGAATTAGAAGCCATGAATTAGAACAGGTAGTAAATAAGTGTAAGTTCCTCCAATATCACAGAAATTTCCTTAGAAAGGAAAATTTTCTCCTATATGAAACATTTAGTTATAACAAACTTCAAAAGACATTTTTTAAATGCAGTCTTATTGACAAGCTTCTTAGATAAGCCTCATCCACCAGAGGGCAGACAGCAGAATCAAGAAGAACTACAATCCTGCAGCCTGTGGAAGGAAAACCACATTCACAGAAACGTAGACAAAATGAAAAGGCAGAGGACTTTGTACCAGATGAAGGAAGAAGATAAAACCCAGAAGCACAACTAAATGCAGTGGAGATAGGCAACCTTCCAGAAAAAGAATTCAGAATAATGATAGTGAAGATGATCCAGGACCTCAGAAAAAGGATAGAGGCAAAGATCGAGAAGATGCAAGAAATGTTTAACAAAGACCTAGAAGAGTTAAAGAATAAACACCTAGAAGAATTAAAGAACAAACAAACAGAGATGAACAATACAATAACTGAAATGAAAAATACACTAGAAGGAATCAATAGCAGAATAACTGAGGCAGAAAACCGGATAAGTGACCTGGAAGACAGAATGGGGGAATTCACTGCCATGGAACAGATAAAGAAAAAAAAAAAAGAAAACAGCCTAAGAGACTTCTGGGACAAGATTAAATGCACCAACATTCACATTATAGGCGTCCCAGGAGGAGAAGAGAGAGAGAAAGGACCCGAGAAAATATTTGAAGAAATTATAGTTAAAAATACCCCAAACATGGGAAAGGAAATAGACACCCAAGTCCAGGAAGCACAGAGAGTCCCAGGCAGGATAAACCCAAGGGGAAACATGCCAAGACACATAGTAATCAAATTGAAAAAAATTAAAGACAGAGAAATTATTGAAACCAACAAGGGACAAATGACAAATAACATACAAAGGAACTCCCAGAAGGTTAAGAGCTGATTCTCAGCAGAAACTCTACAAGCCAGAAGGGAGTGGCATGATATACACAAAGTGATGAAAGGAAATAACCTACAGCAAAGATTACTCTACCCAGCAAGGATCTCATTCAGATTCGATGGAGAAATCAAAAGCTTTACAGACAAGCAAAAGGTAAGAGAATTCAGCACCACCAAACCAGCTCTACAAAATTGCTAAAGGAACTTCTCTAAGGGGGAAACACAAGGGAAGAAAAGGATCTACAAAAACAAACCCAAAATAATTAAGAAAATTGTCATAGGAACATACATATCAATAATTACCTTAAACATGAATGGATTAAATACTCCAACCAAAAGACACAGGCTCACTGAATGGATACAAAAAGAAGACCCATCTATATGCTGTCTATAAGAGACCCACTTCAGACCTAGGGACACATACAGACTGAAAGTGAGGGGATGGAAAAAGATATTCCATGCAAATGCAAATCAAAAGAAAGCTGGAGTAGCAATACTCATATCAGATAAAATAGACTTTAAAATAAAGAATGTTACAAGAGACAAGGAAGGACACTACATAATGATCAAGGGATCAATCCAAGAAGATATAACATATATATCTATATCTATATATATGAGCACCTCAATATATAAGGCACCTACTAACAGCTATAAAAGAGGAAATCAACAGTAACACAATAGTAGTGGGGGACATTAACACCTCACTTACACCAAGTAGACAGATCATCCAGACAGAAATTGAATAAGGAAACAGAAACTTTAAATGACACAATAGACCAGATAGATTTAATTGATATTTATAGGACATTCCATCCAAAAACAGCAGATTACACTTTCTTCTCAAGTGCACGTGGAAAATTCTCCAGGATAGATCACATCTTGGGTCACAAATCAAGCCTTGATAAATTAAAAAAAAAATTGAAATCATATCAGGCATCTCTTCCGAACACAATGCTATGAGATTAGAAATCAATTACAGGGAAAAAAACATAAAAAGCACAAACACATGGAGGCTAAACAATATATTACTTAATAACCAAGAGATCACTGAATAAATCAAAGAGGAAATCAAAAAATACCTAGAGACAAATCACAACAAAAACACGATGATCCAAAACCTACGGGATGCAGCAAAAGCAGTCTAAGAGGGAAGTTTATAGCAATACCAGCCTACCTCAAGAAACAAGAAAAATCTCAAATAAAAAATTTAACCTTAAACCTAAAGGAACTGGAGAAAGAAGAACAAACAAAACTCAAAGTTAGTAGAAAGAAAGAAGTCATAAAGATCAGAGCAGAAATGAATGAAATAGAAACAAAGAAAACAATAGCAAAGGTCAGTAAAACTAAAAGCTGGTTCTTTGAGGAGATAAACAAAATAGATAAACCTTTAGCCAAACTCATCAAAAAAACAGAGAGAGGACTCAAATCAATAAAATTAGAAATGAAAAAGGAGAAGTTACAACGGACACAGCAGAAATACAGAGCATCCTAGGAGACTACTACAAGCAACTCTATGCCAATAAAATGGACAACCGGGAAGAAACGGACAAATTCTTGGAAAGGTATAACCTTCCAAGACTGAACCAGGAAGAAACAGAAGATAAAAACAGACCAATCACAAGTAATGAAATTGAAACTGTGATTAGAAATCTTTCGAACAAATGGAAGTCCAGGACCAGATGGCTTCACAGGTGAATACTATCAAACATTTAAAGAAGAGCTAACACCCATCCTTCATAAACTCTTCCAAAAATTGCAGAGGAAGGAACACTCCCAAACTAATTCTAAGAGGCCACCATCACCCTGATACCAAAACCAGACAAAGAAACCACAAAAAAAGAAAATTACAGACAAATATCACTGATGAATATAGATGCAAAAATCCTCAATGAAATACTAGATAACAGAATCCAACAACACCTTAAAAGAATCATACACCATGATCAAGTGGGATTTATCCCAGGTATGCAAGGATTCTTCAATATATGCAAATCATCCAGTGTGATACACCATATTAACAAATTGAAGAAGAAAAACCATATGATCATCTCAATAGATGCAGAAAAGCTTTTTTTTTTTTTTTTTTTTTTTTTTTTTTTTTGCGGTACGTGGACCTCTCAGTGTTGTGGCCTCTCCCGTTGCGGAGCACAGACAGGCTCTGGATGCACAGGCTCAGCGGCCATGGCTCACGGACCCAGCCGCTCCGTGGCATGTGGGATCTTCCTGGACCGGGGCACGAACCCACGTCCCCTGCATTGGCAGGTGGACTCTCAACCACTGCACCACCAGGAAAGCCCCAGAAAAGCTTTTGAGAAAATTCAACACCCATTTATGATAAAAACTATCCAGAAAGTAGGCACAGAGGGAACCTACCTCAACATAATAAAGGCCATATATGACAAACCCACAGCAAACATCATTCTCAATGGTGAAAAACTGAAAGCATTTCCTCTAAGATCAGGAAAAAGACAATGATGTCCACTCTCACCACTATTATTCAACAGAATTTTGGAAGTCCTAGCCATGGCAATCAGAGAAGAGAAAGAAATAAAAATTGGAAAAGAAGAAGTAAAGCCGTCACTGTTTGCAGATGACGTGATACTATACATAGAGAATCCTAAAAATGCCACCAGAAAACTACTAGAGCTAATCAATGAATTTGGTAAAGTAGCAGGATACAAAATTAATGCACAGAAATCTCTTGCTTTCCTATACATTAACAATGAAATATCAGAAACAGAAGTTAAGGAAACACTCCCATTCACCATTGCAGCAAAAAGAATAAAATACCTAGGAATAAACCTACCTACGGAGGTAAGAGAACTCTACTCAGAATACTATAAGACACTGATGAAAGAAATTAAAGATGATACAAACAGATGGAGAGATATACCATGTTCTTGGATTGGAAGAATCAATATTGTGAAATTGAGTATACTACCCAAAGCAATCTACAGATTCAATGCAATCCCTATGAATTTACCAGTGGCATTTTTTACAGAACTAGTACAAAAAATCTTAAAATTTGTATGGAGACACAAAAGACCCTGAATAGCCAAAGCAGTCTTGAGGGACAAAAACGGAGCTGGAGCAATCAGACTCCCTGATTTCAGACTATACTACAAAGCTACAGTAATCAAGACAATATGGTACTGGCACAAAATCAGAAATATAGATCAATGGAACAGGATAGAAAGCCCAGAGATAAACCCACATACCTATGGTCAACTAAACTATGAGAAAGGAGGCAAGGATATACAATGGAGAAAAGACAGTCTCTTCAATAAGTGGTGCTGGGCAAACTGGACAGCTACATGGAAAAGAATGAAATTAGAACACTCCCTAACACCATACACAAAAATAAACTCAAAATGGATTCGAGACCTAAATGTAAGACCGGATACTATAAAACTCTTAGAGGAAACATAGGAAGAACACTCTTTGACATAAATCACAGAAAAATCGTTTTTGATCCACCCCCTAGAGTAATGGAAATAAAAACAAAGATAAACAAATGCGACCTAATGAGACTTAAAAGCTTTTGCAAAGCAATGGAAACTACAAACAAGATGAAAAGACATCCCTAAGAATGGGAGAAAATATTTGCAAACGAATCAACAGACAAAGGATTAATCTCCAAAATATATAAACACCTCATGCAGCTCCATATTATAAAAACCAAACAACCCAATAAAAAATGGGCAGAAGACCTAAATATACATTTCTCCAAGGAAGACATACAGATGGCCAAGAATCCCATGAAAAGCTGCTCAACATCACTAATTATTAGAGAAATGCCAATCAAAACTACAGTGTGGTATCACCTCACACCAGTTAGAATGGGCATCATCAGAAAATCTACAAACAACAAATGCTGGAGAGGGTGTGGATAAAAGGGAACCCTCTTGAACTGTTGGTGGGAATGTAAATTGATACAGCCACTATGGAGAACAGTATGGAGGTTCCTTAAAAAACTAAAACTAGAATTACCATACGACCCAGCAATCCCACTACTGGGCACATACCCAGAGAAAACCATAATTCAAAAAGACACATGCGCTCCAATGTTCATTGCAGCACTATTTACAATAGCCAAGTCATGGAAGCATCCTAAATGCCCATCGACAGACAAATGTATGAAGAAGATGTGAGATATATATATATATATATATATATATATATATATATACACATATATATATACACAATGGAATATTACTCAGCCATAAAAAGGAACGAAATTGGGTCATTTGTAGACACGTGGATGGATCTTGAGACTGTCATACAAAGTGAAGTAAGTCAGAAAGAGAAAAACAAATATCGTATATTAACGCGTATATGTGGAACCTAGAAAAATGGTACAGATGAACTGGTTTGCAGGGCAGAAATAGGGACTCAGATGTAGAGAACAATCGTATGGATACCAAAGGGGGAAAGTGGTGGGGTGCTTGGTGGTGGTGGGTTGAATTGGGAGATTGGGATTGACATATATACACTAATATGTATAAAATAGATAACTAATAAGCACCTGCTGTATAAAAAAATAAAAAAAATAAAATTCAAAAGTTAAAAAAAATGCAGTCTTATTAAAGATGAGTTTATTGGAGAATCAGTATCCCAGTCTGCATGAGTTTGGAGACAAAACAAATGACAGAATCTTTGCAGCTGATTGCCAAAGACTTTGAATTCAGTAAGGGAATAAAAGTAAACTATCACACACACCTACTTCAACCCTACAATGCTTCACTTTTGGATAATTTTGTGCATGAGTTTTGGTGAAAAGGCTGGGATTTAGCAGAGTCTTATTTTAGTTTTTTGGAATGTTTGAGATGGGAAAATATAAAGGGAGTTAAGCTTAATTGCTACTTGATAGACAAGTAAGAAGTAAAAATAACTCTGCTATAGTTTAACTCTATAAACTCTCTATCAGTTATGGACAAGTTCTAAGCATTCCAGAAAACAAGGCAATTTTGGGAATATGGTGTCTGATTGCCTACTTATTAAAATATTTGTCAAGCTCAAATGGTCTAATTGTAAAGCTTACAAAATTTTAAAGCAGTAAGTTGGATGGATTATTTCATGTGAGATAGTGTATGTGTTGGGGGGGGTGATGCATTCTAAGAGAAGGCAGCAGAGGAGGTGTCATATTGTCTTCTGTGTTGTTTTGGTGTTAAGGCTTACTCAGGTAATTTTGAGATTATTCATATTAAAGCATCAGGCTTAGTGATTAAGAGCCAGATTTTGGAATCAGGCTCTGCTAGCTCACCTCTGTCAGTAATGGAGTTTGACGTTGTAATGTTAGGTAACTTTCTAAACATTAGTTTCCCCAGCTTTAAAGTAGACACAACTTCATAGAGCTGTTGTGAGTGGTAGAGTCTGTTTCTGAACCCAAGCAGTCTGGTTTCAGCACTCATGCTATTGACTGTTATGTCAGATGTTCAAGGTATATTTCTTTTAAAAGGATTGTGTTCAGATCATTTTATTAGAGTAATAGAAAGGAAAACAAAAATAAATCAATACTTATTTAATTGATTAAAAATTAAATTGTATCATAAAATGAACAATTTTAGGAAAAAATGTGACCTAACTTTTCACCCAATCCACATCAAGATCTTATGGTTAGATTTCATATTATATATTATAGTTCATTACATCAAAGAGGTTGAAAATGCAAAATAATATCTATAGAGTCTAATAAATAGTGTCTAGTGTATTTACCTACATTAGATTTCATATGTGATATTTTTAGCACTGTTTCTGCCTTTTCACCATCCCTAGTACACCAGCAGTGGCAAAGTGTTTCAGGCAATAGTTCTCATTTGAAACTTTATTTATTACATGCTGGAAGCTCTTTTAAAATTAAGAACTTGATTTGACTTTGTTTCAGCAATTACTTCCAATTTTACAAGTGTAAATTAATATCAATCCATAAGAGGACCAAAGATTGAATTTTTACAATGTCTATTAAAAATGTTACTTATGTATTCTGCAAATAATTCTTCAGTCCCAATTCTTAATGAATTTAAGAAGGAACCCAAGAACCTGCTGATCAAAATAAAGATAATATCAATGACAGCATGTTTGCATTATGCTTACTGTCTTAAAGTACGTTATACATGTCAAGGCAAAATATATATTGAAAATGCTTGGTCGGGCTTCCCTGGTGGCGCAGTGGTTGGGAGTCCGCCTGCCGATGCAGAGGATGCGGGTTCGTGCCCAGGTCTGGGAGGATTCCGCGTGCCACGGGGCGGCTGGGCCCGTGGGCAGTGGCCGCTGGGCCTGCGCGTCGGGGGCCTGTGCTCCGCGGCGGGAGAGGCCGCAGCAGTGAGAGGCCCGCGTGCCGCAAAAAAAAAAAAAAAAAAAAAAAAAGCTTGGTCATAACTTTAATTCAATGACATTGAACAAAGACCTGAAACTGAAGGTAAATGTAGTGTAACTGTAGATTTGGTTAAGATGTTCTTTAATTATGGTAACATATGGTGCAGAAATATCCTGTGGGTTTCATTTCAGTCACTCCAAAATACTATTATTTAGTTTACTTGAATACCTCCAGCACAACAGAACCTTGGTTAGAGACAGTATATATAATTATTTTGTCCATTGAAAGCTGTTTATTAAATACTTGGAAAGTCTTTTCTAAATCAAATAAGATTAACCATTTGGAGCTTGTACTTGATGGTTTAATAAAAAGAAAGTTGTACTTCAGTCTCACTTTTATTTGTTTTAGATCTATTTATTACTCTCTATTTTGGGCCATCAATTTTAGAGCATTAAAAATAAGGAAAAGCATCAATTGCAACCTGACTCCAAAGATATTTGTATTTAATAGACTGATGAAATAAAGATCCTACAAAATTTTCATCATAATATTCTAAGTTTAGCTGGTAATTTACTATGTATATTTTAAAATTGAGAATAAAACTGTGTCAAATGTCTTCAAGAATGTTTATATTATATTTATACTGTAAAATCCATATTAAATACTCATGATAAAAATAAAATGTTACTTAACAAATAAATAAAGAGGCATATTTTGAAAGCATCCATTGTGATACATAGTAATTGTTATTAGGTAACATATTTGATTTCATGTCAAAAAAAGAATGTAGGATGATTATGAAAGCATATCAAGTATAATAAATGTATCTTTAATCAGAACAATATTTAGTATGTGGTTATTCAGAATATTCACCTGTAATTGGATTTAATAATTGTATAAATTGAGCCTAAGAAAGATATTTAATATGCTTACAGGAATAATGAAAATAAGAACACCCTTACAAGAATGTGAGAGACAGCAGTGCATAATGGAAAACATACATTTTGGAGTCAGACAGATGTGGGATTGTACCTCTGCACTTCATCTTGGTGCAAACTTGAGCAATTTATTTAGCATTTCTGTACCTCATTTTTTTGTGTGCACAGTGGGAAAAAACCAGCCTTCCATCAGTTAACTATTGCTGCACAAGTAACCACCCCAAAACTTAGTGACTTGAAATGGAAAGGCTTCTTACTGTTCACTAGCCCCGCAGCTCAGCCAGGTTTGCCTGTGCAACTGCAGTCAGTTGTGTGGGTCAGGTAGGTAATTCTGCTGATCTAGGGTAGTTGACGGGCTGAAGTTTGGTCTAAGGTAGCCTCTGCTGGGACAGCTGGGCTCTCTTCCATGTGACGGCACTTCAACAGGTCAGTCCTGTCTTCTTATGGCAGAGAAGGAGCACACAAGGTGTCTTGAAACTGTCGTACTGTCAATTCTGCTGTGTTCTTTCGGTCAAAGCAAGTCACAAAACCAAGCCAGATTTCAAGGAGTGTGTAACAGACTGCTTCATGATGGGAGTAGCTGTGGAGTTGCATTGCAAAATATATGGATCAAGGAAGGAGTAAAAAATTGTGTCCATTTTTGCAGTATACCATAGTCCCTATCTAGCAATTTAATATTATCTCTAGAAGAGTATGTGGCAGAAATATGTACTCAATAAAGTTAATCAATTTAATTATTTTTTAGCAATAAGCCACTTAAATTCTTACAGTATTTTTGTTCTTTTGTTACTTGTTTTTCTTTTACAAGGCCTGTGTATGATTTTTTTAAAATTAATTAATTTATTTATTTTTGGCTGTGTTGGTTCTTCGCTGCTGTGCGTGGGTTTTCTCTAGTTGCGGCGAGCCGGGGCTCTCTTCATTGCAGTGGCGGGCCTCTCATTGTGGTGGCCTCTCCTGTTGTGGAGCGCGGGCTCTAGGTACATGGGCTTCAGTAGTTGTGGCGCACGGGTCTAGTCGCTCCACAGCATGTGGGATCCCCCCAGACCAGGGATTGGACCCGTGTCCCCTGCATTGGCAGGCGGATTCCCAACCACTGCACCACCAGGGAAGTCCCCTGTGTATGATTAATCATTTAATTTTTTGAAAGTTCTCCTTCTAAAACTGCTTAACATAACTTGACTCAAATGTAAGATAAATTCAAATATGGCAAAGTTTCATTATAAGAATTCATGGAAAGTATTACTGTTAGAAATTATGTTCTTAGAATTTTAAAGATCAAAACATAGATTTGGTGGGAAAATACTTTCATTCAAAATTCTTCGGCATGGATTGAAACTTTTTATGTGTCATTCATTTATTAGTGTCTGTTTCATCTTTTCCTTTGTTGTGGGAGAGAGTATATCATAAAATATAAATTGTTTCATCTGAATAAGTTACATTATCTTTGATAATTAAAAAAAGTCTTTTTATTTTAAACTAATTTTAGACTTGCTGAGATGTGGCAAAACCCCCCCACATTTCCCTATATCTCCCACTTCCTCTAGTATTAACAGTGTTCGTAGCCACTGAGCAACTTTCAAAACTTGGAAATTAACTTTGGTACAGTACTATTAAATAAACTGCAGATCTTATTTGAATTTCATCAATTTTTCCCCTAATGCTTCTTTTCTGTTCCAGGATCCTATCTATGATCTCACATTGCATTTAGTTATTATTTCTCCTTAACCTCTCCAGTTTGTAAGTTCCTCAGTTTTTCTGTTTCCTTCATGAACTTGACTCTTCTGAAGAGTGCTGATCAGTTATTTTGTAGAAAGTTGCTCAATTTGGATTTGTTTGGTTGTTCTCATGATTGAAATGAAGTGGTGTATTTTTTCATAGTAGTACCACTGAAATGATGCTGTGTCCTCCATACATTATTTCAAAGGGTTTATGATGTCAGTGTGTCTTCTTGCTGGTGATAATAGCCTGATCACTTGGTACAGTAGGCCTGTGAAGATTCTCATATAAAGTTACTATAAAGTTATTATCTTGCCCTTTTTAATTACTAAATACAATGGGCCCCTCTGTATCTGCAGTTCCTAGGAACAGACAGATACGGAGGGCCTACTATATATACTAAGCCATTTTATATAAGGGACTTGAGCACCTATGGATTTTGGTTTCTGTGGACCCTGGAACTAACCCCCCTCAGATACCAAGGGGAAACTCTGTCTTGGGGACATACTTTGAGATGATGCAACCCCCAGGTCCTAGTTTCTCAACATCATTCTTCACTAAAAGAGCAGGGACTCCTTGGAAAGAAAGTTGATTCCAGATGGGGCAAGGTAAATACAAGATGAACCTGAAACATCTTGTAGTGAGAGAGTTTAAGAAAGTGCTAAGAAGAGGTGAGGATTGTCAGAAAAGCATGAGAGCCAAACAGAAGAAGCTCCTGATGGCTGAAGGTGAAACAAAATAAATGATAGTTTTGGGTATTAATCCATAGGATTAAAGACATCTATGAGTCCATATTGATAAAAATATGTAATTGAATAAATAAAGATTAATCAATGTGGATGTCTTAGCTTGGGCTACTGTAACAAAATAAATACCATAGATTGGGTGGCTTAAATAACAGACGTTTGTTTCTCACAGTTCTCTTAGACTGGGAAGGCTAAGATGAAGGTGCCAGCATGGTTGAGTTCTGATGGAGGCCCTGTTCTTGGCTTGTAGACTGCTGCCTTCTTGCTATATCCTTACATGGGGGACAGAAAGAGAGCTCTCGAGTCTCTTCTTCTTCTAAATAAGGGCACTAATCTTATCATGAGGGCACCATTCTCCTGACCTCATCTAAACCTAAAGTCCTCACCTCCAAATACATTCATATTGGGGCTTAGGATTTTAACAAAGGAATTTGGGGGGCATCCAAATATGCAATCTGTAACAGTAGAGAAAGGACAGGTATTCCTTACAGTAGAATTCAATTAATAAAAGTAGAAGAATGGGAGGAAATAATCACCATTAGGCAAACAACATGGTAATGAATTTTGTCCACTGATGGATCTTAAAAATAGTGAGCAACAGTTTGAAGAGAGACAGGATTTGCATAGTATCTTTGATTTCAAAACCTAATTTAAAAAATCTTCTAAAACGTAGAAGTATTTCCCTTTTTATGCAGTTCTCTTACCACATAGCCAAATGCCATCAATTCTCAATACGCTTTTAAATAATTAGAGAAAATCTTCAAGCTTTTTGCTTAATTACAGTCTCTGGCTAGGCACAGAGGTATAGAACAAAAAAAAAAAAAATCAGGTTCTTTGGTGCTTTCAACATCATCTTCTATAGTTTTTTTTATCTTGGCACAGGTGTAAAATACAAAACCTCAATTTGTGCTACCTTTTGGAAGTTCACCAGTTCAAAAAGGCCCATGCCCTGTTCTGTGGCAGCGTGATTATTAGAGGAACATATGCTGTAATGACGTTCATAAATCTAACCACCTGTGCATGACATTGAGGCTTGGGACTAGATTTGTAAAAGCAATGTAAAATGGAGAAAAACACATAATGATATCTTACTTGTTCTAGAACATTCTATGCTCTGTTACATATTTTTTGACTAGAGGAAGTAGAAATATCCCAAAAATTAAAAGCAGATGGCCATAGTCATCATGGTAATTGTCCATGTATTTTTTCTCCTTTATCTAAATAACTTTAAATCACAAAATGTAAGAGCTTGAAGGATGCTAGAAGTCATTCAGTTCAACGTGTTCATTTAATAGTTGTGAAAGTTATAGCACAGAGGTTAAGGAACTTACAAGATTTACTATGGTCTCATACTTTTTTGAAGTTCACAGCCGTCTAATCATTAAGGAAGTCTGACTTGTTTAGAAGTGAGGCACAACTTTATTTGCAGTATCAGTTATTAGCAAACAAACTGAAGAGCAAACTACTAATGATAATTTTATAACAGCCAATTTTAGCACTTAGCTCATCAAGTTGTAAAGCATAGTTAAATTAGAATACTCATAGACTACTCTAAAATTGTAATTTTAATAAAAAGGTTAGAAATAGGTAGTTGTATGAAAAAATATATATATTTCATTGGAGAGAGTAATAGTTTGAAATAATAATGCTTAAATCTAAATATTATTTTTGCACATTGCTTTATTCGTGGATGATTAGTTCACGAGTACAATGAGAAATGAAATTCATAAGGTCCCTTGACCATGTAGAACTTATAGTCAAATGGAGGAAAAGTAGTAAGAAGTAGATAACTAAATATTTAATTTTTACTTTTAAAAGCTGTTATATGGGAGATGTGCATCTCTTAGGAGATGACATTTAAGCTGAGACTGACTGAAAAAATGGAGTCGTGGGAAGCTAGAGTCAGAGCATTCCAAGGAGGCAGCAGCATGTAATGAGGCATCAAGGCTGGAAAGAGGGAGGTGGATAGGGACATGGCGGGCAGAGGAGAGACGACTTGTGGTAGGCCAACTTAAAGAGTATGGATTTTACTTAAAGTTTCATGGGAAATCATTGAAGGATTTTAGTGAGGGGACTTTTATTTATGTTTTTAAAGAATTATTTTCATTTCTATATCAGGGAAATGATGAACGGCACAGCTAGTAATAATGCTCTGATTTGTTCTTCACCTTTATACTTAGTGTATCTTTATTCTCCTCCTCCTTTAAAAATTGTAGAATTATGATTATAGAATTGTAAATAAAGAATTGTATGGCTGTAAATCATCCTTTTAAGTATTATATATTAATACATATGCAAGTATGTTTGTGTGTATGTATACATATATGATACTATGATCACATAAATATGTAATATACTTCATATATATTATTCTGAAAATAAAGTAATTGTATTTTTGCTACAATTTGATTGAGAAAACACCATCATCCCTTTAAATAATTCCTTCAGTTAATACCATCAGACTGTATATGGAATTACTGTCTTTGATCAAGTTAATTAACATTTTTTGAAATTTCTTAACCTTTTCTATAAAATGGTACCTATTTCAATAAAGAATAAATGACATACTAAATGTAAATAAATATTATTATTATTGTTTTTTTAAACATCTTTATTGGAGTATAATTGCTTTACAATGGTGTGTTAGTTTCTGCTTTACAACAAAATGAATCAGTTATATATACACATATGTTCCCATATCTCTTCTCTCTTGCGGCTCCCTCCCTCCCACCCTCCCTATCCCATCCCTCCAGGTGGTCACAAAGCACCTAGCTGATCTCCCTGTGCTGTGCGGCTGCTTCCCACTAGCTATCTACCTTACGTTTGGTAGTGTATATATGTCCATGCCTCTTTCTTGCTTTGTCACAGCTTACCCTTCACCCTCCCCATATCTTCAAGTCCATTCTCTAGTAGGTCTGTGTCTTTATTCCTGCTTTACCCCTAGGTTCTTCATGACATTTTTTTTCTTAAATTCCATATATATGTGTTAGCATATGGTATTTGTCTCTCTCTTTCTGACTTACTTCACTCTGTATGACAGACTCTAGGTCTATCCACCTCATTACAAATAGCTCAATTTCGTTTCCTTTTATGGCTGAGTAATATTCCATTGTATATATGTGCCACATCTTCTTTATCCACTCATCTGATGATGGACACTTAGGTTCTTTCCATCTCTGGGCTATTGTAAATAGAGCTGCAATGAACATTTTGGTACATGACTCTTTTTGAATTATGGTTTTCTCAGGGTATATGCCCAGTAGTGTGATTGCTGGGTCATATGGTAGTTCTATTTGTAGTTTTTTAAGGAAACTCCATACTGTTCTCCATAGTGGCTGTATCAATTTACATTCCCACCAACAGTGCAAGAGTGTTCCCTTTTCTCCACAACCTCTCCAGCATTTATAGATTTTTTGATGATGGCCATTCTGACTGGTGTGAGATGATATCTCATTGTAGTTTTGATTTGCATTTCTCTAATGATTAGTGATGTTGAGCATTCTTTCATGTGTTTGTTGGCAGTCTGTATATCTTCTTTGGAGAAATGTCTATTTAGCTCTTCTGCCCATTTTTGGATTGGGTTGTTTGTTTTTTTATTATTGAGCTGCACGAGCTGCTTATAAATTTTGGAGATTAATCCTTTGTCAGTTGCTTCATTTGCAAATATTTTCTCCCATTCTGAGGGTTGTCTTTTGGTCTTGTTTATGGTTTCCTTTGCTGTGCAAAAGCTTTGAAGTTTCATTAGGTCCCATTTGTTTATTTTTGTTTTTATTTCCATTTCTCTAGGAGGTGGGTCAAAAAGGATCTTGCTGTGATTTATGTCATAGAGTGTTCTGCCTATGTTTTCCTCTAAGAGTTTGATAGTTTCTAGCCTTACATTTAGGTCTTTAATCCATTTTGAGCTTATTTTTGTGTATGGTGTTAGGGAGTGATCTAATCTCATGCTTTTACATGTATCTGTACGGTTTTCCCAGCACCACTTATTGAATAGGCTGTCCTTTCTCCACTGTACATTCCTTTCTCCTTTATCAAAGATAAGGTGACCATATGTGCGTGGGTTTATCTCTGGGCTTTCTATCCTGTTCCATTGATCTATCTTTCTGTTTTTGTGCCAGTACCATACTGTCTTGATTACTGTAGCTTTGCAGTATAGTCTGAAGTCAGGGAGTCTGATTCTACCAGTCTGTTTTTTTGTTCTCAAGATTGCTTTGGCTATGCGGGGTCTTTTGTGTTTCCATACAAATTGTGAAATTTTTTGTTCTACTTCTGTGAAAATGCCAGTGGTAGTTTGATAGGGATTGCACAGGATCTGTAGATTGCTTTGGGTAGTAAAGTCATTTTCACAATGTTGATTCTTCCAATCCAAGAACATGGTATATATCTCTCCATCTATTTGTATCATCTTTAATTTCTTTCATCAGTGTCTTATACTTTTCTGCATACAGGTCTTTTGTCTCCTTAGGTAGGTTTATTCCTAGATATTTTATTCTTTTTGTTGCAATGGTAAATGGGAGTGTTTTCTTGATTTCACTTTCAGATTTTTCATCATTAGTGTATTGGATTGCCAGAGATTTCTGTGCATTAATTTTGTATCCTGCTACTTTACCAAATTCATTGATTAGCTCTAGTAGTTTTCTGGTAGCATCTTTAGGATTCTCTATGTATAGTATCATGTAATTTGCAGTGACAGCTTTACTTTTTCTTTTCGGATTTGGATTCCTTTTATTTCCTTTTCTTCTCTGATTGCTGTGGCTAAAACTTCCAAAACTATGTTGAATAAGAGTGGTGAGAGTGGGCAACCTTATTTCGTTCCCGATCTTAGTGGAAATGCTTTCAGTTTTTCACCATTGAGGACGATGTTGGCTGTGGGTTTGTCATATATGGCCTTTATTGTGTTGAGGAAAGTTCCCTCTATGCCTGCAGGGTTTTTATCATAAATGGGTGTTGAATTTTGTCAAAAGCTTTCTCTACATCTATTGAGATGATCATATGGTTTTTCTCCTTCAATTTGTTAATATGGTGTATCATGTTGATTGATTTGCGTATATTGAAGAATCCTTGCATTCCTGGAATAAACCCCACTTGATCATGGTGTATGATCCGTTTAATGTGCTGTTGGATTCTGTTTGCTAGTATTTTGTTAAGGATTTTTGCATCTATGTTCATCAGTGATATTGGCCTGTAGTTTTCTTTCTTTGTGACATCCTTATTTGGTTTTGGTATCAGGGTGGTGGTGGTCTCGTAGAATGAGTTTGGGAGTGTTCCTCCCTCTGCCATATTTTGGAAGAGTTTGAGAAGGATAGGTTTTAGCTCTTCTCTAAATGTTGATAGAATTCACCTGTGAAGCCATCTGGTCTTGGGCTTTTGTTTGTTGGAAGATTTTTAATCACAGTTTCAATTTCACTGCTTGTGATTGGTCTGTTCATATTTTCTATTTCTTCCTGATTCAGTCTTGGCAGGTTGTGCATTTCTAAGAATTTGTCCATTTTTTCCAGGTTGTCCATTTTATTGCCATAGAGTTGCTTGTAGTAATCTCTCATGATCTTTTGTATTTCTGCAGTGTCAGTTGTTACTTCTCCTTTTTCATTTCTAATTCTATTGATTTGAGTCTTTTCCCTTTTTTTCTTGATAAGTCTGGCTAATGGTTTATCAATTTTGTTTATCTTCTCAAAGAACCAGCTTTTAGTTTTATTGATCTTTGCTATCGTTCCCTTCATTTCTTTTTCATTTATTTCTGATCTGATTTTTATGATTTCTTTCCTTCTGCTAACTTTGGGGGTTTTTTGTTCTTCTTTCTCTAATTGCTTTAGGTGCAAGGTTAGGTTGTTTATTCGAGATGTTTCCTGTTTCTTAAGGTAGGATTGTATTGCTATAAACTTCCCTCTTAGAACTGCTTTTACTTCATCCCATAGATTTTGGGTCGTTGTGTCTCCATTCTCATTTGTTTCTAGGTATTTTTTTATTTCCTCTTTGATTTCTTCAGTGATCACTTCGTTATTAAGTAGTGTATTGTTTAGCCTCCATGTGTTTGTATTTTTTTTACAGATCTTTTCCTGTAGTTGATATCTAGTCTCATAGGATTGTGGTCAGAAAAGATACTTGATACAGTTTCAATTTTCTTAAATTTAGCAAGGCTTGATTTGTGACCCAAGATATGGTCTATCCTGGAGAATGTTCCATGAGCACTTGAGAAAAATGTGTATTCTGTTGTTTTTGGATGGAATGTCCTATAAATATCAATTAAGTTCATCTTGTTTAATGTATCATTTAAAGCTTGTGTTTCCTTATTTATTTTCATTTTGGAAGATCTGTGCATTGGTGAAAGTGGGGTGTTAAAGTCCCCTACTATGAATGTGTTACTGTCGCTTTCCCCTTTTATGGCTGTTAGTATTTGCCTTATGTATTGAGGTGGTCCTATGTTGGGTGCATAAATATTTACAATTGTTATATCTTCTTCTTGGATGAATCCCTTGATCATTATGTAGTGTCCTTCTTTGTCTCTTCTAATAGTCTTTATTTTAAAATCTATTTTGTCTGAAAGGAGAATTGCTACTCCAGCTTTCTTTTGGTTTCCATTTGCATGAAATATCTTTTTCCATCCCCTTACTTTCAGTCTGTATGTGTCTCTAGGTCTGAAGTGGGTGTCTTGTAGACAGCAAATATATGGGTCTTGTTTTTGTATCCATTCAGCCAATCTGTGTCTTTTGGTGGGAGCATTGTCCATTTACATTTAAGGTAATTATTGATATATATGTTCCTATTCCCATTTTTTTAATTGTTTTGGGTTCGTTATTGTAGGTCTTTTCCTTCTCTTTGTTTCTTGCCTAGAGAAGTTCCTTTAGCATTTGTTGTAGAGCTGGTTTGGTGGTGCTGAACTCTCTCATCTTTTGCTTGTCTGTAAAGGTTTTAATTTCTCCATCAAATCTGAATGACATCCTTGCTGGGTAGAGTAATCTTGGTTGCAGGTTTTTCTCCTTCATCACTTTAAATGTGTCCTGCCAGTCCATTCTGGCTTGTAGAGTTTCTGCTGAAAGCTCAGGTGTTAACCTTATTGGGATTCCCTTGTGTGTTATTTTTCCCTTGCTGCTTTTAATATGTTTTCTTTGTATTTAATTTTTGACAGTTTGATTAATATGTGTCTTGGCATGTTTCTCCTTGGACTTATCCTGTATGGGACTCTCTGTGCTTCCTGGTCTTGATTAACTATTTCCTTTCCCATATTAGAGATGTTTTCAACTATAATCTCTTCAAATATTTTCTCAGTCCCTTTCTTTTTCTCTTCTTCTTCTGGAACCCCTATAATTCAAATGTTGGTGCGTTTAGTGAGACCGTCCTCAGTTCTTTTCATTCTTTTTTCTGCTCTGCAGTAGTTATTTTCAGTATTTTATCTTCCAGGTCACTTATCCGTTCTTCTGCCTCAGTTATTCTGCTATTGATCCCATCTAGAGTACTTTTCATTTCATTTATTGTGTTGTTCATCGTTGTTTGTTTCATCTTTAGTTCTTCTAGGTCCTTGTTCAATGTTTCTTGCATTTTGTCTATTCTATTTCTAAGATTTTGGATCACCTTTACTATCATTATTCTGAATTCTTTTTCAGGTAGACTGCCTATCCTATTTCCTCTTCATTTGTTAGGTCTGGTGGGTTTTTATCTTGCTCCTTCATCTGCTGTGTGTTTTTCTGTCTTCTCATTTTGCTTAACTTACTTTGTTTGTGGTCTCCTTTCTGCAGGCTGCAGGTTCGTAGTTCCCGTTGTTTTTGGTGTCTGTCCCCAGTGGCTAAGGTTGGTTCAGTAGGTTGTGTAGGCTTCCTGGTGGAGGGGACTAGTGCCTGTGTTCTGGTGGATGAGGCTGGATCTTTTCTTTCTGGTGGGCAGGTCCACGTCTGGTGGTGTGTTTTGGGGTGTCTGTGGACTTATTATGATTTTAGGCAGCCTCTCTGCTAATGGGTGCGGTTGTGTTCCTGTCTTGCTAGTTGTTTGGCATAGTATGTTCAACACTGTAGCTTGCTGGTCGTTGAGTGAAGCTGGGTGCTGGTGTTGAGATGGAGATCTCTGGGACATTTTTGCTGTTTGATATTATGTGCAGCTGGGAGGTCTGTTGTGTACCAGTGTCCTGAAGTTGGCTCTCCCACCTCAGAGGCACACACTGACTCCTGGCTGCAGCACCAAGAGCCTTTCATCCACACGGCTAAGAATAAAAGGGAGAAAAAGTAGAAAGAAAGAATTAGTAGAAGTAGAAGGAAAGAAAGAAAGAAAGGAAGGAAGGAAGGAGGGAGGTCCAGAGGGAGGGAGGGAGGTAGGAGGGAAGGAAGGAAGGAAGGAAGGAGGGAAGGAAGGTAAAAAGAAGATAAAGTAAAATAAAATAAAGTAAGATAAAATATAATAAATTATTAAAATAAAAAAATAATTATTAAGAGAAAAAAAAAAAGGACGGATATAACCCTAGGACAAATGGTGGAAGCAAAGCTTTACAGACAAAATCTCACACAGAAGCATACACATATACACTCACAAAAAAAGGAAAAGGGGAAAAAATCATAAATCTTGCTCTCAAAGTCCACTTCCTTAATTTGGGATGATTCGCTGTCTATTCAGGTATTCCACAGATGCAGGGTACATCTAGTTGATTGTGGAGCTTTAATCCGCTGCTTCTGAGGCTGCTGGGAGAGATTTCCCTTTCTTTTGTTTGTTCTCACAGCTCCCTGGGGCTCAGCTCTGGATTTGGCCCCGCCTCTGCGTGTAGGTCGCAGGAGGGCGTCTGTTCTTCGCTCAGACAGGACGGGGTTAAAGGAGCCGCTGATTCGGTGGCTCTGGCTCCCTCAGGCTGGGGGGAGGGAGGGGCACAGAGTGCGGGGCGGGCCTGTGGCGGCAGAGGCCGGCGTGACGTTGCAGCAGCGTGAGGCGAGCAGCGTGAGGCGTGCGTTCTCCCGGGGGCGTTGTCCGTGGATCCCGGGACCCTGGCAGTAGCGGGCTGCACAGGCTACCCAGAAAGGGGTGTGGATAGTGACCTGTGCTCGCACACAGGCTTCTTGGTGGCGGCAGCAGCAGCCTTAGCCTCTCATGCCCGTCTCTGGGGTTTGTGCTGTTAGCCGCGGCTCGCGCCTGTCTCTGGAGCTCCTTTCAGCAGCGCTCTTAATCCCCTTTCCTTTCCTCGCGCACCAGGAAACAAAAGAGGGAAGGAAAAGTCTCTTGCCTCTTCGGCAGGTCCAGACTTTTCCCCGGACTCCCTCCCGGCTAGCCGTGGCGCAGTAACTCCCTGCAGGCTGTGTTCACGCCGCCAACCTCAGTCCTCTCCTGGCGCTCCGACCGAAGCCCGAGCCTCAACTCCCAGCCCCGCCCGCCCCGGCGGGTGAGCAGACAAGCCTCTCCGACTGGTGAGTGCCGGTCGGCCCTGATCCTCTGTGCGGGAATCTCTCCGCTTTGACCTCCGCACCCCTGTTGCTGTGCTCTCCTGCGGGGCTCTGAAGCTTTCCCCCTCCGCCACCCGCAGTCTCTGCCCACGAAGCGGCTTCCTAGTGTGTGCAAACCTTTCCTCCTTCACAGCTCCCTCCCACTGGTGCAGGTCCCGTCCCTATCCTTTTGTCTCTGTTTATTCTTTTTTCTTTTGCCCTACCCAGGTACGTGGGGGGGTTTCTTGCCGTTTGGGAGATCTGAGGTCTTCTGCCAGCATTCAGTAGGTGTTCTGTAGGAGTTGTTCCACGTGTAGATGTATTTCTGGTGTATCTGTGGGGAGGAAGATGATCTCCATGTGTTACTCTTCCGCCATCTTCCCGGAAGCCGTAAATAAATATTATGCCTAGCATATAGTATGTTCTCCATAATGTCATTTTAAAATTTATTATGCATTGATATGATGAAATCTTTTAATTTTGATCTTTGCTGTAAGCAAAGCCATCTTTGTTTCTCTCTTACTACACTTTGCATAGATATTTTTTGTTGCTCTTGTTTGTTTTTTGGAACTTTTATTAGATTCTTGTTACTCTGGACATATATATATATTTTAACATCTTTATTGGAGTATAATTGCTTTACAATGGTGTGTGTGTTAGTTTTTGCTTTATAACAAAGTGAATCAGCTATACATATACATATATCCCCTTTATAAGCTTATCTTTCTTGCCTACTGAGAGAAGGCTGCATATGGTATCCAGCAAGGACACAAAGGAGGGAAGGTTCATGTCAATTTAGAATGTAAAAAGAAACTGACTAGAGAACATTACCTGTATTGCCTAATTTTAAAAATAAACAGAATGTGGAAGTTCAAGAGCAAGGTCAATTGGAACATTTTATAAAACCATGGAAAGAATTGATATGGTGGGTTTATTTTTGTAGATTTTACTTCCTATAATAGTTTAAAAAAAGTGTTTGTATAACATATACCTCGTATAGCTTTATCGTTGCTACTTACATGAACTGTAACTAGCTTAAAGTGATTGTGAGTAATTCTTTCCAGAAAAGGTGGGGGTGGTTATTATTGTTATTTCTGTTGTTTTCATTACTTGGCTATTCAGCAAATTTCATTGTTGTGTCTTGGAGATAGCTGTAATCAAAGCTTTCTATAGACCTTTAACCAAAGTGGAAAAATTGAGATATGGTATGAACAGCTTTAAAAAACTACGCAATATAGTGTACCTTACACACTAAACAATAATAATTTGGTGTCTCCTTTAAGAAAAAATAATATTTTCAATAATCTTTGCATATATTACACTTATGATTGGATTAAATAGAATCCCTCTTAATCCAACAAAATATCTGACATGAATTTGGGTTCTTAATGAAAGATAGTTCTTTCCTCACACTTTGAAGGGGACATAGTTTTATGCAAATGAAGTACGTTACTTCTGTTAAATAGGTGTTTTGGAGGCTTAGCCAATCAGAATACATTTGTTGACTATAGCACTATGCCTGTGTATTGCCTAAAGTCATGTGATGATCACTAGTAATCAGTGACCAATCCAAATTTTGGGAAATAGTATTTAGTTGATAAAATTATAATTTATATAAAATAGTACAAAATGCAATATAGGGTAAAGGTTAAGATCATTGGTTCTGGTACCAAACTAGTTGAGTTTGATTCCTGTTTCTACCATCTCAGGAGCTTTGTGACCCGGAGGAAGTCACATAACATCTCATTTTCCCATACATAAAATGGGAAGGGTACTCTCAGTGCATATATCATAAGGTTATTATGAGGATTAAGAGAGCTAAATTGTGTAAAGCAATTAGATTAGTTTCTGGTACTAAGGTAAAGGTCCTGTAGCATTTACTGTTATTATTAAAGACTTATTTGGTTCTGTCAAGTAGAAAATGTGAAGAGTGGTTTATTATCAGAATGCAGGGGAAAGAAACAAATCACCATGGGACATCCATGTGTCAGTATTCAAATGTTAACTGCCTCTTTAGATAAGATTTATATTTGCTGAGTTACAAGAACAAAGATGTGGAGTTGGAAATTTAGAAAATGTTTGGGACACAAGGAGTTTGTTGATTAGAATAGAGTGGATGATTCTTGCAAGTGTGTAGTGAAGGAAGAGGTATGAAAACCAGGTTGACTTGTCTCTGTTGTGAGGAATTAAGGCTGAGTAAATTGCTAGCCTGTGAGATAAGGTGACTTCTACTGCATAATGATTTGTTATCTATTTTCACCTCGAATTGTGTAATTCAGAAGTTTAGACTTATTTAAGCATGGAGAGATGATTGAGGAAACTCAACTTCAACAACTTTTATGTGTTTTTAATAGGTGAAATCAATCCAGTGGTGGCAGAGTTTTGTGTTGAGATGAGTTTTTCTTCTGGTAGTATTTTAAACATATTCACCAATGTCAAAGTTTCACAATTTATTGGGAACTTTAAAGACATAAAATTATTTTTGTAATTTCGACCCCTGATGGAGGCATTCAGTGCAGCTTACAGTGTCTCTTTCACCAGAGCTGCAGAGTATAACGTTTCATTACTTTCTCCCCAGGAGTTGCTGCATAACCAGTTAGGGTATATCTAACAGAATATCATTAACCAGGCACCATCAGATCATCAAAACAAAGAAACTGCTGAAGCTGAATTAGATGTTCTCACTCTAATAATGAGCCTAGTGACACTCTATAAAATCAAGACAGTAGCAACAACATAGAAAGCCCAGGCTAATTTCCTCTAATTTCCAAACATTAGATTATTAACTTTATTTCATCATCCTGGTTTAATTTTTCTGTATCTTTTCAGGTATGGAAACCACTGGCTAAGAAAGATATGTGCAGAGGTGATTGAAATAGAAATTAAGTCTACTGAAATTTAATGGTATTAAAATGAACAGTCATTGGGCATATTACTTCAGTACCGATTGGAGAATTGCTAGGCTTCCTTAGCTTTCCACTTACTTAATAAGCCCTACTGGGTACTGGAGTGTCTTTGATGCTCCATTGGCATGGTTTGTAAGCAAAAAAATACCATAGAGTTCTCTATTTTTGTTGAAGACTGCGTAAACTTTAGTACTCTTTAAAATTCCCAACATTTAATTTTGTGACTATGACTTACAATAATAAATTCAAGATCACCTTTAGTGTAATGTGTTATCTTGAAAGCATTACTTTGACATTTGTAATAGAAAAGATTAAAAGATTATCTGCCTGTTCACTCTGCTGTACCTTGGTGCCTTTTTGCTCTTCTAATTAAGGGTACTTCTTTTAAATAATAAAGTAGCTTCTATTTGAAGAAGGAATTATTTGGAACTTTAGTTTTCTACAATCAACCTTTCCTCGCATGGTGTGGACATACTTTTTTTTTCAAATCCTGGATAATTGAAATGCTTTTTTCTCTACATTGAGCTACTCTTTTTTTCATAAGCTCCTGTTACAAATAGATCTTCCAGTTTCTTCTGGGAATCTCTTTATGATCTTGGGAGTGTTCAATTATTAAATTATATCAGGTTTTTGAAAAGATGAATCATGTCTTCTCATTGTAGATACTGACACTTAGTTAATTTTTATAGGTTTTAGACCAACTATGGTGTTTTTCTTCCAAGCTTCATCACAAAGTTTCTTTCTTCAGATAAAATCATCTATATGATGAAGTCTTAGCAACATCACAAAAAGCCATTTAAATAGCTCACTTAAAGATTGATTGTTTGCTATGTATCTTCCCTAAATAGACAACCATTTGTCCCCATGAGTTAGAATAACTGATGTTATTCAAAGATATTTGTTCTAGGGTACTTTTAATTTTTTTAAAATTTAATATAATTAATTTATTTTTTATACAGCAGGTTCTTATTAGTTATCTATTTTATACATATTAGTGTATATATGTCAATTCCAATCTCCCTATTCATCCCACCACCACTTTCCCCCTTTGGTGTCCATATGTTTGTTCTCTACATGTGTGTCTCTATTTCTGCCCTGCAAACCAGTTTATCTGTACCATTTTTCTAGGTTCCACATATTGCGTTAATATACGATATTTGTTTTTCTCTTTCTGACTTACTTCCCTCTGTATGACAGTCTCAAGATCCATCCACGTGTCTACAAATGACTCAGTTTCATTCCTTTTTATGGCTAAGTGATATTTCATTGTATATATGTACCACATCTTCTTTATCCATTTGTCTGTCAATGGGCATTTACATTGCTTCCATGATCTGACTATTGTAAGTACTGCTGCAATGAACATTGGAATGCATGTGTCTTTTTGAATTATAGTTTTCTCTGGGTATATGCCCAGTAGTGGGATTGCTGTGTCATATGGCTATTCTATTTTTAGTTTTTTAAGGAACCTCCATACTGTTCTCCATAATGGCTGCATCAATTTACATTCCCACCAACAGGGCAAGAAGGTTCCCTTTTCTCCGCACCCTCTCCAGCATTTGTTGTTTTTAGATTTTCTGATGATGCCCATTCTAATTGGTGTGAGCTGATACCTCATTGTAGTTTTGATTTGCATTTCTCTAATAATTAGTGATGTTGAGCAGCTTTTCAAGTGCTTCTTGGCCATCTGTATGTCTTCTTTGGAGAAATGTCTATTTAGGTCTTCTGCCCATTTTTGGACTGGGTTGTTTGTTTTTTTAATATGGAGCTGCATGAGCTGTTTATATATTTTGGAGATTAATCCTTTGTCCATTGATTTGTTTGCAAATATTTTCTCCCATTCTGAGGGCTTCTTTTCATCTTGTTTGTAGTTTCCATTGTTTTGCAAAAGCTTTGAAGTTTCATTAGGTCCCATTTGTTTATTTTTGTTTTTATTTCCATTTCTCTAGGAGGTGGATCAGAAAAGATCTTGCTGTGATTTATGTCAAAGTGTTCTTCCTATGTTTTCTTCTAAGAGTTTTATAGTGTCTGGTCTTACATTTAGGTCTTTAATCCATTTTAAGTTTATTTTTGTGTATGGTGTTAGGGAGTGTTCTAATTTCATTCTTTTCCATGTAGCTGTCCAGTTTCCCCAGCATCACTTACTGAAGAGGGTACCTTTAATTTTTAAAGAGAAACAAACTCCCAAATTATATAAATAGGTTTTCTTTCAGTGACACTGAATTGAAACGCTGCATTGAATATACTGAATTGACATATTGCCCATATTCTGATCTATACTTTGGTGAACAGCATTTGGGGTTGGGAATTAAATAGAACTGGGTGCCAGCACTGAATATGTTTTATAGCCTTAGCCATATATTAAACCTCTTCACACTTCTGTGATATGTGACCTTAGGCAAGTTTCTCAACCATTCTGAATCTGTTTCCCAATCCTTGAAGTTGTAGTAAATACATGTTACAGATGAAGTAAGGATTAATATGCTATCTTAACTAAATGTATCATAAACTACTTAGGATTCTGTCTGACACATAGGCTTTCAACAATCACCAATTCATTCACTCCACTTATTCAACAAATATTTATTTAGTTCTACGACTACTTCTGTTTCTAGTACTAGTATTACTGACAACAACAATAGAAATCAACAATTGTAATCTACTTTTAGCACCAACAGTAAGATTTCTCAGCCTTTACTGTGCAATTGAATCTCTTGGGAGTTTTCTTTTTGAAAGATAGATATATATATATATATATATATGTAAAATATATTATACATATGTATATATATTATACATATATATTTTATATATATGTATAATACATATATATGGAGAGACAGAGTTTGATTCCATAACCAAGTAATTCAGATGGATTACATGTAAAATGGATAAAGAAATATCCATTTTTAACAATTAATCCAGATGGCTTTATATTGGTAGTTCTCAAATCTCACTTTGGGAAACCTAATCTAGAGTTATAAATGACTACTTAAGAAATATTTTCAGTTTCTTATTTAGTAACAACAATAACGTAAGAAAGCTTGAGGTATTATTCTATTGATTTTGTGTTATGCTTAGTCATTCAAAATATTTATTAAATACTAACTATGTGACAAACATTGTATTAGGCACTAAGGAAATAGTGCTGGACAAGAAAAAAAATTATCCTTGTTCCAAAGAACACATAGTCTAGTGGAAAAGATAACTAAAAAGTAATAAAAAAATAAAGTTTAAAGAATATGATGATAGGAAAGTACAGGATATTGTTTTATGATCTTAAGTTTTTTACCTGCCATCCTTTTTGGTGGAGCATTGATAAGGTTCATAAAAAGGCATGCCCATATAAAGGCATGTAATCTATGCACTGTGCAAGAAGAGTAATTTATTTTTTTAAATGAGTACTGCAGATGCACTGCCCTGCCTCACATAAGATTAAGGTCTTGCTTTTCCGTTTCTAAGGTATTAGCTTATTCAACTTCAGACATTTTTAAAACTGAAGGGTTTTCTGTAAAGTTAATTTGATATGATTGTTCAGATAGAGTTGGGAATATCAACTGCAAACCTGCCCACTTGCACGTATAATATTCTAACTGAATAAGTGTTTGTCCAGTGTCGTGGCTCTAAAACAATATTAATAAGGGATGATCTTGTAGTTGTCCGGGTGTGCTTTGTGGATGTTGGGTGCCTATAGTAGATGCCTCAAGCTTTCTCACATTCATGTAGAATGAAAATATGGTTCATATTAAATATTCTGGCTTATGCATGTTTGACATAAACTGTTACCAATTAAGAAGAAAAGTAAAACAAAACTTTATATTACCTTCTATAAAATACTTTGATCTTTTACCTGTTTGATCCCCTATTTCAAAATTTGCAATTGATTGGGAGTGGTGGAGGTAATATGGGGCAATAGCCTGGGGAAATGTTAACTTTTGTAATATATACACACAGACTCACACATGCACACACATGCACACGTATAGTTGTGACTTGTAAACTTTTGAGTAACAATAAGTATAGGGTTTCCAATTGTATACTTCTAGATATGTTATTGTGTTCTTTTAAGCCTTCTTCTCCAGTGAGTACCCTATATATGTCTTCTGATGTACAAACTAGCTAATGGGAAATAATACTGCAGTGTAAGTTAAGGAATGGTGTTCTACTTGAATCTCAAGTTTTATAATCACTTCTTCTAAAATACGTTTTGCAAAAGTGTACAATTAGTAGGGATCTAGAAAGTATGATAAGCCTAGCAAACTTAAAAAATAGAGGTAGGATATTTTGGATCATTGCCATGTTATTGCTGCTTTTCATTTTCTGCATTTCTTTTCCTATAATTATGGTAGGGCAATGTGTATTTATTTTGCAAAACAATATACAGAAAAGCATTGCTGCATAACCTGATGTTATTGTGATTAATATACTGTATTCTGGGGAAAACTGTGCTCTGATGGTTGAAAAGCTAATTAATTCTTTGGTAACTCAGATTTCTTTAAGCCTAAGGGTGATTGTTCACTGTTCATAATTTCAGAATATTTTGTGGGGCGCAGGGACAGAAACATTCTTATATGTGTGTTTCCCATTTCATAGAGATGGTGTTTTGGAACCGACTATTCCTCCATTCCAGGAAAATCAAGGGGACTGTTTACTTTGTACTCTGTAAATCAGAGAATTATTCCCCATATAGTGGTCTTGATCAATTTACAGTCCAAAATACCTACCCCTGGACACTGAATATTTTGTTATAAAATTCCCATGACTTGTTTCTTCTATGCAGAGTCATATGCTTAATATAGCTAATTTTTAAATGAAAAGCCAAAAATAAATGAATTTGAGAATCAAGCAACAGTAATAAGAGCTACTTACCTGCTATGATTAGTAAACATTGCTTGATAAAGTTAAACCCAAACAAGTTCTGATGTAAAGGCTTATTTCAAAACAGGAGATAAGCTATTATTAGAATTGTTTTGGCAATACTTTAATCAGGTTCCATGTAATTTTAGGACCAAAAATCCAGCCGTTTTTGTTTGTTACTCTCTTTGTTTTTAAATCACTTATATGTGCTTTTCAAAGTCAATGGAATGACTGTAAAGCAGAGGTCAGCAAACTACAGACCACGGGCCAAATCCATCCTGATGCCTGTTTTTGCAAATTATTCTTCTTGAAACATAGTCACATCCATTTGCTTTTTACTATCTATGGAGCTGGAGAGAGGAATAGCTTGCAAAGGGGCATAAGAAAACTTGTGAGAGTGAAAAAATGTTTATCTTGATTGTGAAGACAATTTCATGGGTACATACATATGTCAAAACTAATCCAGTTATTCATTTTAAACATGTGCAGTCTACTGTCCTTCACTTACACCACTCAAAGTTGAAATTTTTATTTATTTTTTAATCTATATAAAAGCCCCCATTTATGTATTTATTAATTGAATAGTTGATTTACAGTGTTGTGTTTGTTTCAAGTATACAGGATAGCGACTCAGATATATATATGTACATGTATATATACATCTTCTTTTTCAGACTATTTTCCCTTGTAGGTTATTAAAAACTATTGAGTATAGTTCACTGTGCTATACATTAGATTCTTGTTGGTTATCTGTTTTATATACAGGACTGTGTATATGTTAATCCATCCTCCTAATTAAAAAAATTTTTTTTGATTGGAAGAATTAATGTTTTTGTGTGTGTTTTGTTTTTAAAAACATTTTTCTTTAATTTTTTTTAATATCTTTACTGGAGTAAAACTGATTTACAGTGGTGTGTTAGTTTCTGCTGTATAACAAAGTGAATCATCTATACATAAATATATATCCCCATATATCCTCCCTCTTGCATCTCCCTCCCACCCTCCCTATCCCACCCCTCTAGGTGGACACAAAGCATCGAGCTGATCTCCCTGTGCTATGTAGCTGCTTCCCACTAGCTATCTCTTTTACATTTGGTAGTGTATATATGTCCATGCCACTCTCTCACTTCATCCCAACTTACCCTTCCCCCTCCCCGTGTCCTCAAGTCCATTCTCTACATCTGCATCTTTATTCCTGTCCTGCACCAAGGTTCTTCAAAACCACTATTTTTTTTTTTTAAGATTCCAAATATGTGTGTTAGCATACAGTATTTGTTTTTCTCTTTCTGACTTCCTTCACTCTGTATGACAGTCTCTAGGTCCATCTACCTCACTACAGATAACTCAATTTCGTTTCTTTTTATGGCTGAGTAATATTCCATTGTATATATGTGCCACATCTTTATCCATTCATATGCTGATGGACACTTAGGTTGCTTCCTAAGTTGCTTCCTGGCTGTTGTAAGTAGAGCTTCAATGAACATTGTGGTACATGACTCTTTTTGAATTATGGTTTTCTCAGGGTATATGCCCAGTAGTGGGATTGCTGGGTCATATGGTAGTTCTATTTGTAGTTTTTTAAGGAACCTCCATACTGTTCTCCAAAGTGGCTGTATCAATTTACATTCCCACCAACAGGGCAAGAGGGTTCCCTTTTCTCCACACTCTCTCCAGCATTTATTGTTGGTAGATTTTTTGATGATGGCCATTCTGACTTGTGTTATGTGATAACCTCATTGTAGTTTTGTTTTGCATTTCTCTAATGATTAGTAACATTGAGAATCCTTTCATGTGTTTGTTGGCAATCTATCTTTTTTGGAGAAATGTCTATTTAGGTCTTCTGCCCATTTTTGGATTGGGTTGTTTGTTTTTTTGATATTGAGCTGCATGAGGTGCTTGTATATTTTGGAGATTAATCCTTTGTTAGTTGCTCCGTTTGCAAATATTTTCTCCCATTCTGAGGGTTTTCTTTTAATCTTGTTTGTGGTTTCCTTTGCTGTGCAAAAGCTTTGAAGTTTCATTAGGTCCTGTTTGTTTATTTTTGTTTTTATTTCCATTTCTGTAGAAGGTGGGTCAAAAAGGATCTTTCTGTGATTTATGTCATAGAGTGTCCTTCCTATGGTTTCCTCTAAGAGTTTTATAGTGTCTGGCCTTACATTTAGGTCTTTAATCCATTTTGAGTTTATTTTTGTGTATGGTGTTAGGGAGTGTTCTAATTTCATTCTTTTCCATGTAGCTGTCCAGTTTTCCCAGCACCACTTATTGAAGAGGATGTCTTTTTTCCATTGTATATTCTTGCCTCCTTTATCAAAGGTAAGGTGACCATATGTGCGTGGGTTTATCTCTGGGCTTTCTATTCTGTTCCATTGATCTATATTTCTGTTCTTGTGCCAGTACGATACTGTCTTGATTACTGTAGCTTTGTAATATAGTTTGAAGTCAGGGCGCCTGATTCCTCCACCTCCGTTTTTCTTTCTCAAGATTGCTTTGGCTATCTGGGGGTCTATTGTGTTTCCATGCAAATTGTGAAATTTTTTGTTCTAGTTCTGTGAAAAATGCCAGTGGTAGTTTGATAGGAATTGCATTGAATCTGCAGATTGCTTTGGGTAGTATAGTCATTTTCATAATGTTGATTCTTCCAATCCATGGTATATCTCTCCATCTGTTTGTATCATCATTAATTTCTTCCATCAGTGTCTAATAATTTTCTGCATACTGGTCTTTTACCTCCTTAGGTAGGTTTATTACTAGGTATTTTATTCTTTTTGTTGCAGTGGTAATTTGGAGTGTTACCTTAATTTCTCTTTCAGATTTTTCATCATTAGTGTATAGGAATGCAAGAGATTTCTGTGCATTAACTTTGTATACTGCTACTTTACCAAATTCATTGATTAGCTAGTAGTTTTCTGGTAGCATCTTTAGGATTCTCTATGTATAGTATCATATCATCTTCAAACAGTGACAGTTTTACTTCTTCTTTTCCAATTTGGATTCCTTTTATTTCTTTTTCGTCTCTGATTGCTGTGGCTAAAATTGCCAAATCTATGTTGAATAAGAGTGGTGGTGAGAGTGGGCAAGCTTGTCTTGTTCCTGACCTTAGTGGAAACGCTTTCAGTTTTTCACCATTGAGGACGATATTGGCTGTGGATTTGTCAGATATGGCCTTTATTATAAGTTCCCTCTCTGCCTACTTCTGGAGAGTTTTTATCATAAATAGTGTTGAAAGCCTTTTATGCTTCTGTTGAGATTATCATACAGTTTTTATGCTTCAGTTTGTTAATATGGTGTATCACATTGATTGATTTACATATATTGAAGAATCCTTGCATTCCTGGAATAAACCCCACTTTATCATGGTGTATGATTCTTTTAATGTGTTGCTGTATTCTGTTTGCTAGTATTTTGTGGAGGATTTTTGCATCTATGTTCATCAGTGATATTGGCCTGTCGTTTTCTTTTTTAGTAACATCTTTCTCTGGTTTGGGTATCGGGGTGATGGTGGCCTCATAGAATGAGTTTGGGAGTGTTCCTCCCTCTGGTATATTTTGGAAGAGTTTGAGAAGGATGGGTGTTAGCTCTCCTTTAAATGTTTGTTAGAATTTGCCTGTGAATCCATCTGGTCTTGGGCTTTTGTTTGCTGTAAGATTTTTAATCACAGTTTCAATTTCAGTGCTTGTGATTGGTTTGTGTATATTTTTTATTTCTTCCTGTTTCAGTCTCAGAAGGTTGTGTTTTTCTAAGAAATTTTCCATTTCTTCCAGGCTGTCCATTTTATTGGCATATACTTGCTTGTAGTAATCTCTCATGATCCTTTGCTTTTCTATAGTTTTAGTTGGTACGTCTCCTTTTTCATTTCTAATTACGTCGACTTGCGTCTTTTCCCTTTTCTTCTTGGTGAGTGTGGCTAATGGTTTATCAGTTTTGTTTATCTTCTCAGAGAACCAGCTTTTAGTTTTTTTGATCTTTGCTATCATTTTCTTCATTTCTTTTTCCTTTATTTCTGATCTGATCTTTATGATTTCTTTCCTTCTGCTAACTTTGGGATTTTTTTGTTCTTTCTCTTATTGCTTTAGGTGTAAGGTTAGGTAACAAACTTTATTTGAGCTGTTTCTTATTTCCTGAGGTAGGATTATATTGCTATAAATTTCCCTCTTAGAACTGCTTTTGCTGCATCCCATAGGTTTTGGGCCATTGTGTTTTCATTGTCATTTGTTTCTAGGTATTTTTTGATTTCCTCTTTAATGTCTTCAGTGATCTCTTGGTTATTTAGTAGCATATTGTTTAGCATCCATGTGTTTGTATGTTTTACAGTTTTTTTCCTGTAATTGATATGTAGTCTCATAGCGTTGTGGTTGGAAAAGATACTTGATAGGATTTCAATTTTCTTATATTTACCAAGGCTTAATTTGTGACCCAACATATGATCTATGCTGGAGAATGTTCTATGAGCACTTGATAAGAAAGTGTATTCTGTTATTTTCAGATGGAATGTCCTGTAAATATCAATTAAGTCCTTCTTGTTTAATGTATCATTTAAAGCTTGTGTTTCCTTATTTATTTTCATTTTGGAAGATCTGTCCTTTGGTGAAAGTGGGGTGTTAAAGTCCCCTACTATGATTGTGTCACGGTCGATTTCCCCTTTTATGGATGTTAGCATTTGCCTCATGTATTAAGTACTCCTATGTTGGGTGCATAAATATTTACAATTGTTATGTCTTCTTGGATTGATCCTGTGATCTTTATGTAGTATCCTTTTTTGTCTCTTGTAATAGTCTTTGTTTTAAAGTCTATTTTGTCTGATATGAGAATTGCTACTCCAACTTTCTTTTGATTTGCATTTGCATGGAACATCTTTTTCCATCCCCTCACTTTCAGTCTGTATGTGTCCCTAGGTCTGAAGTGGGTCTCTTTTAGACTATATATATACAGGTCTTGTTTTTGTACACATTCAGCCAGTCTATGTCTTTTGGTTGGAGCATTTAATCCATATACATTTAAGGTAATTATCGATATGTATATTCCTATTAACATTTTCTTAATTGTTTTGGGATTCTTATTGTAGGTCTTTTCCTTCTCTTTTGTTTCCCACTTAGAGAAGTTCCTTTAGCTTTTGTTGTAAAGCTGGTTTGGTGATGCTGAATTCTCTTAGCTTTTGCTTGTCTGTAAAGGTTTTAATTTCTCTGTCTAATCTGAATGAGATCCTTGCTGGGTAGAGTAATCTTCATTGTAGGTTTTCCCCTTTCATCACTTTAAATATGTCCTGCCACTCCCTTCTGGCTTTCAGAGTTTCTGCTGAAAGGTCAGCTCTTAACTTTATGGGGATTCCCTTGTATGTTATTTGTTGCTTTTCCCTTGCTGATTTTAATATATTTTCTTTGTATTTAATTTTTGATAGTTTGATTAATATATTGTCTTGGCATGTTTCTCCTTGGATTTATCCTGTATGGGACTCTCTGTGCTTCCTGGACTTGACTGACTCTTTCCTTTCCCATATTAGGGAAGTTTTCAACTATAATCTCTTCAAATATTTTCTCAGTCCCTTTCTTTTTCTCTTCTTCTTCTGGGACCCCTGTAATTTGAATGTGGGTGCATTTAATGTTGTCCCAGTGGTCTCTGAGACTGTCCTCAATTCTTTTATTCTTTTTTCTTTATTCTGCTCTGCAGTAGTTATTTCAACTATTTTATCTTCCAGGTCACCTATCTCTTCCTCTGCCTCAGTTATTCTGCTATTGATTCCTTCTAGAGAATTTTCTATTTCATTTATTGTGTTGTTTATCATTGTTTGTTTGCTCTTTAGGTCTTTTAAGTCCTTGTTAAACGTTTCTTGTATTTTCTCCATTCTATTCCAAGATTTTGGATCATCTTTACTATCATTACTCTGAATTCTTTTTCAGGTAGACTGCCTATTTCCTCTTCATTTGTTTGGTCTGGTGGGTTTTTACTTTGCTCTTTTCACTGCTGTGTGTTTCTCTGTCTTGTCATTTTGCTTGACTTACTGTGTTTGGGGTCTCCTCTTTGCAGGCTGCAGGTTTGTAGTTCTTGTTGTTTTTGGTGTCTGCCTCCAGTGGGTAAGTTTGGTTCAGTGGGTTGTGTAGGCTTCCTGGTAGAGGGGACTGGTGCCTGTTTTCTGGTGGATGAGGCTACATCTTGTCTTTCTGGTTTGCAGGACCATATCCAGTGGTGTGTTTCGGGGTGCCTGTGAACTTAGTTTGATTTTAGGCAGCGTCTCTGCTAATGGGTGAATTTGTGTTCCTGTCTTGCTAGTTGTTTAGCATAGGCTGTCCAGCACTGGAGCTTGCTGGTCGTTTGGTGGACCTGGGTCTTAGCATTGAGATGGACATCTCTGGGAGAGCTCTCGCTGATTGATATTATGTAGGGCTGGGAGGTCTCTGGTGGTCCAATGTCCTGAACTCAGCTCTCCCTCCTCCGAGGATCAGACCTGACACCTGGCCGCAGCACCAAGGCCCTGTAGCCCCATGGCAGTGAATGTGGCAGTCTCCATCATGAAGTCAGATTATGAGGGTCTACAATGGCTCTTCAGCTAGAACAGGCTGACTTGGGAGCATTTTGTCTATGAGGCTGTCTCCAGCAGCCGGTGGCTAAAAGAGTAATTCTCTGCATGTGCGGCCAGACTCTTGAACGTTTATATAGAATCTTCACTGGGTTCAGTCATGGAAGCCACCTGCGTCAGTGCTCTTATGTAGCTGCACAAAACCAAAAATTTTTTAAGAGAGGTATAGAGATAGGAATCTGGTTTAATAAATGAAACATATAGAATGCACACCCAAACACTTTAAGTTCAAGAGACATAACAGTATTCAAATTGTCATAAAAATTTTAGCAGTCTCAATGTCTGTACCTATTTCACTAGGGAGTAGTAACAAGTCTTTTACCAACAATTAGCATCCCAGAAAACTCTCTTTGAGTACTGCTGCTCTAGGAAATAAACGCAAAAGACAGCTGAAGTAGGGTCCCTATTTCTCATGGATATTACAATTTGTATAAAAATGAAACAGTTACATATCTGTAGGTCAGACTATGGTGTGATTCCAAAGGCACCGATTTAGGGCTTATCAGCAGATAATAGGATGAAAAACAGTAAGGTCTTTGGAGGCCATCAAGCTGGAATTCAAACTCATTTCTTTCATTTTCGTCCTCTTAGCTTATAGGCAAGTTATGAAACTGCTTAGAGTCAGTTTGTCATAGGAGGAAATGATAAAAATAATATTCCCTTAATGATGTTGTTTGTGTCTCTCCTTGGCAACATGCATGTAGTAGATATTCAATAAATGTTTCTTAGCTGAATAAAAAGCCTGAAAAATTGCAGTTCCAGAGTTGCTAAGCAACTTGCCAGAGTATAATAGTTACTAACTATTGCTGATCTCCTGCTGGTTTATGATTTCTGTCTGAAGGCTGGTTTTAAAACATTTTCCTATATGTGAGCCATTTAATTAAGAAAAGCTGAAGTAGTATTATAGGCCAATATTTAAAATTCAGAGGTAATTTCTCTTTATATGAGTATTTTAATTTTCAGGTTATCTGTATGCCACAGACAAATATTTGTTCCATAGATATATCCTACTTTTTGTGGAATATAAAGATATTTCTAAAAAGTATATATATATATTTCTTTAGCAATTAATTGCTATGTTAAGTTCACTGAGTATGTATTAAATGTAATTTTCATGGTAATATATTGTTTAAAGTAAAAACATATCCTGTGTTTCGGGGGGTTTTGTATTTCCATAAAACAGAGATCTGAAAAGATCATGCATCACTTACTAACACTAGGTATAGATGTCTCCATTTCTTTATTTATAAACTAGCATTAGTGAAAATCCTACGTGTACTAGGCCCTGGGCCAACCACATTTTACAACATAATTTTATTTAATCCTCATAACTAACTTACAAGGTTAGTACAGGTATTACTACTTTACAGAAAAAGTGTGTTATAGAAGCTATCTTCCACAAAGGATGGTAAATTCAGAAGCAGAGATTCTCATTCAGATCTTTTTGATGCCACATTTTCTGTCTACTGCACTGCCTATTATCTGAGGTTCTTCCAGATCTAACATTCTAATCCTGAATCTCTGAAATTTGACAGCAGGATGAGTTACAACACTTTTGTAAAGCAAAAGTCAGAGCTGTCCAAATTCCCTGGATTCACTGAGGTTTTCCAAAGATACTCTTCTTTCTTTCTTTTTTTATTCTTTAATAGAGTTCTCAAACCTTTGGAGCACTTGTGCCCCTACACATTCAAGACTGAATAATGAGTATTGATCATGGCTTGGTTCTGTGATTGGGAGATCTAGCTTTAAAATTCCTGAAATTTATGGCCAGTGAGGATTTTCATTTTTATTAGTTAGAGGAATGAAGTTGGAGGTCTCTTGAGGACTTCCTCCTTATTTTCTAAATATTCTTCAGGATGAAGTAGAAAACATAAGTAGCAATCTCACAAACTCTCTCTGGAAGTTCTGCCTACATTTCCTTGGATTCTTTTCCAGGTTTCCAAAGTCTTACAAGAATTTGAGGCCTTGGGTACTTCCTTTTTTACTTTAATGTTTATCCAGTGAATGCCATTTTTTTAGAATTAGTTAATTACTGTGTGTTTGGCCTAAAAAAAATCTTTGACAGAAATTTCACTAATAGAACCTCTGGTGAAGAGGGCAGACTTTGGAGGCACAACTGCCTAGATTTGAATCCTGTTTTCCTGATTCCTAGCTGTGTCATTTGGGAAAACTAATTTTTGTATGCCTCAGTTTTTTAAACTATTAAAAAGGGATAATAATGGTACCTGTCTTATAGGGTTGTTTTAAGTATTAATTGAGGCATTATTTTTAAAAACACTTAGGACAGTGCATGATATAGTATATAGTAACTTTTGGATGTATTTACTTTTATTAAACAGTTTCATTTGTAGGGATTTTAACCTTTTCTGTAATTTTGATTTTTTTTTTCACATTTGTTGAACAAGAGTATAAACAGTGAGGGAAGAAGGAAGTGTATCAGGAAAGGAGGGAGGGAAAAAACGAGGGAGGGAGGAAGGAAGAAAGAAGATGAAAAGGAGATGTATGTGAAATAAGAAGGTCAACTAGGCGAACACTTAAGTCTCTTCTAGTTCTAACATGTTTTGACATGCAATGAAAACTCTGTACATTCTTGCAATTTTGTATTCATTCATATTGAATATGTAGATATTTCTTAGGCAAGTTGATTTGTTACTGAAGTATATGGACTTAATAAAAATAAACATTCAAAAGTTGTGAAGGTGGAACTGTCACTTACCTAACCCTTCACCTCAGCTCACAATGAAATAAAATCCTTGATATGTAACTGTGCTTAAATAAATTAATTACCTTGTGCACAGATAAAGCATCCTAACTTATCTGCAGTACATTTATCTCCAGAAGGGTCAAATGTATAATTTCTCTACCACATGATGCTGATTTTTCTGTGTTATACTTATTTTGGCCAGGTTGTAGATTAAAAGCAAATCTGAACATTTTCTTCTTTCAAATGCAACATGAATGCTTCCTTTGCACACGATTGCATGTTAAGTTAGCCCAACCCTTGCAAGGGAAAATTTATAAGGCTTCCCAGAAAAGCAGAGTTGAAGATTACTATTTAATGGTTTCATTTTGATCAAATTTATAGGCAAATCTGAATATGACCTTTTTCTAAGATTAACAATTCCTTTCTTAAATGCTGACCATGGTAAGGAATGGTGAATTTTTAAAAATTCCCTGGGAGATACTGTTCTTCTCAAGAACAGATATAAGCAGAATGTGGAATAGAATGGAATGAAAATGGAATTTAGGAATGATGCTAATGACTCTTCTTTACAATTTTACTGTTCTTAGAAAAAGTCTTAGAACTTTTAAATCTTATATTTTCTTTGGTCTTCTAGTTTCCAGATGTTTTTTGGTATTATCATTGCAGATGAATAATAGTATCTGATATATATGATAAACATATCTATATACTACTATGTATGTATATATATTCTGCTGTCAGTTGTCTCTAAGTCATTATGGGCATATCTTGGAGATATTATGGGTTCAGTTCCAGACCACCACAATAAAGCAAATATCTCAATAAAGCAAGTCACATGAACTTTTGGTTTCACAGTACATATAAAAGTCTATGCTATGCTGTAGTCTGTTAATTGTGCAGTAGCATTATGCCTGAAAAAAAGAAAGTACATGCCTTAATTAAAAAGTACTAATCATCATCTGAACCTTCAGCGAGCTGTAATTTTTATTCTGGTGGAGAGTCTTAGCTTGATATTAGTGGCTGCTGACTGATCAGGTGGTGGTTGCTGAAGGCTGGGTGGCCGTGTCAATTTCTTTAAATAAGACAACAATGAAGTTTGCTGCATCTATTAACTCTTCTTTCACAGTTTCTCTGTAGCACGCAGTGGTGTTGATAGTGTTTTACACACAGTAGAACTTCTTCCAAAATTGGAATCAATTTTCTCAAACCCTGCCACTGCTTTATCAAACAACTAAGCTTATGTAATATTCTAAATTCTTTGTTTTTATTTCAACAATCTTCACCAGGAGTAGATTCCATTTCAGGAAACCACTTTCTTTGCTCATCCATAAGAAGTAACTCTTCGTTTATTAATGTTTTATCATTCTTGAGATCTCAGCAATTCAGTCACATCTTCAGGCTCTGCTTTTCTAATTCTAGATTTTTTTGTGTGTGTGTGCTATTTTTACCACATCTGCAGTTATTTTCTCCACTGAATTCTTGAACCCTCATCCATGAGGGTTGGAATCAACTTCTTCCAGACTCCTGTTAATGTTGATATTTTGACCTCTTCCCAAGAATTATGAATGTTCTTAATGGTGTCTAGAATAGTGAATGCTTTCCAAAAGGTTTTCAATTTTCTTTGCCCAGATCCATCAGAGAAATTTATGGCAGCTATAACCTTACAAAATGTATTTCTTAAATAATAAGACTTAAAGGTCAAAATTACTCCTTGATCCATGGGCTTCAGAATATGTTGTGTTAGCAGCATGGAAACAGCATTAATCTCATTGTACATCTCCATCAGAGCTCTTGGGTGACCAGGTGCATTGTCATTGAGCAGTGATGTTTCGAAGGGAATCTCTTTATCTGAGTAGTAGATTTCAGAAGTGAGCTTAAAATTTTCAGTAAACCATGTTGTAAACATGACTGTCATCAAGGCTTTGTTGCTCCATTTATAGAACACAGGCAGAGTCGATTTAGTATAATTCTTAAGGGCCCTAGGATTTTGGAAATGGTAAATGAGCATTGGCTTCAACTTAAAGTCACCTTTAGCTACCTGTTAGCTGCATTAGGCCCTAACAGGAGAGTCAGCCTGTGCTTTGAAGCTCTGAAGACAGGGATTGACTTCTCTCTAGCTATGAAAACCCTAGATGGCATCCTTTTCCATTATGAGGTTGTTTTATCTACTTTGAAAACCTGTTATTTAGTGGAGTCACCTTCATTAACTATCTTAGCTGAATTTTCTGGAAACCTTGCTACAGCTTCTACATTAGCACTTGCTGCTTCACCTTGCACTTTTATGTTATAGAGATGGCTTTTTTCCTTAACCCTTATGAACCAACCTCTGCTAGCTTCAGACTTTTCTTCTGCAGGTTTCTCACCTCTCTCAGCCTTCGTAGAATTGAAGAGAGTTAGGGGCTTACTCTGGATTAGGCTTTGACTTAAGGGAATGTTGGGGCTGGTTTGATCTAATCCAGACCACTAAAACTTTCTCCACGTCAGCCATAATGCTAATATCATTGCTGATACCATTATTTTGCTCTCCTATCATTTGTGTGTTTACTGGAGTATCACTTTTAATTTCCTTCAAAAACATTTCTTTTGCATTCACAACTTGCTAGTTTGGTGCAAGAGTCCTAGCTTCCTTTCTCACTGAGCTTAAACATGTCTAGCTTTTGATTTAAAGTGAGAGACATGGGACTCCTTCTTTCATTTGAACACTTAGAGGCCATTGTAGGGTTATTAATTGGCCTAATTTCAAGATTGTTTTATCTTAAGCAGTAGGGAGGCTTGAGGAGAGGAAGGGAGATGAGGAAATGGCAGGTCAGAATACACACAACATTTATAGATTAATATGGTGTCTTATACGGGAGCAGTCATGGCACCTTCAAACAATTATAGTAGTAACATCAAAGATGACTGATCACAGACCTCCGTAACAAATATAATAATAATTAATAATTTTTAAATATTATGAGAGTTACCAAAATGTGTCACAAAGTTACTAGTGAATAAACACTGTTGGAAAGATGGCACCAATAGATTTGCTCACTGCAGTGTTGCCACAAACCTTCAGTTTGTAAAAAATGCAATATCTGCAAAGCACAATGAAAGGAGGTCTGCCTGTATTATAAGATTTGTGCTAAGCTTAATTTACTACTAATGAATATATTTTATTTTGGTTAACTGCCATTTTAGTGACTATTATCAATTTTTATATATCTATATAAATGTAAATATAGCTATGAAATTCTTTTTTTTTAACGTTTGATATACTTATATTTAATTAGACATCTGACACCTTTGACATATGGGGCCTTACATATTATTAGTTTTTTCCAACTAAACCCTCAACTAACTTTAAATCTTTAAAAAAATATATAGATTATTTTGGGGTTTCCTAAAACGACATTGTAGTATACGTGCACTACATATTCATGGATTTCCATGTAGAATTCTAATTTTTTAATGACTTAAACTTATCAAAGTCCCTGGGAATAACATTGGATAACATTGGTCTCCTTCGCTGTTTCAATTATTATTACTTCTTAACAAATCGTCCCCAAACTGAGTGCCTTAAAACAACAAAAAAATTTTATTATCTTTCATGGTTTCTGTGGGTCAGCAATTTGGACAGGGTATAGTAGAAATGGCTTTTCTTCTCTTCATGATGTCAGAGACTTCAACTGGGAAAATTTGATGGCTAGGGTGACTCAACAGCTGGAGGCTGGAATCATCTAGAGGTGTTTTCACTGATATGTTTGGCAGTTGATGCTGGGAGTCGTGACCTGGGCTGTCAGTTGGAGTATTTACTCATGGCCTTTTCCTGTGGGCTTCCTCACAGCATGGCAGCAAGATTCCAGAAGCAAATGTCCTCAGAAAGCCAGCTGAAGCTTTATTGCCTTTTATGACCTAGCCTCAGAAGTCACGTAATGTCACTTCTGCCATTGATACAGTCCTGCCCTGTTTCAAGGAGTGGGATGGGTTGTCATTGACACCACCTGTCAATAAGAAGAGTATCGAAATCACATTGTAAGAAGAGCATGGGTAATGGAAGATATTTTTAGGCATCATTGGAAAATACAGTCTTCTATATTGATATGTAAAAAGCAAAGTTCATAATCAGCCATTTTGTCTCTTCTTAATGTATTTTGCACTGCACTGACTTTAATTCCATCAATAATCTTGGAATTTGGACCAGAACCAACATCTCAAATGAACCGTGGCGTCAACATACAGTGCCATTGCATTGTGCCTTTTACAGTGGATGCTAGGATGACCTTACAATTCATTGTAGACAATGATCTTTGGTCTGTGCTTTAGGACTTGGCCAAAAAAAGCAAACAAAGCAACACTTAGCTATGGTAGCTAAGCATCCAACAGAAAAATATCTCCATTGCTATCCAGAAGAAATATGGAGCAACAGTAATACTAATTTGCACCAAAAAATAGCATATTGATATAGCTACCCCACTCACACATTTCCTGGGATCCTCCTTGTACACTGATCTTGGGCAGCAATTCTCAAATTATTATCCATTGACCTCTTACTTCAGAATCATTGAGGGCAGGGGTCAGCAATCTACAGCCAATAGGCTAAATCTGGCCCAGAGTCTGTATGCCCCAATTTACTAAGAATGGTTTTGACATTTTTTTAAGACTTGTAAAAATCAAAACAAAACAAACAATAACAAAAACAATACAAAACAAAAACAAATGTGACAGAGACCACCAAAGCTTAAAATTTTTATTATCTTAAAATATTTATTTATTATCTGGCCCTTTAAAGAGACAGTTTGTTGGCTCTCTGATCTAGCATACTTGATAAAAATGCAGATTCCTCAGTTTCACCACAGACTTACTGAGTCTGAATTTTGAGGGAAAGGAGTATATTTTGGGAAACTGTATCTTTGGAAAGTTCCCCAAAAGATTTTTTTATGTCTGCTAAATTTTGAGAACCACTAATTTTGGTTGTCTACAAATACTTGGAAACATGCTTGGTTTGGCTAATTTGACCAGTTAACTGATTTTTGTTATTATGTATTGCTATATAAAACATAGACATGATTCTGTTCATCACAGTGAATAGAATCATATGGCTATGTTGCATCATAGTCAAGAAACATTGAGTTGAAAATTGAAATTCTTTTTTTGAGAGCAAAGATCCTTTTAAAATTTGGTCTTTGACATTTTTGACATTTTTCTAGAGTTATTTGTAGTGTTCTTGAAGACTATAAATCCCTTTTTAGGTTAATAGTAAATTCTAGAAAGTAGTTCCCTAAATATCAAGGTTGTGCACAACTTTGTTTTTATTGTCAACCACTTGAAGCAATTTTATTATGCCACTATAAGGGAGTAATCTATACTATATTCCTAATGTGGCATACTTAGCAGTCATTAAGTGGTGTTGTAGAAAAATAATTAATAAAACAAAAAGATGGGTACAATGAAAGTAAAATTTAAGTAGGTTATAAAACAATGTATAACAATTCCATTTGTGTCAAATAGCTATGTTCATTTATTTGTCAATAGCTCTTTATCCATCTGTGTATAATGTCTATCCATCTACCTATGTATCTTCATTCCTCTCTATTTAGATAAAAGACAGAAGGGTAGAGAAAAGGATATTAAGAGAAAGAGTAGAAGGATATACCAAAGTGTAAATAATGAATTTACCAATTTGTACTTTTCATTTTTCTACTGTAATAAAGAAAAGAGAATGTTATATAAAAAAGAAAATAATGTTTAAAATCCCAAATTTTTTAATTTCCTGAACTGAAGGCCTGTAAGCCTCTACTTTATGTAGAAAGTCTTCAAAACGGGTAAAAAATACCTTCGTGAGTCACTTTCAGTTGAGGTGTGAATGTGATTTACAGGAGGTAAGGCTAAAATGACTAATGTAGTAATGATTATCTTTTCCAATTAGAACAGCAAACTAGGGACAGCCTTCTAAATGATATGGTAAGTATCAACTTCCAAGCTCAAATTATGAATCTATATGCTAACAGGTATGACCCAACTGAGATGACCATAAAAAGGAAAAAAAAAAAGGCTGATGGGATTCATTGCCTCTAAGTGTGTGGAGGGAGGTTATGCTTGAAAGGATATTTCATGCTGATATTAGTAAGTGTATGTGGTTTCCTTCCCTTCTTCTTACAAATGTTTTTTTTTAATTGACAGTGGAATGTGAGGCTACATATCTTTAGATAAAGTTAATACAAAGAGTTAAGGTAATAAAACAAAATTGCACTTAAATAGCTTTTCTTTTTCTTTCTACTTATTGGTACAAAAATATCTTTAAGTTCTGTAATCAGAATAAACTTGTGTTACATCATTCTTACCTCACAGTAGCTAGCAAAAATGCTGCCAAATATTTTTATAACGTTTGCTAGTTATCTTTCCATTATCACATTTTTATTCTTACTGCTCAGTTTCTTCTTCCTTAAAACTACTGGTGATGTCCAGTCACAATCAAGATTGATTCACAACCTTATCTCATTATTCTCTGCTTCAAACTTTTTGTTGCAGCCATATAAAACTATTTTTAGTTTTTTGAATTTAAGATCATTTTTCATAATCCTATGTCTTTCTTCAGGCTTTTTCTCTTATCTGGAATGCCCTTCCCCTACCTTATTCATTTAGCAAACTCATAGTCATCCCCATGGCCAAAAATCAAACATATTCTTTGTGAAATTTTCTTGTTTAGATTCTCCAAATACTACTTCTTTGGGGTCACTGATCCTCCAGATCCTATTTTGTGGTACCACTATTATAATCTGTTCCTCTGTAACGTGGTACTTACCACATTACATTGCATTCATTTTCTCTTTAACATCTCAAGAAGTTCCTTGTCTTTACATTTGAATCTCCAGCACTGAGCACCTAATGTGCACCCAATAAATGTTTATCTCACCAGTGAACCAATATTCCCCTTCATAGCTCTTTTTACATTAACCATTCTGACCTGATATACAATTCTCAGACTATAGTTTAAGTCAGTTGTTTTATCCCCACATTTTACACAGAAATTGCATGTGACAGCAATTTCCCTATCATCTCAGAGATAATTGATTGAAGAATAAAGCCAGGGGTATTTGGACTTAAATATTGAGTTTGATAGGCTCATCTATTGCAGCTGAGCCACCCCTTTCTAGAAGTGTTGAGCCCTGCCCTCAAACTAGTGGGAAAGGTGGATGCACATGGGTAGTAGAGAAGAGTATTTGATTGAAACACAGTAACAGGGGGATGTTAAGAAGGTTGCTGGGGCGGTTGTATTTGTAACCCACTGAATTTAACTTTCTAATTCGGAGCCTACAGTGTTGCTTGTAGAAGTGATAATAATATAGTCTCTGCTAAATATTTCTGTCTAGGTCTGGGAATAGGAAAGCCTGCCTAATATCAGGTGTAGCCAGTAAGTAGCAGAACCATATGTCACTGATTGGTTGGTACTGTCCAAGTTTACACTTGAAGTAGGTCAACTGATGATTTTTAATCATTTTAGTGCCTTCCCCTTTCACTCTCAAATGTGTCTTAGTGAGAATGATAAATAATACATCACATTATAGATGAGCCATCTCCTAAAGGGAGATTAATAATAGATCATAATAGTAGGAGATAATGTTCATTCAGGGCTGCTAAATATATTTTCACATTTAGTCCTTACAAAAATCCTGTGGGGAGTTACTCTTTTTATAATGATTACATTTTTACAGAAGAGGAAAGTGAGACATAAAAAAGTTCAGAAATATGTCCCAAGTCAAATGGCTAATAAGCAGAAGAGGTAAGATTCAAATGAGATCTGGTTTCAGAACTTACAGCCTCAACTGTTATACCACACTGACTCCTGGTTCAAAAAAAAAAAAAAAGGTATGTGGAGAAACAGATCATTAGGACACAGATCATTCAGATCATTCTTCCTCTCTCCCAGCCTCCTCCTTCCCTTCCTCTTTCTCTTCCTTCCTTCCTTCCTTTCCTTCCTTCCTTCCTCCCTCCCTCCCTCCCTCCCTTCCTTCCTTCCTTCCTCCCATAAATATTTATTGAATATTTGTTATGTGTCAGGCACTGTCCTGGGTACTAAAAACACATCAGAAAACAAAACAAAATCCCCACTCTTAGGGAGTTTGCATTTTAGGAATTGGATGTTTATACTGTGTTTTCATGGTGCCATCTTGAAGATATTTCAATGTAAGTCAGTGTTGCTTCCTGTGTATAATGTGAGACAACAACAGAAACGAGTTTGGTTGGTGAGTAGGATGAGAGGAGGCAGCCATGAGCGTACTACACATAGTAGATGAACAGTATCCATTCCCCTGGGCCTTGGCATTGGGCAGTCTTTTAATTCAGGAAACATTTATGGAGTACCTGTCATGTGTCGGGCTCTGTGGTGAGCTTTCTTCTAGAGCAGGCTACCACATCACTCTCAGAACAGCAAAAAGAGAGGGGTATCTCTATATTTCTATTATTTGTAAGTAGAATTAATCCTATTACTTGTAAGAGGAATTAATCACTTTCTAATTACTTTTTTTTCTTGATAAACACCAAACACACACAGACACACACACTTTGTCCCCAGTGGCTAGGTTTCAGGGAAATTAAAGAACTTAAAGCTAAATTATTAACAAGGCTTTTACTCCCACAATCATGTTTAGAGAAAAGCTCTCAGGTAGATTTTAATGTCACCATTCCTTGGAGTCTATTTAGATATGGCCTTGGCATATCCCACCAGGGGCTTTGACCCTATTAGGTATGGTCCATTTCGCAACAGTCCTATTTGCAATGTGCCTTCCAGCACATGCACTGAAGGGGATCAAGCTCTCTGTCATACTCATGCAGTTTGAGTGTGTACTGGCAAAACAAATAAATAAGACCCTGGAGAATTATACTAAGCCTGACATGCAATGTTTGGGGCATTTTAATTACCAAAAAAATTAGTTGTTTTCCACTCCCACTACTTTTAAACCATTTGGGAAATATTATGCAGATGTAACTTGAATGCAACTGTTAGTAGCTCCATTAAAGGTTAAATTTGCATAAAAATTCATTAAATGAAAGCTACTATATTAAGGATGCATTACATTGTGATTGAATAAAACTTCATTTTGTTAATTAACAATGAGACTTAGTCACACTTAGGTAATACTGATAAATAGATATCAGGAGACCCTATTAAAAAGAATCAAAAATTGGAGGAGGTCATGCCATCTGGATAATTTTTTTGGTTAAGTTCGGCTAAGATACTATATTGTATGTTTCTATAGTGGAACATATTTTTTGGTGTATTTTTTCTTTTATTATAATAGGATATAATTTAGTATATTCAGTAAATAGTCATCTGAATGGAACTTAAGGACCATGAAAATGAAGATCCAAGAACACAATAGAAAAGTTAAAATGATATGAACACGGAGAGTTGCCTAGTACAATGTGAATGGGAAAACTCGATGAGCTGAATAGTCTGTTATCACTCTTCTGTCACTGGAATCTGCTGACTTAAAAGACATTGTATGAGCAGTTCATAAAACATTTATATATGTAATTGAAGTTTCTCTAACTTAAGAGCTGGGGTATATGTCTTCTGGATAATTCATTGAATTTGCAGATTGAGTTGTGGGTAGTGTCGATTTCTGAAATTTCTACATCCGTTAACGATAACATACTATTTATCTTTTTTTAAAGGCTCCTTATAAAAATGCTTAATGAATCTAAATGTAATTCAAAGGGTAAAATTCATTGCCCTTACGAAATGTAATTGGAAACATTTTTTCTTACTCTTAGAAAAGATTGAAACGGTTATTCAAGTAATGAAAATGGTAAAGTGAAAAATTATGGCCTTCGTAGGCCATCAGTTATGCCATTGTCTTCTATCTATATATAACCTTTTCTTGAAATAAAACTACAAATATAATTCACTACAGATTTGACAAGTTGGCAAGTGTACCGTATCAGGAGATTCTACCAATTTCGTTATTTTAAAAGCAATCCTTTTCACATTTAGTGCCAAATAAAATAAGTTCCAAGATGGTTTCCAGCCTGATTTTCTCATTGAAGACCCTGAGGTTCCTTATGGTTTCTCATCGTTCTGAAATAACAGATACCTGTTTGGATATTCTCTTCGAGTTTGCCTTTAAATTTTGGAAAGCAGTGAAGGGTTTGAAGATCTAATAAGGAATTCACTTAGAGATAAGCCACCAAGTCTGATTCTTTATTTGTCTTCATTTCCTGCAGAAAACAAACGAAGATAGCCCTTAAACAGAGACACTGGCTGAACAAAGCTTGCCTGGTTGACTCATACGTACCTTTGCCAGAGAGGGTGGTATGTGGACAAGAGTGGCAAAGTCAAATAGAGAAAAATAGAGATACCAGAGCCTGAGGCAACGGGCTTCTGAGGCAGGTTGCCCTAGAGGATAAAGCCAAATTTGTCCAGTGTTTTTCCATCTTCATTGTGGACCCTCATTGAACTGAGGTCCTTTTCCACTGGAGGTTCTGACAGAGTGTGTGTGGGATACAAGGAGTATCTCAGGACACAGGTTCACAGCGGAAAAAGGAACTAAGGATTCATATGGGGGTTACCGAGGTGAAGCAGGGTAATATTTGGTAGCAGTTCTCTGGAGTCAAAGGAAATGTTGAAGGGGAATTTATACCTTTTCTCAGCACAAGCCAGTTCTCCTCCTTTTTGAGGTTTGAGCTCTATCAGTTCTCACCAGTTTTGCTCCTTCCTTCTTTGTTCGGCTTCACTCTCTGTTGCATCTCTCTCTGCTCTGTTACTTTACATGTAAAGGATGTCTAATAGGTTTTTGTTGTTGTTGTTGTTTTTCTGATAGCATCAGCTTAGGCCACAGAATAGAAGTAACAAGTGTCCTTTCCTCATTCTAAAGAATGGTGTTAGTGCAGCAGCTGGGCCTACAAAGAGAGGGCTTAAGCAGCCCTGAGACTTGATAGCCAGGAGAGGACATCAGCCTTTTCTCATTGTTACTTTCTCACCTTCGTGCTGCAAGAGCAGGAAACAGCACGAGTCTGAAGAAGAAGAGGAGAGAAGAGCTGGAGAGTAAAAAATCAAATCAACCCCTCTTTCTCCCTGCTGGCAACAAAGATGAGGTCAAGCCTCAGCTAGGGAAAGGCAAGAAGCTTGTCACGGTTTGTGAGATACATGTTTTGGTTTTGATTAGACCAGACCTTTTAATGCTTAAAAAGATTTACTTATACAATTCTTTTTTGGAGGAATGGGTAATGGCAATGACTTTTATTTTTTATTTTATTTTATTATTATTATTTTTTAAATTTAATTTTTATTTTGTATTAGGGTATAGTTGATTTACAATGCTGTGTTAGTTTCAGGTATACAGCAAAGTGATTCAGTTATATATACACATATATCCATTTTTTTTCAGATTCTTTTCCCATATAGGTTATTACAGAATATTGAGTACAGTTCCCTGTGCTATACAGTAGGTCCTTTTGATGATCTGTTTTATATATAGTAGTGAGTATATGTTAATCCCAAACTCTTAATTTATCCCTCTCTGCCACCTTCCCCGTTTGGTAACCATAAGTTTGTTTTCTCTGTCTGTGAGTCTGTTTCTCTTTTGTAAATAAGTTCATTTGTATCATCTTTTTAGATTCCACATATAAGTGATATCATATGATATCTGTCTTTGTCTGACTTACTTCACTTAGTATGATGCTTATACAATTCTAAAGCAACCTAAGCTATGAGTTGTGCCCAAAATAGCATCTAGATGCTGGGAAGGAAGATCCTACAGGAAGTTTTAAACTGGTGAAACGAAATAAAGTCATTACTTGATTGTATCCGTTTGAGTTCATACCAAGATATATGCCATTGGCCAGTGTAATATTTTGTTCTTTGGTTTATTTTTAGGGTTGCTTTGGAATCTTTAAATGAATAGCTTATTAACTTTAAGAGGTGTCAGATGAATAGTTTCATTCTACTGGCTGTTTTCAAGGTGAAAAGATGAATAAGAAAGTTCAATGAATTGAATAAAGATGGCTTTGAGGATCAGTGTGTCTAAATTAGATCAATGAGGGAGAATAAAAAAGGTAGGAAGGTCAGGATTTTGTCTCTGTCTAATTAATTCGTGCCCCAACTTGTAAAGTCTGCATCAACCTTGACAAACTAATTTTTTTCCCATTGTTGATATAGTTTGCTAACGTAGTTTCCTTTCTCTGGGATACCTTTTACTTCCCTGACTTGTGAAAAACACCTATTCATCTTGTGCATCACATCTTCTATGTAACCTTTCACCATATCACAGTCGGCAGTCTCTCCCAGATAGAACTGGCTTCTTGCTTTTAGTTTCAACATTGAACATTATTCAGACTTCTCTCAGAGTCCCTTTATTGCTTTATTGTAACTGTTTATTTAGAATTCTGCTTTTGTCTAATTAATGGGTGAGCTCCTTGAGGGCAGGGGCCTTGCCATATTTCTATTTGTAGTACTAAAACTTAATATCATGCTTAGGATATACTAGATGCTCAACAACTATTTATTGAATAAATGAAGGAATATATTCAAAGAACGGTATTGTTTTCAAATTGACAGGAGACCAGGTAGGTGGTCCAAAGTGTCAGAAATACCAAGCAAGGATAAGATTCAGGTATTATTGCCCAGAGACTCCAACATTTGTTACATAATGATCTTCTTTAGTCCCCCAGAGTTAAAGATTCTATTACTTCATTAATTATTGAAATTTAAATTTAAATGGAGTGATTCAGTTACTAATTGCATGTGCATGCAAATCTATTTATCTTTAGTTTGTTTTTCCTCAGAGAACCTTTGATGTGAAACAAATCCTAATGCAAGTAGAATTGTGTAGTTGAAATAACAAAACTGCTGCATTTGTATATTTCTTTTGTTCATTGTTTTCTTTTTTTCTCCTTGTATTAAAAATAGGGTAATGTGTTTTGTTGAAACCGGAATAAATTGTAATTCTTGATGAGTACTTTCAATATTTAGACTACTTATGTTCAATCAGTGTGAAGTTGGTAAAGACTATCTTGTACAGTCATAGTAAATTTAATTATATCAGCTGTTGCTTGTAGATGGTGTGATTGCTTATATTCAGTTTGTTATGAGATATTTATAAGCAGTTAGCAGTGCAATGAATTGCTTATGCAATAAGTATTTTTCAAAAAGTAATTATTTTCAAAGTATGGGTGTATTCTCTTGAAATATAACATATAATCTACTTCTATTTGTGTTTTAATGCTGAAAAAAAAAGTCTAACTCAGAAATTGTGAAATGAATTTGATGGACATCTGCCTTGAGAGTAACTGTGGCAACCGTTCCTTAAAAATTGTTTCATGATATTATACTTAGTGACATTGGAATACAGCAAGTTATAGTTTGTGGCAACCAGGCCAATTTTCAGCTGCTTTTGCAGCAGCGTATGTGTTTGTTCGGGACTCTTAGAGACTCAGCTGGCATGATGTTACTGGTAAACTGTTTGAGAGCTATTCACTGGGCTATGTAGGAACATAGACCACCTGAAAATAGATACTGTAAATGCCTTGAAATCTAGTAAAAATAGATCTTAATCTTAGAACTTATTATTTTGTACGTAAAGCAGATTCTGTTTGTGCATTTTGCTGCCTGCTACACATAGGTCCTAGAAATGTACAATTGGCAATTCTTCCAAGGAATTAACATCACAGAGGGGCATTGGTGTGGCAATTCCCCAAACTTTAACAAGATTGCTGGGCATGATACACTGAAGAATCCCTCTGCTGGATGATTCATTTGTAATCCCTGGCAAAGACACCAAAGTATGCAGTGTGGCTATGATCATTAAATGATGATCTGGGGAATGCAAGTAAATTGAAAAAGTGTAGCATTTTGTTCTGGAAGCATATCTGTTGCATGATAAATGGTGATTTGTTATCCCAGGCAAAGTGAAGTTGCATAAGCATTGAGAATGAGGTTCTGAAATTCAATGATCAAATGTCCAAAGTTATGTCTTTAGTCCAAATGACTGAATTGAATATAGGGCTTAAGCGTTCATCCTCTAGTTTGATTATGTCATTTAAAAAAGGCAAACCAGGGGCTTCCCTGGTGGCACAGTGGTTGAGAGTCCGCCTGCCGATGCAGGGGACACGGGTTTGTGCCCCGGTCCGGGAGGATCCCACATGCCGCGCAGCGGCTGGGCCCGTGAGCCATGGCCGCTGAGCCTGCGCGTCCGGAGCCTGTGCTCTGCAATGGGAGAGGCCACAGCAGCGAGAGGCCTGTGTACTGCAAAAAAAAAAAAAGGCAAACCAGTCGCTTAGGTTTGTTGGAGGTATCTTGTGCTACTTTGTTTATGAGTTGATATTCATTGCTTTTGACAAGATTTGTCTTCATTTTTGCATCAAATACTTAAGGTTAATTGTCCCTCAAATGGTCTGCTCATTCTGAGTTGCCTGGCCAGTCCATGATGGGTTTTAGGTCTGCTGATATGACGATGGGAATCTTGGGGGAAGTTGGGTAGCTGCTAAAGTGATGCAAACTCTAGTGGATGATTGGGAGTGACTGGGGCTACCTCCACAAGGTCTGTTTAAGATGGAGTGAACTGGATACACTATCAGGCAATAAGTGGTAAAGTCTCTATTCTACATTAACCCTATTGTTTACTTTTGGTAAGCTACTTCATTATTACAGTCCTCAGGGTCTTCACCCATAAAATTAGGTGGTTGAAAGATGGTAAAGTTCCTTTTAGCTCTATTCTTCTGTGATTAGGAATTAGCATAGATACTACATAGTTGACGTACGACTCTGATACTTCCTTTCTTCTGGGAACACTGCTAGGTTATAGTTTGCAGTTTGTCTTATATTAAGTGGCTGTATACTGAGTGTCACTTCCAGGCCAGGGTGGTTAAGAAGCAGGTATACCTTTTGGCCCCTCTTTCTACTTCTGCTGGTGACTGTTAGACCAAGAAATGGCAAGTCACACGATGGAGGTAACTTGGGTCTCTTAATCACCATTTGGAGGAAGAGTTACCCTTTGGCCAAGAATACCCATTTTGTGTAAAATAGATAGCTAGTGGGAAGCAGCCGCTAGCACAGGGAGATCAGCTCTGTGCTTTGTGTCCACCTAGAGGGTTGGGATAGAGAGGGTGGGAGGGAGACGCAAGAGGGAGGAGATACGGGGATGTATGTATATGTATAGCTGATTCACTTTGTTATTCAGCAGAAACTAACACACCATTGTAAAGCAATTATACTTCAATAAAGATGTTAAAAAAAAAGAATACCTATCTTGAAATTAATATGAATAAGAAGCAACTGAGATTTTAGTGTTTCTCTATGTTATTACCCTAACTAATAGTTTGGGAGTATATAATTATAAGAAAATGTGCCAGTTGGGAGACTTCTCTGTCTTACCTATCCATATAGAAAATCCTAAAGACTCCACCAAAAAAGTAGTAGGACTAATAAGAAGAATTGAATAAAGTTGCAGCATACAGAATCAATATATGGAAAATAGTTTTGTCTCTATATGCAATCATAACAATAAAACATCTGAAAGAAATAAAGAAAACCATCTAGATATTAATAGCCTTTATGGGAAAACATTACAGCTAGTGAATAGATAGGAGTTTTGGAAACATAATCTTTGATGGTATTAAGGAAACAAATTCTATTTTTATTTAACAGATTCCCTGAAAACTCTCCAGGGTATTAGAAGTACCTCTAGCTAACCTAGATGATAGACTTGCCAGTTAGGAAAAGAAAATCTAATGCCCTGGAAATAATAACAATTTGATTAAAGATGTTGAGTGAGATGGGGAGAAAAAGTATTTTTCCTATTTTAATTCATTCCTGAAACATTAAACAGGGGAAGGAAAAATGGAATCATTGGTTTCCTGGACTAGAAGGGATAGTGAAGATTTTGTTTTAATTCTAGTACTCTATCTTCAAAATGAGGAAACTGCAGTAAGATTAAATAACATCCTCACATCCCATAATTAGGGGCAGTACTAGGATTATAGTCCTGTGTACTGTTGACCATTTGAGGGGATGGGATGATATCTTGCAGGCTTGCCCCCCCATCACACAGTTAGAGATTTCTACCCTAACTTTACCTCTGATCATGATGATGATGATACAAATGTAAAACTTACATAACATTTATAATGAGCCAGATACAGTTTTTATGTTTTGGAGGTATTAACTCATCTTATTCTTACAACCCAGGACTCACAGATCTTTCCTTCCAGAATTCAGATCCCTACGTAGTCTTGGTCTGTGTGATATATGATGGTATATCACTTCTGAGATTGGGTCTTGGAAGACACTGAGGCTTCTGTCTTGGGTGCATACTCTCACTTTCTGTCTCTGTCTCCCTCGGATCATTCACCCTGGGGGAAACCAGCTGCCATGTCATGAGCAGCTCTATGGGGAGGGCCAAGTGGTGAGGAAGTGAAGCCTCTTGCCCACAGCTACCCGAGTGAGTTTAGAAGATCCCAGGACCCCAGTTGACCTCTCAGGTTACCGCAGCCTCCATCAATAGCTTGACTGAAACTTCACGAGATGTCATGAGCCAGAACCACCTAGCTAAGCTGCTCAGAGATTCCTGCGTTGTATTTAGGCTACTATTCCCAGCTGTATTAGCACCAAATTGTTGTGTTGTTGTTAATGACACTCATTGTTTCTAGTTTCTATGACATATGGTTTTTAAAGGCTGCAGTTTAGAATTTACCTCAACTGTGGAGGAAGGTTTGCTATTACCTGGTAATTTTAAAATAGGAAAGTCTCACAAGTAGACCAGAGATAATATGAGGCAGAAGAGAGTTGTGCTATAAGTCACTGATGCAGGCAGGTTAAGGAAAGGTGAAGGAGTGGGATGCATTGACTGAAAAGAAGGCTGCTGAGGGTGGACCCTTATCTCAGACTGATAATTGCCTTCTGTGTGTTAAAACTGGGATCTGAAAGCTGTTTCCTTGGTTACAGGGGACTTGATGCTCAGTAGTCAAAAGTAAAATGATTTCAAGAGTGTTTGTTTCACAGCTGAGTGGACTAAGAGAAAGTATCAGCTTTCCTTGTCCTAATATACTCTGTGACCCTGGTGATGTCAAGGTTAGCACATTTTCTGGCTTGAATCACCCATACTCAACAACTGAAGATATTGGAAAACATGGTGTGTTTCATGTGACCTAGATATAAAAAAAAAAGATTCAGAATGAATGACTTTGAGAAACAATTCATGGGAAACATTTATAGGATTAATGTAAATACTTCAGTCACATTATACCTATGATGGTTTCAAAAAGATATTTAAGAATTTGTCTCAAGGATATTGGCATAAAAAAATGAGCTTTATAGCTGGGCTGAATGTTGTGTCTAAATAGAAAAAAGGGAGAAATTAGAAAAACATTGAAAAATTATTACAGATTGGATGCATTTTTAATTCTGGTGAGACAGACCTTATAATTATTATAACTTGTGTGATACGTTATACCTCTGGGAAGTCTTCCCAGACTCCCTTGGCAGTTAGTTGACCAGTTACCTTTATATTCAAGTACCTGCCTGTAGACTTTCTCATGGCGTTGTGATCTTTGGTTTAATGTCTGTCTCTGACCATACCTGTCATGGTATTGTCACACTATGTGTGCATTGCTTGGCATGTATTAAGAGCATAACAAAATGATAGAGAATGGAAAAAAATTAAAAAGTTAGAATTTAGAAAAGGTACTGATTCATAAATTTTTATTACAAGTATACATGGCTGCTATTAGAAGCTGCTAAGTTTGGTAGAATGCTACAATGGCAGGGAAGCAAATATTTGATAATAATTAAAAAAAAATTTTAAACGAAGATGTATTTCATTTTCTGACAATACCAATAATTTTAAAGGTCAAAATTATTATAACAGGGCTTCTCTGGTGGCGCAGTGGTTGAGAGTCCGCCTGCCGATGCAGGGGACACGGGTTCGTGCCCCAGTTGGGGAAGATCCCACATGCCGCGGAGCGGCTGGGCCCGTGAGCCATGGCCCCTGAGCCTGTACATCCGGAGCCTGTGCTTCGCAACGAGAGAGGCCACAACAGTGAGAGGCCTGCGTACGGCAAAAAAAAAAAAAAATTATTATAAGAAATTAACAATGGAATTTGCCATGATAATTTGATTCTACATACTATTTTGCGTGTTATTTAAAAAGACCTACCTTTATTAGATTTAAGTAGAATCTAAAATAGATATTTATTTACACTTTTCAGGATGTTTTAAATGATTCAACCTGTTCTTTCTTCACTTATACAAATTTCTAGTGTGCCTATTATGTGCCTGGCACTATTCTAAGCACAGAATCTTCAGAACCCAGTGCCTGGTATGAAAAACTTCCTGTATTCATAGAGCTTACATTTCAGTGGTGGGAGATATAAAATGAAATTATGCAGGGTATCAAAAGTCCTTGTTTAGACATGCTAAATATAAGAAGCCTAATAGATTCACATGGAAATGTTGAGAAGGAAATATGTATATCTAGGACCTAGAGGAGGGATCAGGGCTGGAGATAAAGAATTGGTATATAGAAAAATCATGGTATATAAAGCTTTGGTATTAGATAAAATCACCTGGGGAGACTGTCAATTAAAAAGAAAGAAAGAGAGAAAGAGAGGGAGGAAGGAAGGAAGGAAAGAAGGAGAGAAAGAGAAAGAAAGGAAGGAAGGAAGGAAAGAAAGAAGGAAGGAAAGAAAGAAATCAGAATAGACTATGGATACTTCAGTATTTAGAGGTCTGGCAAAACAGGATAATCCATTAAGAAGACCATGAGATAGATGATACCAAAAACCAAAGGGGGGAAAAGTATTTCAATAACAGGAGAGTAGCTTGTGCTGTGAGAGGTAGAGAGGACAAGGACAGAGAACTGACTGCTGGCTTTTACAGGATGGTCCTCAGTGACTCATGTATTCCGACGGCTCCTTGTGAAAATAGTAGTAATATCACTCTTAATAACAACCCCCCCCTCCACAGTTCTTAGGCCTAGACACTGTTCTAAGTGCTCAATAGGTATTAAGCAATTTAATGTATAATTAATATAAGAACCATCTTATTGGAGTGATGATTGAAAATATCTAATTGGATTGGGCTGAAACGAAAATGAGAGGCGGTTGTATTAGTTATCTGTTGTGACATTAAAAAAATACCCCAAACTTAGTGTCTTACAGCAAATATTTACTATCTCATCATTCTTGTAAATTAGAAATTCAGAAGAATTTAGTTGGTTGGGTCGGCCTCCGAGTCTCATGAAGTAGCCGTTAGATGTCGCAGGGAGCTGCAGTGGCCTGAAGGATCCTGCTGTAAGATAACTCAGTCACAAAGCCGTTGGCTGGAGGGCTCAGGTCCCCACAGGCTGTTCTCAGAGGCACAGTTCCTTGCACTCAAGCCTTTCCACAGGGAAAGTCCCAACATGGCAGCAGGTTTTCCCACAGAGCAAGAGATCAAATGACGAGAAAGCTGTGACACTTTTCATGACTTATTCTCGGAAGTTATATCATATCACTTCTGTTGTTTCTGTGTCAAAAAGGGAATTCCTAAGGAAATTTCTGCTCTACCTTTTGAAGCAAATGTCAAGGAATGTGTGGACATATTTTAAACCATTACTTTAGTGGTAAAAGAGTGTGGATCCCAGACATATGCAACTACTTTGAGAATTTTCTTTTGAGAAGGGTAGCAGAGAGATGAGATATTAACTGCAATGAGAGGTGAATGAAAAGTATTTGTTTTCTTTTTAAGGACAATATTAAGGCATATTTTGTGTTCACAGGAGTGGGAAATCAACATAAAGGCTGGAAAGAGGATACTTCCTGAAGGGCTTGGGTAGGTTTGGTGCGGGGAGGGCTCCATACAAAAAGGAAGGAACAGGGATGCTGCTTTCACAGAAATCAGAGGGAAGGCAGAGCATGGCGGGTACGGAGACAGGTGGACTGGCAAATTTTAGGGGGAGATGATGGGGTAATTCTTTTTGATATAATGTATTTTTCCTGGGAAGTAGTAGGTAAGTATAGCCGTGGAGAATGAAAGGTAAAGAGGAGGGTACTGGGGATTTAAGAAAGGAAATGAGATGTGAGTTAGCTTGGAGAGAATGAAAATGAATTTACTATGGAAGGTATAGTAGGACTGTCTGGCTTCTGTGAGTGCCCATTTGAGATTCATGATCATAAATATAAGTGAGTTCAGTCTGCACATTTGTGGGATTATGACTGTCTTAGGCCAGATCATTATTACCACACACCTGAATAATTATCATAGTTACCCAAATGGTCTTCCTTCCCCCAGGTTTATTTCCCCTGCTACTGTCACCTCAATCGTCTCAAAATAATTTTCTGCATAAATTAAACTCTAGGCCAACAACGTCATTGATTCCTCTTGATCTTGAAGGTCAGATGCTTAGATTTTGATCCCTAGGTCTGTCATAATACGGCCTAAGACTGTGTCTCCAACCACAGCAAACCATGAAATATTTTCCATTAGACAATGACCATTTTGCATTTTAATATGTTTTGTATTTTAGAATGGTTATTCTGGCAGTTGTATGGAGATCTTTTGGAACAGGACGTTACCAGATTCAAGCAGACCAGCAGTGAGACCATCACAGTAACTGATGATGACCTCAGTTAAAGCATTAGCAGTGGGAAGAAAGATGAGTCAATGAGGATGAGAGATATTAGAAAGTAAGATATCTTGACTTGGGATAAAGGGATAAAGTGATAGGGAGGTATCTGGGATCACAAATAGATATTTTTACTTACATGATTGTATAGATGGTGGTAACATTCAGTGAGAAACTGGATAGAAAAGGGAGAAACAGGATGAAGAGAAAGATTAGTTGAGTTTAATACATATAAAATTCGAGATACTTAAGTTACATGTACATGCAGATGTCCTATGGGCACCAGGGAGAAATGAGTCTAAAATTTCAGAGTGAGTTCAAGAATGGAGATCATAACTTGGGGATCATTAGCAATGAAGATTTAAAGATAGAGGGAGAGGTTTCCAGGAAGAAGAATAAAAAGTAAAAGCTATAGGGGGAGGAGAAATAAAATAATTAGTAGTATTTCAAAGGGAAGAGAAAGAGCTTTTTAAGTCCACTCATATTTATATTTAAAAAGAACTGGAACAAGTTAGACACATTGGTTCTCAATCATGACCATTTGTTAGTATCATCTGGGAACCTTCTTTAAAAAAAAGCAATATCCAGGTCATATGCCTGATCCATTAAATCAGAATACCTAAGCAGTGGGAGGTAGAGATTTCTTTTTAAAGCTCCCTGACAGGTCTCATGCACATCAACTGAAGAGATCTACAGAGGTAGAGTGATTTGGCTGTCTGTATGTGTCACACATTATATGCAGTAGAACAAGCATAAGTGGAGTAAGATTAAGTTTCATGTGGCAATAAAACTTAGATAATACTATTACTATGAGAGGGTAGGGAATATGAGCTAGCTTTATGTGGTACATTGGGAAAAAAAAGAATTCCTTTTAGAAATTTCTTTTAATTCTGTATGTACCCTTCTTTGCAATCTGTCTTTGCTGCTCTTCTCTCAAGAGGTACAGTTTATTTCTCTACCTCCATAATATGAGCTGGCCTTGTGATTTGCTTTGCCTAATAGAATGTGGTAGTAATATTTTAGAAGTTCTGGGCCCAGGCCACAAGAGACCTTGTAGCTTTGGTTCTCATTTTCTTGTCTTTCTGAGACCACACTGTGAAGAAGCCAGGCTACTCTCCTAAGGGAGAGAGGCCATGTGGAGAGAGAGACCCTGCTGATAGCCAGTACCATCCTCCAGACATGTGAATGGAGCCATTTGGGGCAATCTGGACCCAGTTGAACTACCTGCTGACTACAAGCACATCAATAACGGCAGCCAAGACAAGCAGAGGAACCTCCCTTCTTAGCACAGACCAAATCGCCTACCCACAAAATCATGAATAAAATAGTTGTGCAAGCCACCAAGTTTCGAGGTGGTTGTTATGCAGCATAGATAATGCATACACTATATAAGAAACAATTGTTAATCCTTAGATGTAACTGACCAACCAATTGGTTGTAAATCCTTTCATGAATAGATACTTTTGATGTTTCCTGAACAACCTACTTTTAAATCTCCCCTGAACACCCAAACCTTATATCAGTACTGTATCTGAAACATTGGAGTATTTTTAGACTACTGTTTAGAACTCTTTTAATTCTTTCACTTTGATGCATTTTGTCTCATGATTTATTCCCCCAAATTTATTTCTCTCCTTTCACTGTGTATATGTAAATGAAAGAAGGTGGCCCGAGATGGTTACTTCTGCTGCTGCTGTTATTGCCATGACCACTACAGTAATATAAATAACTAACTTTATCAAAATTTTACTGTTTGTCAGGAGTCCTCCCATGAGCTTGGCCTTCAGTCTCTCATTTTATTCTAACATTCTGTGACCTGGGCCCTATTATATCCTGTCTTACAGATGACGAAACTGAGGCTCAGAGTGGATAAAGTAACTTCCTCGAGGCCACACAGCTAGTGAGGGCTGGAAAGTGACTGGACACAGTTTTGACTGATGCACAGCCTATTTTCCTAACTAGTGGTAGTCACTTAGTTCTACATCCAAAGCACTCTCACGACATGCTCCCCAGATTTCCTTTTGTGAATTTGCAGAAAGACAGAATTTGGGGCCACTTTTTTTTTTATATAGGAAAAGAAAATTAATATTCTTTGAAGACTTGCTGTTGTGTCAGACACTTTCATATGTATATCTCATATAATCCTCACAGCCATCCTACATGGTACATATCATCTCTACTTTTATTACACATAAGACAGAGAGACAGATAATTTCCCGAAGATCATACAACCTAGGAACTGGTAAGGCTAGACCCTAACACAAGTCTGTTTTGCTACTTGGCCTTTTTCTTTGAGTTTATATCTAGTTATAAACTCCATTTTATTCCCAGAGTCCTAGTTCTTCATCACAAGATAAATTGCCAGGAACTATTGCATCTTTAGGCTCTCCTCCTAAATGTCATTTTCTCAGGGAGGCCTTTCCTGATCGTTTGTATTGCTGAGTTTCCCCTGTTCCATACTACCAAATCACCTGTCCATTTTTTTATGCTTTATGCAGCATCTGTTATATTGGGTTGGCCAAAAAGTTCATTCAGGTTTTTCCATAACATCTTACAGAAAAACCCAAACAAACTTTTTGGCCAACCCAATATTTAAAACTGTTTCCATTTCTGTCTCTTCCACTAAACAAGAATCTCTCTGAAGATGGGGACATTTGTCTCATGTACTATTAAAACCCAGCCCTAGCACAGGGCCTGGTGCAGAGCTGTCCTTCAATAAATATTTTGTGAATTAATTTTTGAACTTTTAGACTATGGGCAGGCCTGGAGAAATGACATTTGTGTGTTTCAATTGATTATAACTTAAGATCCCATAGTACAGTAAGAAAATCTTCTTGATAATAAGAGCAGAATAAATACAGTTTTGAGATGGGACAACACTGTCAGGACGTAAAGGCCACATTAATGTGAAATTCTTTCTGTTTCATTAAAAGCCTGTCATGGAGCTCTCAGAAATAGCCTTGATGGCTATTTTTGCTTGCTGTGCTGTCAAAGTGTACATCTCAGGACACTGTGCTAAGGAGTCTGGCATTGACTACAGGTTAGTTTCCATGGACACCTATCAGCAGCAGAAGATAGAAAATAAACTAGACCAAAACATTAGGTAATATCATATAGCAGTTTTAATAAAGGGAGAAGTAAGGAAAATTTACATAAAAATAACTCACCTTTCCAGATCAAGAAAGGAAGTCAGATATTTCGCTGCTTAGTTCCTCTATCCTTTCTTTTTATCATTTTAAAATCTTTTTGTAAAGTAGCAATATTTAAATAAGTAGGTGAGCTTTATGCCTCTTAATATCCTAATTATTAATTCTGATGACTACAAAGATGAATAATTTCTCTTTTGAAGGAGTAGTATTGACTTGGAACCAGGTAGAGAAAAAATATGGTTGATTTTATTATTCAGTTTCATACTGGAATACTAACACTGCATAAAGCCAATCATAAGACATTTTAATACATGTAGAAATAATTATTTCAAATAAATACATAAATGTGAAAAATATAATCTATGTAAATGCATAGTTATAGTAAATTAGTATATAACATTACTAAGTGGATTGCTCACGGTTTCATTAAATAAAAAAGACTAAAGGCCTAGGTTAGCAAGAAAAAGCTTTTTTGCTCTATTTCAATTGCTTTAGGTTGTTAATCTGGTCCAGGATGATCAACTTCTCATTAATCATAATAATTAGGGGTGGATTTACTGAGCATTAATGTAATTTTCAGTCATGCTAATAGTTGTGCAATCCTCCGTTCATTAATATCAATGAGGTAAATTAGAACCATGACATTATAAAGAAGAGGCAGAAGCTGCAGGGACTTTCATGGATCCTCCCTAAACCCCATGAATTTAATTGTAATATGTTGTTCCTCAATACTTATTTCCACTCTCTTTATTTTCCATTGCTAATGGTTCTTCAGATTGGTTAATGAGCGTACTAACCTCTTAATTGAAGTGACTGCTATGTTGTGGTCTAAATCATACATACTTATCTTGTCTCATTAGCTTTAACCCTTTCTCACATGTTCAGTCAACAAGCATTTCTGGGGTAGTCACTCATGCAATTTGGAATAAGATATATCAGTGTAATACAAAAGAAATATGAGGCATCCCATCATTCAGTAGATCACAGTGTGGAAGACATTGTGGATTGGATTGATATCATTATTAAAAATATAATAGCAATTCCAGAGTAAAAATTTCTCTTTATGGTGTCCTTAAACCTTTTATTTATATCCAAAAGATGTCTAAATGAATTCTGTCCTTCATCTCTCATTTTTGTTTAGACAGCTCCAGAGAGGTCTTTCATGAAACACTGCTTAAATGGGGTCCTCATTTTATGGTCCTTATCTCAGCTTTTATATTTTTCCTCATAGCACTTAAATTTTACAGAAGATTTGGGTGTATTGTGTGATTATTTATTTACTTTTTCTTCCTCTAGGTTGTAAGCAAATTGAGGGCAGGAAGCATAAGTGTACCTCAGATTCTACCACATTGTCTGGTACATTGTGATGCCCAATATTTATTGGTGAATAAATGAATGATCCAGTGTATTTGTGGTGCTTATTCAGATGGTTAATCATAGAAACACTTGCCTGATCTTAGAATCTAAAATATGACCACCCTGTCCTTTTGCATAAAAGAAAGTCTTGCATTGGGCCTTAGAAGTTTATTACATTTGGTTGAGCAATATAGTCATCTTCATTGGGAGATTTATTTTTTAAAATCTGTTTATTGGCGAGGAAACCTCACCAAATTGGGAAAAAATCTCTGGACCAGGGGACTGTTTGACCCCAACTTTATTGGCTATTTGGACTTGCAGTGGCTGATCTCATTCACTCATTGAGCATACTTTTACTACCTTCTTTGTTTTGGGCACTAAGAATGACTCTGGGGATGTCATACATGGCAAGATCCCTTTTTTAAAAAGAAATCTGGTTGGAGAAACAGTAATATGAGGTGCTCAAGCAACTAGTAAATGGCAGAACTGGGGTTTGAAATTATTGCAAAGGACTAAAGTCTGTGAAACATACAGCCATTTCAAAGGAATTTGGACTTCACTAAAAACAGCAGCAGCAACATTAAGGTTCTAGCACAGTTTAAGTATAGGAGACATATATTCAGCATATTTCTTTGTTTAAAGTAACAAGAGAATTTGAGGGGATAGAGAGATACAATGAATACCAGGAGACCAATTAAGAAACCATTGCTTTATAATGTTATGTTAGTTTCAAGGGTACAGCAAAGTGATTCAGGTATACATATATGTGTGTGTGTGTGTGTGTGTGTGTGTCTATAACACACACACACACACATATATTCTTTTTCAGATTCTTTTTCTGTATAGTTTATACAAAATATTGAGTATAGTTCCCTGTGCTATACAGTAGATCCTTATTGTTTATCTACTTTATATACAGTAGTGTGTATATGTTAGTCCCAAATTCCTAATTTATCCCTCCCCACCCTGACCTTTCCCCTTTGGTAACCATAAGTTTATTTTCTAAGTCTGTAAGTCTGTTTCTGTTTTGTAAATAAGATCTCTTGTATCATGTTTTTAGATTCCACATATAGGTGATATCATGTGATATTTGTCTTTCTCTGTAAATCAACTATACTTCAATGAAAAAGTGAATAAATTTAAAAAAAACATTGCTTACTCTGGCAAAAGGTAATAAGGCAATAACAGTGAAAATGAAGGGGAAAGGAAAAGAATGGATTTCCAATGAACGGGAGAGACGCTAGGTTTTAGTGATGGACAAATGTAGGGGTAAGAAGAGATGTGGGTGAGAGAAAGGATAGGGTTAAATAAGATCTCCCATTTGTCATTAGTCACCTGGGTGGATGATGTTGCTGTTCACTGAAGTAAAGGGTGTGCGCTGAGGAGCAGGTTAAAGAGAGAAAAGAATTCAGGTTTTTATTTCTTTTTGAATAGTGTAGGGACAGATTGAAAGAGGCCCTGAGAACTTCCTGAGATGTGATGGGCATGTTTCTGCTGTTATTGCTGTTGCTATTGTTTACTACCACTACCATTGCTCCTCCTTTTGGATATTTTTTCTCAGCTATACACTGAAATACATCTCTCAGCGTATATTTTCTCGAAGTCCTCACAACAAACCTCTGAGATAAATGTTCATCTTTATTTTATACTGACTAAACTATTAACTAAGCATTGCTGAATGACACAAAATTAAGGAATGTCAGAGTGGAGGTTCAACCTGGCTCCAATGAAGATGCTCCTTCCAGTGGCTTCCATCTAATCCATTTCAAACTATTTGTGTTTGAAGTACCTGTGGGATATCCGGGTTTGTTAATTTGTGTAGTGTGGGTAATAACAAGCGGCTAAAAGCATCTGTAAGTGTGAAACTGAGGTATGCTACCAAGTGTGGAATATTATTATTGAAAAGCTCCTAATTTTTTGTGCTGTTCAATACTAATTAATTTCTAGAAAAGAATTTGATTAAACTGTGGATTAATAAGTGGTTTTGCAATACCGGGCAAATGTTTTGGGAATGCTTAATTTATCCTCTATGTAATGTCTCCAATAGAGAAAGGATTGATATGACAGACTTTAAAAAGATGAAGCTGGAAAGAACTTTAGAGATTTTTAATCAAAGGGTTTATATGAAAAAAAACTGAGATCTAGGCTGAAGTTGCAACTGACAATCCTTAAGCTGTATCCAGAGAGAGATGTTTTGCTCTCACCTACATAATAGATTAAAGGTGAGCAGCACCAGCATCTTTGTCCTGACATGAACTCCACAGTTAGCTGCAGTCCCCACCACTCCCTTTTATTCATCCCAGACACTTTTCACTCATTCATCTGCCTAGCCCCATAGTGCTTATGTTTGTGACACCTTATTTAGAGATTTGTTCAGTACTGTAAATTAATTAATTCTAAAGGGAAAAATGGAAGCTGTGGTTCAAGATTTATTGTCTTTTGTGGTATTAAACTTACCACTATGCTTTTCCTGTGAGGAAGAATCGATTAGTCTGCTAGAATTACCATAACAAAATAACACAGACTGGGTGACTTAAACAACATGAATTTGTTTTCTTACATCTGGAGACTGGAAGTCTAAGATCAAGGGTCCAATAGGGTTGGTTTCTTCTCAGGCCTGTCTCCTTAGCTGCAGGTGGTTGCCTTCCCACTGTGTCCTCTTCAGCTTTTCTCTATGTGTGCATCACCAGTGTCTCTTCCTTTTGTAAGGACTACAGTCATTGGATTAGGTTCCACTCATACGAACTCATTTGAGCTTAATTACCTCTTTAAAGGCCCTATTTCCAAATGCAGTTGTACTCAAAGGTACTGGGAGTTAGGACTTCAACATATGAAGTTGGAGGGGAACACAATGCCCCCTATAACAAAGAGTTTTTGTTGAATGAATGAGGGAATGTTATTTTAAAATGCTTGAGACTGCACCTTCCCTAGACAGCCCATTGCACTATTTTTTAACCTTCATTATAGCACTGTTTAGTATTACTGTAATTTACATACTTGTATTATCTTCATTACAAGGTTGCAGATATCTTGAGGGCAAAAATTATAGCTCTATGTCCATTACAGAATACATCTTCAAGAAGTAATTATTTGATTAAAAAATAAAAGGAACACTTTCAATCTCAATTTAACACTTCCTGGTCAATTTTACTTGTTCTTCAGCATGAAAGAAGAGTAAATTAAACAACTGTTTTAGAAGGAAGAGTTAAGATTATTTTAAAATATTGAAATAAAATTAACTATATGGTTTAGTCCGTCATTAAAAATGAAAGTAATATCTGATTTCAATGAGTTGCATGTGTTTATATCAAGCTTATTTTTTAGATTGTTATTTTTATGTAAGATTAATGTTGTAGTTCTAATGGATATTTCTTAAGATATCTAAATTTTAAAAGTTTATTTCATATAATTATGTTTGTAGGAAAAAACATTACTAAGTTAACATACTTTTTTTTGCCTAAAGAACTTATTTCAGGTTTAATTTTGCATTTCCAAAATCTAAATAGGAGTGATATAACCTATAAGTAAATTGGACCACTCAGCAGATTTCTCTATTAAAAATATGTATGTATTAAAATACATTTAATTTGCCATTGACCTAACTTTGTCATAGAGGTTTTTCACAGATTTTGTCTAGCTGATTGAATCACAAAAAAGATAGCAAAAAATGTGGAAACGTAGCTTTTCTTTTTTTAAAATTGTATATTTGCTGAATCATTGCTTTAAGACCATGGCAATGACTGTTGAATGCCATGTCAAACCAACGGGTGTCAACCCATTCCCTTATTGATATTTTGCAAGGTTATTTATAAAATAACTTCACTGAAATAGCTGAAAATATCTGCTTTTTACTGTCCAGTTAAACTTACAGCATTTGAAGGATAAATGTTCTCTTGAGTCTTTTAGCCTTTGGCCCTGAATTATTTATTTGTTTATTCATTTGTTAATTGAGTCGCCTGTTCAACAAACCTTTATCAAGGGCCTCTCAGGTGTAAGCAATGGCCTTATTAGCTGTGTGAGCTGGATAAATCACTGAATCCGTAATCTGCCTTGGTTTTTTCACTTGTTAAACAGGGCTGTTAATACTTCCTATAGCTGCTGACGATATTAAATGAGCTAGTGATGTGACAGCTCCTGGAACGTGGCTGGGCACATAGTAAGAATCATCCCAATTGTTATTTTTCCTTCCTTCCAATCTGACTCCCAGAATCTAAGTTTTACCTATGATTGTCTAGAATTTACATTACTGTACTGCAATAGAATTTTAGAACTTAAAGTTGGAGGACATTTTAGCAATAATATCATTCCTCTTCCTCTTTTTAGAGAAATTGAAAATGGAGCTGACCTATTCAGGAGATACAGTTGTTCAATTGGAGAACATTAATTTTATCCATGTGTTTTTCTTAATCATTATTATAGCAATTGGTAGGGTGGAGGGAGAGAAAGAGAGGCAAAGAGAGAGGGGAGAAAGAGAGGCCAAAAGTTTAAGGTATATTGGCTTCTTCTGTGACTTTTGCCGTGTGGCCAGATGTCTGAGTATTTAGGTTTCAGAATTTTCTTTTTCCCTTTCTTTTAGTTAAAAACCAAAACCAAAAATTCTTTAACTTTCAAAATAGATTATTTTTGAAATTTTGCTAATTTGAGAAATTATGAAAACTTGCTCTATAGTCAATTTGGTTTTAATGAATTAATTGCCCTTTAAGAGAAAAGTATTTGCCCGTTTCCTTCAGAACTGGTACACTAGCATCAGGTTGCCATCTGTGTTTACTTAATATAGGAATCCTGCCACAGTACAGAGCTAGGGAAACAGCCCGAGTACAGGCATACTAGATTCTGTTCCCACTGCCCTCCCTGAGTGACTTAAAAGCTCGCTGAAGCTGGTGTGACATCTTTCTGCTTTTGTCATTTCCTCATAGTTAAGGTTAATAGTGATTATTGATGATGATAGTAATAATGTTGTTAGGATAACTAATAATTTGTATAAAGCATTCATTGGAAGAAGTCCTAAAAGGCGTCAATGTGGGCTACACGATTTCTAATCATATTGCGAATAAGACAGCATTGTTGTAGTCGGCAGAATTCTAAGATGATTCCCAAGATTCTTGCCTTTGGATATAAGTACCTCGGATGATTCTCTCCCCTTGAGTGTGGGCAGAGCCTTTGAATACGATGGGATAGTTACTCCTTTGATTAGGTTACCTTATAATATAACAAATGGTGATGAGATAGTCACTACCGTGCTATCTGGAGAGGGAACTGGAATCAGACAGAGGCTTTCTTGCTACCCTGGAAGAAAGCAAACATCCCTGTTGTGAGCTGCGTATGGGGGACACGTGGTAAGGAAAGGCAGGCAGCTTCTAGTTGGTGAGATCAAGAGTTTGAAGAGTTTGAAAGGAGTTTTGCAAAATGATTAATTAGTTGTAGTTAGTCATAATTTCTTAAAACTATCTTATACCTTTGGATCATAATGTATAGCAGAATGTTCTTGTATTTTATGAAGTACTAGAAGCAGTTGAGCTTACACATTGCATTTTAGTATATTCACAATTATTTATCTTAGTGCAAGTTCAGTTTGTTTAGTGTGTCTTCTTGTAAGTCTTCTTGTGTTTCTGGAAGAGAGCTGCAAGGAAGTCGCCTTCCCTCTGGGTTTGCCTTGATTCAGTGACTGAACTACTGCTGATTGTAAAGCAGCCACTTAAGCTAAAAATGAGTGTTCATCCCAATTTATTAGAATGTGATACTAGTAAGACCAAGCCCTTAGGTATGTGCCAGTTAGGTTTGCTGTACTCTATAGGATGCAAATGTGTGGATAACTGCTCTCAAAGTTCACTCTGGCTTAGGGGAATCATCAACATTGTGTCTTCATCAAAGGGCACATCAGTGGCATAGTCTTTAATCCTTTCCCTTTTTTTTATTGAAGTATAGTTGGTTCAGTGGCATAGTCTTAAATGAAGTGTAGCAAATGATGGTTAAAGGCCCACAGATATTCATCGTGTGACACTGAAATGTTTTAATTCCTTTCCCAGTCCCAGTGAAGATGTAAAAACAAGTAAATATTAATAACCCAGGTTTTAAGTTTCTCACTTCACTTGAACTCCAGGATGTGGCAAGGGTCCTCAGAGGGCCTATCAGACATTGCTTTCGTTTGTTTTGGGGATTTATTCCCATTCCCAGCTGTGAAAATTACCAAAATCTTGAGGCAGCCATACAGAAAATGTCTGCATTGATAATTCTCTTCTGGAGGTCAAGCACGCATGCAGGAGATTGTAGGCAGCTTTGTAGACGGCACGGTGGACTATCGGACTAAACAGGATGTAAACAAACTGAAGCTTTCATCAGCCCTAGGGCAAGCCTCTGAATAGACAGTTTTATTGCTCTTCCAGAATTTTTAGGCTTTTATCAATTTTACAAAATTGTGACCAAAAAGACAAACATAGAGACTGTGAATTCCAAGTGGGCAGAGACCATGCCAATTGTTTTCATTTTTGTATTCCAAGGGCTCAGGACAGTTCTGGAATATATAGGTGGTTAATACATATTTGTTAAACTAAAGAACTGAATTAAAATACTGGCTCATCTTCAAATGAGATAGCTGATAGAGCACAGTGTAAAGGTGCTGGCCTAATGGTTGCATTGTGACTATACTTCTGTATTGTGGCTTAATTTTATCTAAGAAGTATGTTTACATCTGCCCTACTAAAAGGATTCTGGTAGATTCGAAGAGGGTTGAAAGATTATGTAAATAAAACAGATATTATCCTTTTCCCTACAAAGCCAAACTTCCATACTGCTACCGGTTTATCCTTCCTATTTCTTCAGGCTATCACAGCCCAACTGGATGTTTATTATCTGCTGAACCCTGTCTGCTGCTTTGTTTGTACTGTATTGTGAAGCATATAGAATTATGTTGAGCAGTAATTAATTCATGCTTTGCCTATAGCAGTTCTAGACTCTTAAGAAAGATTTGTATATGTGCTAGGGTATGTCTGTTTTTCCTGCCTAAGACATCAATCATTAAAAAAAGAAAACGTTACTTTTAAAATACTAAATGAAAAAGAAATTTATATTAAAAGAATAAATTATAAATGACTATTTGTAGAAGATTGATTTTTCTCTGGCATTTAGTTAATCCTGTCATTTGCCAACCTAAACAAGCAACTAGACAAATACTAACTAGAATAAAACAGACTGTGTTAACACACATAATGACACTTTTCCAGTGGCTGTTTGAAGAATCTTGAGAGAATGCTGCATGATTTTAATTATGCTTATTTGGCATTGGTAGATATGTAGATGAATGATTCTTCCAGAAACACATGTAGTATAAATCTATATACAGACTCAGATAACCAACAGTTTCTTTGAAATCCAATTGGAATTTTTAAATTCTTTAACCATATTCATTGATAATTCTTGGTTGCATTAAAATCTAGGGAGGAAAGAACCCTGTATGTGACTATAGTTGCTGCCTAAAAAAATATGTGATTAAGGTATAAAGCCCAATTCATATAGTGATTTGCTCATAACAATTTTTGCCCATAAGTTTTCACACCCCATTTCCCTCCCCCTTCCCCCCACCATTGTTTAATCTACACTTCTCTCTGTTTTCCAGTGTTACTTTGCCCTGTGGTTTTAATAGAGAAACAGCTGTGATCTATGACGTCAACTTCTCCATTAACATCAACTGCCTCAATAACAACTCTGAATCCTATTTAAATAAATGTGTCATGACTATAATTGCATTATTGTTGGGTGTGAATGAATAAGAGTCTTAAGGAGAGTGATAAAGGTTTGAAAGGCTTCTGAGTTTAAACATGACACTTTCATCCTTTTCCCTTTTTGTTTCAAAGTTGGAAATACTAAGCTGTTATGAAGGAAGAGGAAGGCACAAGTAACTGTCTCTTCCTCCTCTTTTTTCCTTCCTTTCCCTCCTGCTCCTCTGTCTACCCCATTTTGTTTCTTCTCTGTAATAGTATGGATTGGGGGAAGTATTAACATTAATATGTAAGATTGAGGTGAACAAAATAATTTCTTCTTTCTTCTATCTACTCTCATGATTTCTCTTTTTGTTCTGTGTGTAACAAATTGGGGTGTGGGTAGGCTGGAAGATTGGTGAACAAGGAGTGAAAAGGGAAGAGAATGAGAAAGATGGGAGGACAGCTATAGGAAGGGAAAGTGTAAAGTCTTCCCTGAGGCAGTGTGGCCAGGCTCCAAAGTGCATATGGGAGAGAGAACGAAGCCTGTAGCCTTGATGGTGGGTCATAATGAATTTAACAATTAGCTCTAAAAATTCTAAAACCTAACTATGTTTACAGATAGATCATTTTCCTTAGGTTTATGTGTAAGAAAAAACCCCAATCTTCCTCTTTTTTTTTCTCTTTCACTCGCACACTACTACCCCCATTGTAGCACTTCTAACACCAGAGATAGGGGATTCCCCCCCCCCCCCCCCCACCAGCAAATCTCTGTGACACGAGCTGGGTGTCCTACAGTGTAACTCTGTGCTGACACTGTTTATCTGGAGATAGCTTCAGATCCCACAGGTTAAGGGCTCAGTCGCATGAGACTGTCCCTTACTCCCCCACTTCAGACACCAATCCCAAGTCAAGATTACCACCTATGTCTCTAATCAATTGGCTATAAATCAGAGCTTCCCATGACTCCCTTCTCAGGTTTGATTAATTTGCTAGAGTACCTCATAGAACTCAGGAAAAGAGTTTACTTACTGTTTACCAGTTTATTATAAAAGGTTATGATAAAGGCCACAGCTGAACATCGGATGGAAAAGATGTGGGGAAGTTATGTGGGGAAGGGCCTGGAGCTTCCCTGCCCTCCTTGGGGCACCACTCTCCCAGCACCTCCCTGTGTTCGCCAGCCCCAGAGCTCTCCAAACCACAGACTGTTGGGATTTTTACGGAGGCTTCATCACATGGACATGGTCAGTTATCAACTCCATATCCAGCCCCACATATCCAATTATCTATTGAATGGGAGAGAGCTGAAAATTCCAAGCTTCTACTCAGGGCTTGGTCTTTCTGATGACAAGCCCCCATCCAGGAACTATTCAGGAGCCCACCAAGAGTTCCCTTATAGAAGAAAAATGACTGCTGTTAATCAGGAAATTCCGAGAAATTGAGGAACTCTGTCAGGAACCAGGACCAAAGACCAAATATTAGAAAAAAAGATGCACCTAGTGCTCTTAGCTCTTAGGAAATTACAAAGAATTTTAGGAGGTCTGTGACAGGAACTGAGAGCAGATATATATATATGCATATGTGTATATATGTATATATATATATATATATATATATATATATATATACACATCTATCATCTTACAGCATATTTTGGTTGTAGTTTTATATTACCAATGTTTGGATCCCTTCCAATTTTATATACACCTCTAGTATGAAATCTTAAAATATGTGAACATTTATACACTTAACAAGTGTGAATAAATAAATCCATTCTTTATGCTGTAATCGAGATGAGTTAATAACATCAATATGTAGAGAGAATGCAGTCTTTTTTAATATAAGATTTAGACTCTATAAAAAAAATATAATATATAGTATTGGAGAAAATTCAAGAAAGAACAAAAAGTAGAATAAAAATCACACATATTTGTAACAAAAATAGAATTTCTAAAAAATAACCTTGTCTCTAATTATAAAAGTAACATATGTTCATTAAAGGAAATTAAAAAAAATAAATGTATAAGAAGTAAATTATCCTATCACCTAGTTTTAACCAGTATTAACATTTACATATTTTCATATATACATAAATACATATTCTGTATATTCTTAATCTTTCTTGGTATAGTTGTCCAACTTTCTCTTTATTTATATTCTCTTATTTTTATATTCATGTATATTACTTATCATGCTGTTCACACTAGATTTGTGTGTGTGTATGCATACTTTTTAGTGTAATTTATTTTAGGGAAGGAGTTGGGAACAGGTACAAGTATGAAAAACACACAGCAAGTAAGAGCTCAATAGGGCTTGGATCACAGGTGAGCCCTTACTAATTTTGTGACCTTCATCAAGTTACTTAACCTGTTTCTGCTTCAGTTTCTTCATTTGTAAATTACTGTGGTTGTAGAGATTAAATGAAATGGTAAATTTAAAAGATGCACCTCCATGCCAGGCACATCTTATGTATTCATTTAAAGCTACACTGTTACAGTCAAATCATTCTCTTTTAAGAAGAAACAGGATGCAAAACTTTGCATTAAAGACTACTTTAAATGAGATTAACAGGAACTTCTTTTGTAAATATGCTGGCTTCCTATGAAAAGAGAAAATAATGTATAAAATATTAAAAAACAATTCCTTTTTTTCAAGATTCAAGTTTTGGGCTTTAGCAAATTTTTTCTCAATGGAGGAGAGATAAGTTATGAATCCACAGCTCACGAAGACTTGGGTATCGCATTTAAGTGATCTCTATAGGTTTTCCATTCTGACTGGTAAGTATCTTTGGGAGTCTTCGCCATTCCTCTTCATGGAGAGCAGAGTAGCCCAGTAAAAGCATAGGGAGAAGATTGCTGGCCTCAAATCCTAGTGGTATGACCTTGGGATACTTATCCAACTTGTTAGCTAAAGCCTCAGCTTCCTCTGTAGAGCCAACAATACCCTAAAAGTTCTTGAGGAAAAGTAAATGAAATAATGTAGTAAAAATAGCATAGTTGTCAGTTTTGGAGCACTTAATGACTAACTTGCTAGGCATCCTAAACATGAGTTCTTCTCTGAATGACTGTTCAGCTGATAGTTTTTCCTTTTTTTTTTCTTTTTTTCTATACATTTGAAGTTATCTTTAATGCAAAGTTTCATATAAATGTATAGTGGTAGGCTTATGGTAGAAAAGTCTGAGATCTGAAGTCAAGGAACTAGAATTTGGTTTTATCAGAACAGAAGGGCAATGGAGGTACTGTAAAGAAATGTTTTACATGTATTAATTCACGTAATCTTCACAACCATCTTGTGAGGTAGGTGATTATTATGCTCATTTTACGGACAAGGAAACTGAGGCATAGAGAAAGCTGAAATACAGAGAGGTTGATAAACTCACACAAGGACATACAAGTAAGTGGAAACATCAGAATTTAAACCAGAAAATTTGCATTAGAATTCGGTTTCTTAACACTATCCTATGCTATGTTTCAGCATCAAACATGCCAGTCTCTTTAGAAAATATGGTGGAGTTGAACATTTTGAATTTGAAATTTTCTTGCCTATGTCTTTTGCTTACATATCATTTCAAATTATTTAGTCAATTTTAATGTCAGTTTTTAGTTATTTAGTCTTGGTTGAAGGACTTGAAGAGAGGCCTACATGCTAGTTGATGAAAATCTTAGCAGAAGCAAAACTATTTGTTCAGAGCTTGCTCCCTCTTTTCTATAATACAATTTTTTTTTAAGGGAATGTTTGTTTGTTGTTAGAGATTCATAGCTAACAGAATGTCTATTGTGAAGTATAAGAAGTCATTTACTAATTGCTACTTTATTGGTATACATGGCAATGGACAGGGAAAATCTGCTAAATTCGATTAATCTTGCCTTGTTAATACTTATTATAAAATATGTATTTTTCCCAATAATAGTAAAAATTCATTGTTATGAATAAACTTTGGAAGGTGAATTTATTTTTCCTAATATGGCCAAGATAAAAGCCTTAAAAATTATCATTAGTATTTAAATATAATTGAACATTTAATTGTAAATTACTCTATAATATTATGAAACCCCATTATACCAATAATTCAGAAAAGGAACCAATTACATTTTATTTATTTATTTTTTAAACATCTTTATTGGGGTATAATTGCTTTACAATGGTGTGTGAGTTTCTGCTTTATAACAAAGTGAATCAGTCATACACACGAATATGTTCTCATATCTCTTCCCTCTTGCGGCTCCCTCCCTCCCACCCTCCCTATCCCACTCCTCCAGGTGGTCACAAAGCACCGAACTGATCTCCCTGTGCTATGCAGCTGCTTCCCACTGGCTATCTACCTTATGTTTTGTAGTGTATATATGTCCATGCCTCTCGCTTTGTCACAGTTCACCCTTCCCCCTCCCCATATCCTCAAGTCTGTTCTCTAGTAGGTCTGTGTCTTTATTCCTGTCTTACCCCTAGGTTCTTCATGACATTTTTCTTAAATTCCATATATATGTGTTAGCATACGGTATTTGTCTTTCTCTTTCTGACTTACTTCACTCTGTATGACAGACTCTAGGTCTATCCACCTCATTACAAATAGCTCAATTTCGTTTCTTTTTATGGCTGAGTAATATTCCATTGTATATATGTGCCACATCTTTATCCATTCATCCGATGATGGGCACTTAGGTTGTTTCCATCTCCAGGCTATTGTAAATAGAGCTGCAATGAACATTTTGGTACATGACTCTTTTTGAATTATGGTTTTCTCAGGGTATATGCCCAGTAGTGGGATTGCTGGGTCCTATGGTAGTTCTATTTGTAGTTTTTTAAGGAACCTCCGTACTGTTCTCCATAGTGGCTCTACCAATTCACATTCCCAATTACATTTTAGAATCAAAGAGACCTAAGAAGACTCGAGAAATGGTACAGTAGTTTCGCTGAAAGTATGTGTATTTGATATATTTAGTGTAGGCAAATCATTAATTTATCTTAAAAATAAATATTAACCAGAAAATGTCTGATGATAAATAATTTCATTTTCTCTCTATCTCTGCAAGTCAGGAATTAATTCACATGGATGATCGGGATTTTTTTCTTTTATTTCTTTTTGAGTGAAAGAAGACAGAAAGGGGGATTATGAGTACTCAGAAGAAATGTTGCCTATTTAATCCATAACAGAAAAAGTATGTTTTAAGACAGTTTCTAAGACATTCTTCAGAATTTCTTAGTGAATTGGTTTTGGCTCTCCTGACCTTTTCTTGTAACTCTTATTTTCTTCAAAGAATTTTTATGGTCTTCTCTTGAGTATTTCTTATTTGTTCAAATCTGTATATTCTTCGACTGATCACAGCATTGTAAAAAAGACTTACCAGTACCTGCTGTGATGGAAATCTTGTTTTTTCATATTATACAAGCATATTGTCAATAATATAAATGTATAAGATACATAATGATATAGCAGTCTATTTTAGCCAATTTAAATATATCTTACCTAAAAAGCAAGGGAAAATATTGTAAATTTAACGAATAGGAATGAGATAGAATAAATCATGCCATGAAAAAAAAATTTATATTACTATTGAATTGACGCACTTACGAACCTTTGGGATTCTATAAATTTTAATTAAGCAATGATCTGCCTCTAATATTTAGCAGTATCCATGATTTTATATCTCTGATAAAAATCTTTCAATGGCTCCCTGTTACCTTCAGGATAATTACTAAACTCTTCACAGCCCAAGAAACCCTCTATGATTTGACTTCTTGTGACCAATTTGGCTTTATGTGTTGCCACTATCCCACTTCCTGGGGCCAGCTTTACTCTCTCTTACCTCTGAGTCCACAGACCAGAATGGCTTTTCAAATCCTACTCATTTTAGTTGTTTCCTTCTTTTGGAAGCCTCCTCTGATCTCCCCAGGCTATTTAGCATACCCGTACTATAGCGCATATCACTCTGTATTTTAATTCCTGTTTAATTATCTGCCCCTTGAGCAGACCTGTAAAATTCTCAAGAGCAGAGACTTTTGTTTTATATGTGATTGTATTTCCAGAACCTAGTGTAATATATGCCATGTTGGAGGCATTTGTTGATTGGATGCCTAAATTAAAAATGATGATCATAATGGTAACCCAAAGCATTGAGAGTTCATGAAATATTTTCCAAATCAGAAAGGAAAGATAAAATTATTATGTGTAGTTTTATTATGGATGTGATTCTTCAGTCTATGTATAAATATAGTAACTAATATTTAGGATAAATATGACTTTTGTTAATTAGAATATTTGATTAATGAAAGAAAGTTTTCTAATTATGCCACTTAGGATTATCAAACCTACTATATTTATAGGGACACATTTTAATGCCTATTAGGCTTATTTTTATGATATAAATAATTCTTCCTCACTTAATTTTGGGTTTCATATATGTTACGTGTCTTATATTTTCAATCAATCATTTGCACAGTTTTAATCACATCCATTATATCTTCAAAGTTGCGATTTTAAAAAGCTGCAGCCCTCAAGACTTAGTGTAAAATACAGTGATATTAAATTGTATTTAAAACTGAAGATTTATTTGAAATTTGTATTTACTAGTTCATAAAAGATAAAAATAAAGCCCTGGGGAAAATTCTAGATTAAACAAGCCTTAAGTTATGACAATAAAAACTTACTTTTTCTCTTTAAAAATTCAACATGGTAAAGTAGTAACGGAATGTTTTCTTGGTTTTCCTCACACTCATTGGGACTACTGTAGGGGAGGAAGATTTTTGTTCCTCTACTATCCTAGGTTCAATGGCTGGGGACTGCAAACCAAACTGATAAAAGATGGATTAACAAGAGGAAAAAAAGCTGTTTAATTATGTATATGTGGGAGTTTTATAATGAAATGTGACCCTAGGAAGTGGTCAGATGATTGAGGCTTATACATTATCTTAGTCTAAACAAAGGAAAAGGGGGTTCAGGCTTCTTGGGGAGAGAGGGATTTACAGGAAGGAGAGAAAATGTATGGTACCTAGGGTTGTCTGATTATGCAGGTAAGAGTCTCTCAGGTGGTAAGTTGTCTCTAGGTATAGTTCTCTTCCTGGCTTGGACATACCTTTACAAATGGAAGTTTCCTTGACAAGTGTAAACTTCCTTAATATGTAGAGTGTAGACAGGGGCTCTTGGTTATTTGAGATTTCATTATATAGGATTTTGCCACTATGAGTTAGATAGGGAAACAACTATTATACAATAAAAGTATTCTTCAGTGAACTGATTACATATTTAATCCCTACTCATATATCCCTCCCAGTTTAATACAAATCTATATTTCCCCATCTAAAAGGGTCATTCTTGTTAGATCATCTAAGTTCATCTAATAAAGTCATCTAACAAGGTCAAGACTTAGTCTCCACTGCATTACATAATTAAATTGAAAGTGTAAAATCTAAACCTTGCAGTAAGTGCAAGATTTTGTGAATTTGATGTAGGTACTATTGGCAAAGTGATCAAATTACATACAAAGCCATTGGTAAATGGTGACCTGGCAGAGAGCACTTCCACTAAGTTTGATTGTACCTGGGATTTCCTTTTTAGAGGTGAATGACAACATGGGGAGGTCAATTCCAGTAAAGAAATTTTACTGCTAACAGTTTCCAAGAGAAGAAGGCATGCCATGTCCTGCAGGACCATATAGGGAAGTACCAGGTTGGGTCAGATAGGGGAGGAAAGTTTTTCTTTTACCCTTCTAGGTTCTTTTGGCTGCTCTATTAATTAAATTGACATAAGACAGATTAACAGGAGAAAAACAAATTTAATTAGGAACATACAGGAACCCCATAAAACATTAAGACCCAAGGGCAAGTCGGGCAGTTGAGGCTTATATGCCATCCTAAACTAAGAAATGGGTTAAGGGCCTGGGGCTTCAAAGGGGATGAGGGTAATTCACAGGACAATAAGAAGAGCAGATATTTGGTAATTAGATGTTTGCCCTGCCCTATAGACAGGTCATTCACGGTAGAAAGTTATCTCTGGTAATAAGTTTCTCTCTACGCCAGGCTCCCTATCTAAATCCTTTTAAGTATTTAAAGGAGAGATAAAAAGCTCTTCCTGAGTTTTTGGGGCCTTGATTGTCTCCAGCGCAAAGTAATCCACGTGCCAAAGTGGAATATTTTGGGGAGGCTCGTTCTGAACCCCTTCAGTCAGGAGGCAGAGTGAGTGGACAGCATGACCCAGATCCTTTATTGTAGTTTCAGGAGAAAGGCAAGGTGGGGCAGGGTAAACAATTTAGGATTGTTTGGTTTGAATAATTTTGGGGGCTCTGGGCTATAGGGCTGGTTTCTAATTGTCTGGTACCTGACCCTGGGGCGAATTGAATTGGTTGGCTTACCTATCAAGGGTATGCTGGCAGACAAGCTGTTTGTGCTCTCTAGGAATTAACTGGCCTTGGTGGGAGGGGGCAGTCTCTCCAGGATTAACAAGGCACTAGGATGTCAAAGCATCATAAAATACAGAAAGTAAAGATGTGATTAATACACACTGCCACATCACACAGTCTCCTCTGTTTCCCTTCCCACTTCACTCCCAACATTTAGTTTCCTAATTCTCATGCGTGTCTTTATCTCTATGTTTTTAAGTTTTGTTTCCTATGTGGTGATCATAAAATCCATCCACAAAAGGGATTCAAGGTAATATTAGGATAGTTGTTTCAGAAAGACTGCTAGGTACGTTTGTCAAAGAATTAAGAGAGGCTTTTGAAAAAATTGATGAGAGTTTTGAATATTATTGAAGAGGCTTTTTAATGTTAATTATGTAAAAGTCAAGCATTAAGTTAAGAAACTCATGTCTTGCTATGAAAATTTTTTCAAAAAAAAATTTAAACTCTATAACGATTTGTTATTTGTTCATCATAAAAATTAACACATTATAGCCTAAATGTTTTTGAATGTAAAATAAGCTTTAGTTATCTTTCAAGATAAAGTCCTATTCAAACCATTTTCCTGGGTGTTTAGTTTAAATTTTGATGATTCTTGTAAAGTAGTGAGTTTTCATTCAACTTGGATAATCACATCCTTTAGTATAGAACAGATACAAAAGTAGAACTGTTCTGAATGAAGCCAGGCTGGTAGGTTAAGTGGGTAGAAGCCAAGAAAGACTGGTTCTGTGCACCCCATCCCAATACCATAATTTTTTGGAAATCTTTAGGTATTTCTGGAACATCTTAAAAAAAAATTGTAGGTTCAGATCAGTGTTTTAAAAGTTTCATATAGAGTTTTATGGTTATGTAAGTTTGGGTAAGATTGGATTAAGCAAAGTTAAAAGCAAAGGCTTTTTTTTTTTTTTTTTTTTTTAACTACAGGTCTTCTTGGAACTATTAAAATGATAATAGGCATTATGGATCTCTAAGGAGAAGTACAAAATTGCCCAGAGAACCCTTTTTCTTTCTGAGCATCACTTAGGTTGATTGTGCAGCTAAATATGCTTTGGGAAACATTGATCTAGAAAACAGAACAGGAGGAAAGTCATGTAAAATCCTTATTCTTTAGCTGGTTCATCTATCATATCGAGAAAGAAAAATCGAGTAAATTCTCTCACGTTGTTTTGAAGATCAGGTTATATTGTTTTTGGAAATGTGTTCTGAAACTAGATTTCAGTGTGATAAGCTATATTGTTGATATTATAGTGCTTATCACTTTGTATTGAAGCTTTTTACTTATGTGTCAAACTCCTCTAATGTACTATAAACTTTAGTGCAAGATTTTGTCTTCAGTATGTATTCCTAATATCAAATACAATACCTTACCCAAGACTAGGCCCTCAGATACTTAATTTAATAAATTGTGAATAGGCTAATGATATCTGCACAGTTACATATCATTCTAGAATAATCAAACAAAACTAGGTTCAAGTCTGTTCCCCATCACTTAACTAGTTGTGTTACCCTGGGCAAGTTATTTATAAATCCGCAAGGATTATGAAGTATAAAATAAATTGTGATGAAGAGCTTGAGTTAAAAAAAAAAGTATTAGTCATTTAACCCAAGGTTGGTCAAAAACTGTATATCATTTATTAATTGTTATATATTACTGTATGTTAGATTTAACTATGGAACTTTGCACTGGAAAATTATAATACTTCTTTTGTTCAGAAAGAGATCAAATGGTAGCAAAGGACTGCCTGCGTGTGCATGTTTGTACGCAATTTTCCAATTTTAACAGAAATGGGTTGCTCGTCTGCCAAATTTGGACTGATTCTTGAATGTAGGTTGCTTGAATTGTTTTGCAACACAAATAGAGCTGTGGTTCTTAAAGTGTGGTTTGGGGACATCAGCGTCACCTGGGAACTTGTTAGAAATGCAAATTATTAGGCCTCACTCTCAAATCTAATGAATCAGAAACTCTAATGATGGGGCCTAGCAATCGTTTTTAACAAGTTTTCAGCTGGTTCAAATGAATGTCAAAGTTTGAAAGCCACTGAAATAGAGAAAGAGAAATGCAACTTAATACCTTTTTTTTTTTTTAATGAGCAATTACAAATGAGCTGTAAGTTCCTGAATACCTGCCTGTAAAGAATTTGAGAAATTTGAACACAGAAAAGTTGAATGCACTCACCATAGGTCAGGCACTTATAATTGAAGGGAGAAAGATTGTTCAAGAACAAAGCGAAGGTTGGTGTGTCCAGATTCCATACATTGTTCCTCTGTAGAGTTCATAAGATGTAATGTAACAGAAAAATAAGTCTTTCTGAACAAACATTTAGCCATCAACATTTGGTGAATACTTGGGAAATATTTGGAGATGTGGTTTACTTTAACTCAGCCATTGTTGAGAGAGTAGAAACTTTCAGAAGGTATATACTGAGCTTCTTCCTCAGATCATTGGCTTTTTAGAATTAAAAAGTGTTTTGAGAATTCCAATTTGCCCAACACATATGGTTCATAAGATCATACTTCCATACAGATGTGTCATGACATCTAAGCACATTTGAACTTGGAACTTCAGGGAAAAAAACAACAAAAAAAACAAGGACATTGTTTGGTATTCAGACTCAAATTGAAAATGCTAATTAATCTGATGAGGATTAAAAGCCATGTTAGTTACTGATCCAATTTGAATTGAACAGAATCATAGATTTTGAAAAATTATAGAGCTTTGTGGTAGAAATGATTTGATGAGCTAATGATTTTAGAAATGATTCACAGATGTTGGCGAATATGAATCATTCTTTAAGTGTCTCTGGCCATCTTTGAATTGTAGGGAAGGAAAGTTTTTCCTCTACCCTTCTAGGTTCTTTTGGCTGTTCTGTTAATTAAATTGACATTGACACTGACAGATTAACAGAAGAAAAATAAATTTAATTGTGTGCATACAGGAGCCCCACAAAGACAATGAGAAGGTCCCTGACATTCAGGCAATTGAGGCTTATTGCTGTTCTGAGCTAAGAAGAAGGAGTAGGGGTCTTGGACTTCAAAGGGAAGAAAAACAATTTGCAGGAGATGGGAAAAGCAAATGTTTGGTAAACAAGTGTTTGTCGTGTCATGCAGAGAAAGTAGCATACAGAGAGGACTTTGAACAAACAGGCTCTGCTGAGCCTGTTTTTACCCACGAATTTTACCACACCTAGCCCATACTCACTGTAGTTATCTGTGGTGATAGCTCTCTTCCTAGACCAGACCCTCTATCCAAATTCTTTAAGGCAGTTGAGGGGGAGGTAAAAAGATCTCCCTGAGTCTTTTGGGCTTCCATTGTCTTCAGCTCAAAATAGTTTGCATGCTAAAGTGATACATTTGGGGGAAGCTCATTCTGAAACCCCTCAGAGTGCAAATGTAAGGATGTATCACAATTGTTCTTGTCTCTATCAATGTGGCTTAGTTTCAAGAAAAGTCTTTTGAGGTAAATGTGAATGGTGACCATCAAGTGAGCACAATCTCTCTGGAATCTTGGACACAAAATGTGAACTTAAAATTTCTAGCTTTATGGTTAAACTTTGGATAACATAGCTCTATGAAAGTAGGCTTTCTTTTTTTTAATGCTGCTACAGTGAAAGCAGAAGGCTACCATTATTGATATTATCTAGGATCAGATTTGAAATGAGAGTTCTTGAGAAAGTATAGCATGTTAGACATCAGAATTCTTATTGAACTGCTGATAATTGACTATGACAACTATAAATTTACTTTTTGTCTATATGAAATTAAGTCCTTTTTAGAGAATAAAAATTCACATTTGGATACTTAGCAGGTATATATCAATATAATATTAAGTAATTAAAATATGTATTATATAAAAAGTAATAAAAACTGTACCTTTCTGTATGTATACGAATTTCTGATTATATAGATTACTATTAGAAAATAGCTGGCATCCCTTGTTCAACATGTAGATATGTGTGTGTGTGTATCTATCTATCTATAAAGTATGTACATATTCTCATGATATTTATCTAATAACATTTTTTTTTTACTTGTTCATCACTATAAAGTTAACAAAGCTTCAATTTTTTCATTTATTTCTAATAGTATGTATATTGTTAGCATATTATCTTTACTGTTAAATGGTGGAATTTAGCCCTTGGTTAGAAGGTGAATAATCCTGTACTCAAATTGAGGTAATAGTTATTTGCTGACACTAGGTAACATAACTTAATTAATATGAACTTTAACGTTTGGACATTATATATGGTTCTCTAAAGTTTATTGAGCCAGGGACATTTTCTAATTGGTGATTAATTCCTAAAACTGCTCCTTTTACAGTGTTTCAAAATGGCTTGGAATTATAACTTCATAAATATTGGGTAGCAAATTAATTCCTAATTAAATGGATTCTAAATTCTAAATTTTTGAGTAACAGTGAACAAAGATCAGTAGGGGGTATTTATCACTCCATGGACAAATTGTGTACTCTAGGCACACATGGAACTAAAGTTAGACTTTTAAGAAAATGAAGATGACTCCATCCATTTTCAACTACAGGAGTTTGCACTCCTCCAAGTGGAAATGAAGAGCTTCCTCTGTTCTTTCAGACCAAACACTTGATCATCTGATTAAAATTTTGCAAATTAATGCACTGCTCATGACCGCTGTAGCCATTGACCATTAGTTGTTAGAGTATTAAGACTAATACAAACACATTCATGAATGGTCCTTTATTCCAACAATGCAAGTGCAGAAATTTAGAGTTTAAAGGATCTTTGCCAACCATGATAAAATAAATATAATAATAAAAATATTCATTCTTAATTTTAAAAAAATAATGGCAAATCGGGCCTTTTAGAATTAATGTAATAAAATATTTGTTTTCTTTTACCATAAAGATCAATAATCATGAGTGAGGGCTATTAGAATATTTTAGATTATAAAACCACTTTTGGTATACTGTAAGGTAAGTTAATTCTCAGAATGTGAAGAACAAAAACTGTTAGTGTCAGTCATGGTTCAAGTTATATCATCATCTGAAGAATAAACTATCTGAGGGGGTAAGTAGTTAAGACAAGCTCAAGGATATGAGTTCTGATCAAGAGCTGTAGAATTTTGAGCTCGAAGGAACCACAGGTAAAATATTTTTACCATTCTACAGCCAAAGCAAATAAGACCCAGAGAAGGTTTAATTTTCCAAGGTACCTATAGTTCACATAAATTAGAAACAGTGGAAACAAAGAGGAAGGAAAATAATTCCTATATTCAGACCCTGTATTACTTTACAAATAGTGTCTCATAGCCCTCAGAACAATCATGTGATACAAATGTTATAATCCCCATTTTTTTAATGAAAATAATTCAACTAAAACATGTAAAATAATCATTCAGTCAATGTATTAGTTTCCTGGGGCTGCTGCAAGAAAGTGCTACGAACTAAGTAGCTTAAACAACACAAATTTATTGTCACAATTTTGGAGGCCAGAAGTCCAGGATCAAGCTGTAGGTGGGACCATCCTCCCTCTGAAAGCACTAGGGAAGGATCTATTCCAGAACTCTCTCTCTTAGCTTCTGGTAGTTCCTTGGCATATCTCCAATGTCCACATGGCATTCTCCCTGTGTGTGTTTGTGTCTATGTCCAAATTTCCCCTTTTTATAAGGACAGTAAGTCAGTATGACTCATCTTAACTAATTACATCTGCAACGATCCTATTTCCAAATAAAATCACATTCTGAGGTACAAGGAGTTAGGATTGTAACGTGAATTTTGGGAGGACACAACCAGTAAGCTGGTAGTGCAGTTAGTATTTAATTGAAAATTTTTCTGGCTTCACAGTTTACACCATATGATGGCAGAAATAAATTTACACTTTGTTCCCATAAAAGGCAATTTAATGTAATATTTCTATGTTTAATGAATTAGAAAAGAGAAGGAAGAAAATGTTGTGATGAACTATTTGTTGAGAATAAAATCACGTAAGGTTTGAAATATCTGATGATAGATTTTGGCTTTTATGTTGTTGATAGGTAGGAAAAGGTTTTACCAGGACAAGATGACAGTGGTGGGGTTTTTAAAATATTAATCTGCCAATAATGTGAAAGATGGATAGTAAGAAAGAAAAGAAGAAGACAAGTTCAGAGGCTCTAACTGAAATTCAAGCTTGAAAATCCAAGGCCCAGAAGAGGTGATGCAGTGAGAATGTAAACCTGGGATAGGTAAAAACATTTTGGAAAGGTATATTTCGTAAGACTTGGTTGTTAATTACATGTAGAAATAGAGAAATCAGGTGTAATAGGGTTTCATGCCTTGATGCCAAGGAAAATGGTAACCTTCATATATAGTAAGGACATTTTATTTTCTGTTTTAATTTTTTGATTTTAATTATATACCTGGATTTTACCCCATTGCCCTAATGTACTAAGTCTTTGTTGATTCAGTTGGTGTCCTTAAATAACAATGGTCATAAATTCCTTATGGCAACCACAAAAGCAGATTTCCTGTTGAAAAAATATGGTGTAATATGTAGATAAATCAATTTGCATGAGGATAGAACAGAGCATTATCCAAATGATGGATCTTGGAGTTCATGTAGGAGACCTGAATTTCTGTGAATGCACCCTCCATCCCTTTGAAAAACACCTCCGTCAGACACCCATCCCCACTTTGGTCCTAAAATGAAACTATTGATTTAATGTTTCTTAAGTTATTGGCAACCTAGGATATTTTTCTGTCTTATCTGATCATGTTGGCACAACTGTGGGCTACTCTGCTGTCACATTGTCATGTCTGAAATATATTTTATCCGTTATGTTATGCAGTGTACAATTTACACGGTATCCATTACCAATCCTGAGCCAAAGAGAAGGAGTGAGAAAATGAAGCTTTGTGCCTCATAGGAGATAAATATTATTTTCTAAACCAATTCAGGAGATTTTAGTTCCAACAATATGAGAGATAGTTGGAGGGTTTTTATTGAAGTTCTACATAAAAAATTAAAGTGAAGGATTGTTTTTTTTTGAAGATAGTAAGGTTAGCTTTTTAAAGTTGTATATATGGAAACCTGTGAGGAACTTTTCAAAGTTGATAAAACGAGGAAAAAGCTGGGTGGTATAAAGATAAGATAAATTTTAAAAGCTCAAGACTGATATATGGTCATATTCTACATGGACAAATGTCTTTTCACTGCTGTCCTCCTAGATTGGTGGCTCTCGGCACTGTCTGCACAATTTGAATCATTTGGGAGCTTTTAAAAACAATATTGTTGGGCAGCCTGTTTCCAGTAGATTCTGATTTGATTGGCCCAGAGTATGTTGACCCAGGCATTGGTATTATTTAAGTTTCTGCCAGTGATTCTGTTTGCAGTCAAAAGAGAAAAGCACTGCCTTATAGCTTTTGTCAACTTGGAAATTGCATCGTTGAACTTTATACAATAATAACATTAGGACAATATAACATTAAACAATAACATTATAAAATCCTGCTCACTATCAGATATTAACAAATTTCAGTGAATAAACATATAAGCATTTATGTATATACTGAACACAAGTACCAGTTTCTATCACATTTTACAAGAACTTCCTTTGCCTTGAGATGAACAAGAATTTATGGGGAGAAAAACCCTTGATATTTAGGAAATTATCTCTGTGGAGCACGGAAGCACAAAACAGATTAATATTTTCAATTTACCTTCCAGTATATTTATTCTTTATTCATTCAATACATTTTTACTAAGTAATAACTATGCACCAGGTACTACTATAAGTGCTTGGGGTAGAACAATGAATAAAAGAGACAAAATCCTTGCCTTCATGGAGCTTATATTCTAGTTATAAGAATTTAAAATTCATTTAAAATTTACTATCATTGGTTTATTTTCTTTGTATTTCTTTTTGGGTTACCTATGGATTTACATTTTCTGTAATGATATAAAATTACTTTTTAAAATGAACATTTAAATTTAAAAATTGAGGTCTAATAAAATATGTAAAATTACTAATAATCCAGGTAATACCTTGATGTGTCAAAATTATGAAAATATTACCTGAATGACAGATAACTTGGCCACATTCTTGGCATCCATATGCGGGCTCTGAAATAGCTTAGTTGCTCAAAGGTGTAGGAGAAAATAGAGCTGGAAGCTTTACTTATATTTATGGAAGTATATTCTTTAGAGCCATTTTTAGTTTTCTTCATTCAGCATATGTTTTATTTAAACTTTGTATAAGAATATTAGCTGCCATTCAGTACCATCAGATATGTCCTGCCTTCTTTTCTGATGCTCATCAATCTATATGCAAAAGAACAAAAAGCTGGAAGACAGATGAAGGAGAAAGAAGTCAGAAGAGACTAAGCAATTAAAATATGCTTCTGAATGGAGATAGAAGTGATAAATGCTGTCCTTGAGAATATATTGATTTGAAACAGTGGAGCACAAGCCTCACTGTTCACTTGAGAGAATAGACACATAATGATCTTTACGATAAGTTAGTATTACGTTTGGAAACATTAGCATTCAAATTAAGTACCATGCGTAAGATTACTGTGCATGTTTGCACATGACTAAGTAAAACCTCCAGGAAAGGCAATGTGTGTATGAATGCAGTGCTTCTAGCCTTATTTTTCTGTAAGTTTCCCTGGTAGTAGATCTGAGTCATTGAAAATCCTCATAGTCATTGAAAACATCATATTAAAATTGACCTGAATACATTTAAATTATAAAATAAATCATAGTTTACTATTTTACTTTACTAAGCAGTACATGGCTTACATGGCATAGTTAGTATCCTAGAATGATCCATTAGAACAGTTAATTTTGATATCTAGTGACCTATTAAAATTTAGTTCAGGGCTTCCCTGGTGGTGCAGTGGCTGAGTATCTGCCTGCCAATGCAGTGGCTACAGTTTTGAGCCCTGGTCCGGGAAGATCCCACATGCCGTGGAGCAACTAAGCCCGTGCACCACAACTACTGAGCCCGCGTGCCACAACTACTGAAGCCTGTGTGCCTAGAGCCCGTGCTCTGCAGCAAGAGAAGCCACCGCAATGAGAAGCCCATGTACTGCAACGAAGAGTAGCCCCCACTTGCCGCAACTAGAGAAAAGCCCGCGTGCAGCAACGAAGACCCAACACAGCCAAAAATAAAATAAATTAATTAAAAAAATTAGTTCAAGGCTTAACAAAATACACCTGTGACTCTGAGGATATGGCAATAGATATGATGCAAGTTGATTTAAGAACAATTAGCATGTAGGGTTTTATCATTTTTGTATGTAGTGCTTTGAGAACCACCTTTAAACTTGTTGAGCTTAACCTACAACTCCTCATAGACAGACTTGAAGGCTGATTTTCTGTTATTGTGGAATAAGAGCTGGAAAAAAGTGAGGATCAGTTGTGATAAGATCATTGTTGATTTGAAGCAATGTAATTTCTTGCGTTTACTAATAATGAAACACTCAAGAAAGTTTTCTTGTTTCCAAGTCCAGTAAATATTTTAAACTCACAAGGTAATGTACTTTTTTTTTTTGGTACAGATAATATCTATTATTGGGTAAGATGTTCTTCTTGTGCGTTTGTATTTCCTGCACTTCCATTCATACTAACTCAGTGCATTTTTACACTTATTTTAACAAAAATAGAAATTCATTTTGGAGACTTGATTTTATCATCATTTCTCCTTCATTTCTTTCAGATTATTTCTTAAGTTTATAAATATGTTCTTCAATTTTCTAATGGCCCTAAAATAACAATCAACTTCTTAAAAGTTTTCTTAGGAAAAATGATATTCAAAGCATGGAAATTTATGGTAATATTTAGAAACTGACTAAGATTCACTGATTGAAGAGTATATTAGTCTGCTTTGGAATAAAAATTAAAAGAAATATATCAAATATAGCCATGCATGTCTCTAAGTATTTCAGTACAGAGATGTATCTTTTTAAACATAGAATTGTATGAATCAGGATATTTTTTGATGGATGTGTAGAGAGGCAGTAAATGAACCATTCTGCTTTATTTTACTAGAAAGTGCTGGAACTCTAGGGCTCGATACCAGGTCTACTGTTTTCTTCTAGTCCCCTCTACCAGAGAGGAAGAAAATGAGGCATATAAAGAACACAAAGGAGGTTTTAAAAACAAAAACAGCAAAACCTCCCACACACATCTATGTTCTTTTCTCTCAGGAGAATATAACTGGGGTGGGAGGGAAGGAAGTCAGGCATATTTATTTTGGAAAAAACAAACCTTTCTTGTTAAGAATCCCTGTGATGTAGAATAATAGGGGCTGAAGAAAGGAGATAAGTATATTACGAGAAGTTCTAAAAACATTATGCAATTCAAAAGGAAAAATGAGGATTTATAATTGGAGACATGAGAAAATGTTAACATGCATTCATTTGTTTACCATTTTTCTCCCTATTATGAGCCAAGAAGTGTGCTAGATGCTGGGGATACAGGAGCAAGCAGAAGCAAATCAAGTATCTGTTCTCATGGGGTGTCTCTTCAAGTGAGTGAGAAAAACTTCAACAAATATAAAATGGCAGTTGTACCAAATGACATGGGACACTAAGATAAGGGAATTGCCCAAGTCACAGAGATCAGGAGAGACTTCTTAAAGGAGATGACACAGTGGCATTCATGGAGAAACCTCCATTCCTGCTGAGGATTTTTATCTGTATAGATAAGTATGAGGATACAGCCTGCATAGAAAGATGTGTAAGTCATTGCTATTAAGAGAAAAGAAAAATAAGGAATTAAAAAAATATTATGTGTATTAGTTTTCCAGGGCTATTGAGAAAAAGCACCATAAACTTTGTGGCTTAAAACAACAGAAACTTATTCTACTGCAGTCCCGGAGACTAGTAGTCTGAAATCAAGATGTCAGCAGGGCCATAATCTCGCTAAAGATTGCAGAGGAGAGTGTTTCATGCCTTTCCCTTGGCTTTTGGTGCTGCTGGCAATCCTTGACATTCCTTGGCTCGTGGACACGTCATTCCAGTCTCTGCCTCCATCATCGCATGGCATTCTCCCTGTTTGTCTCTGTTTCTGTGTCCAACTTTCCTTCATTTTATAGGACATCAGACTTTTAGATTATGGGCTCACCCTACTCCAGTATGACCTCATCGTAACTTGATTACATTTACAAAGACTCTATTTCCAATAAGGTCACATTCACAGGCTCCGGGTGGCTGTGAATTGTGTGTGTGTGTGTGTGTGTGTGTGTGTGTGTGTGTGTGTGTGTGTGTGTTTGTGTGTGTGTGAGAGAGAGAGAGAGAGAGAGACTAAGAGACTATTCAGTACAACACATAACACACAAAATTGCAAAAAAAATAGCAGGTCTATGTCCAAATCTTTTATCTGCGTGGCATTGTAACTGAAAATAGTATTTGGTTTGGTGTTTGTGAATACTTGATTCTAACCATGTATATATTAAAGGCTGGCAGAATGATGTGAAGGTCCTCAGAAGAAGAGGGGAAAAGATGTCCTGGGCATAAAATCGGAAGCAGTAATTCATTTAATATTCATCTCTCCATGCCATTCCATATTTCTAAATATTCTTGACCCTTTGAAATATTACAACCAAAAAACAAAATAGACTATTTTTAGTAGGTAACAATGATAATTTTTTTGGAATAATTACCTCATATACAGGTACACCAATATCACATTTTGCTTGACACTTAAATTTCTGAATTTTATTAACATTGTATATTTTACTTATTCTACAAATTAAACTCTTCCATTCTTTTAGGTATTAACACACTTTAGTATATTAAAATTCAAATGATGAAGACCAATATGTAAGAGTACAGCAAAAAATGAATGGTAATAGAGGCTAGTTCACCAAAATTTCTTCTATAAAGGGATTGGAAAAATCACAAGATGTGGATCTGCTGATATAAAATTACAGGATTTCATCTGCAGAGAGATTATCTAGCTGTTCTATGATTAATACAAAAGAAAACAATGTGAATTTCCTTAACCAGACTGTGATTTCATTAACCTGAGTCAATTTCAGTTTAGAAATTGTCAAAGTTTTAATTTGATTTAAAGACAGATTTTAATATATCATTTTTCTAAGAATCATGTTCACAGTTTATAGAGCTTACAACATGTTTATTATCTGCTTAAGCTGTCAACTATTCTTTTTGTAGTTCCTTTATAATATTTATCACTTGTCAGTGTTAAGTACTATTTTAAAAATTGCTTTTGTACTAACCTCATCAGAGGTGGACAGACCGAACTGAAGGGTGATTCTTTGCCTGTGTATGCTTCAGGGTTTAGAAAGCTATGTTTACCTTATCCTATAATATTTACTGATTCTGGCAGTTTAGGGACAAAGTAAAAAGGCAGAGGAAAGGAAAAAAAAACTAGAAAAAGAATGGCAAAAAAATGTGATGAGAAAATATGATATCTGAAACTGTATAATTTCCTTTTTAGTTAGCTTTTTTCTCTCAAAAGAGGAAAACTTCTGTTAAGCTTTTTTTCCCTAATGAACAAGCACATCATTTGCTTAGGGAAAGTTGTTTGTGTTAGCTTTTCTGTTCTATTGTGTTGATGAATTGCAGGTTTTTCAGACCTCATACTTTCATCACATAATTTTCTGACTTCAATTACACTTCTCAGAATACAACAGGTAATGAGTAATGGAATTGTTCACAGGGCTTTTAAAAGTTACACTTAAGAAATGAGATAAAAACATATTATAGCATTTTCTACTAGGATATCTTGTATTCAAATAGGTTGCAGATCAACTGGAATTTTAAAAATCTAAACCTTTAAATTGCTCATATGCTGTGACTTAAAAAATTTGTAAAAATACAGAGATGAAGTGATTTACTTCAAAATCTAATAATAAACCCATTGTGGATTGGTTGAGTAATCCAGACAAGAGGCAGTGTTATATGGTTAACAGTAACATATAAAAAAAATATTCAAATAGAGCCACTTTCAGCTGACTATGTGTCCTGGGACAAAGAGAGGAGAATTAGAAAGGGGGGGGCGGGTTCACCAAAGATGCAGTTGCCCATTGCACTAGAGTACACACCGAACAATTTTCTTTGTATTAAAGACTACTGAATTTTAAGAAAACCAGATATATATTACCATTTTTATACAATGTAAATTCTGTTGACCAACCTTTCTTTAATCAAATAGCTTGATTTACCTATATTCCCTGTCATCTTTTTAGAACATACTGAGTTAAGGCTGGGGCACATTGAATGCTTTTAGAGTTGCCTACCTGGGTACTTCTGCTCCCTCCTCTTGAGTTGTATGCCTACCTTACAGAAAACTAGTAGAGATTTGATAATTGAGAGCTCATTCTAAAGCCTGTTTTATTTGTTGGTTTTCATTTGTACCCTCAAGCAATTATCTGCAGTAATGTCAGACAGGTAAAGACCACTAATGCTTAAAGAAGAGAGTAAATGATTATAAAAATAGCAAAAAGAGAAAATGCTAAATTGAGAAAAGGGTAAAAGACAGAAGAACGGAAGATTTAACCAAAAGTCGAAGGGGAAAAGAAGGGGTAAAACAAAAAAGATGGTGACGATTAGTGTAGATAACTGAACTGGTATGTTTAATCATGTTTCCTTGGATTAAGGTTATTTTCATGCTTTATACTTTGGCATCATTAAAGTTCTAGTCAATGTGAGTGACATTATCTGAAAATTCCCTTTATTCTTATTTCTAATCTATTCCAAAAGTAAATAGCACCTGGTGTTGAAAATTACCTCATTTGTTTTCTATAATAATAATAATAATAATAATAATAATAGCAAACATATATGTAGCACTAACTATATGGCAGGCATTATGCTTTGTACGTGACACATATATTCATTTGACACTTACAACCATCAACAAGGTGCTCTATTATCACCCCATTTTACAGATAAGGAAATGAAGGGAGCCAAACACTGGGACGTATTTACTGGAAACATATCCCTATCCCGCCAAACACATAAAGGTCAATTTGTAGGATTCGAATTGCAGATATGCTCTAGTTGGATGTTATTTGTCTTCTAAGCAAAACACCTCATTTTACGCCTGAGGAAACTCAGGTTCAAAGAAGGAAAAGGACTTCCTCAAGGGCCTGCAATAGGTAGGCTTGCAAAGAGTGAATCTTGGGACTTCACTTAGATTTCCTGATGTGTAATCCAGTTGCCCTCCATCACTGAATTTTGGTGTAAGTCAACAGAATTTTAAACAAAACTTTGATACATTTTGACTTTCATATTCAAATCAACATAACTATTACACATCTTCAGCTTATAAATTTTCACATGAATCCTGGGAATAATCTGCATGTTGGATCCGGGTCTGCTGAAATACCTAGCGGTAAAGCAACATTTCAACACATGGGAGATTCACTTTTTGGCTAGATGTTTTTCTATGTCTGAGAAAGCACAAATTTTTTTTTTTTATTGAGAATCACCTCCCACTCCAGGCAAAACCTATATGTTCATCTATTTGTATATGCACTTCAGAACTAAATCCCTGTCTGCAATACTAATGTCAAATTGTATCTGTTTATGCTAGCAGCAATGAAGACTAATCATCTATTAGAAGGAAAACCATTTATCAACCTGTAGAAATACTGAACTTTTAGAAGAAAATCTAATATCTGTAGAGTTGATCCTGCCTGAGAAATACCAATTTAAAGATTGTAACTTTATGATGATTGTAAAAGGCCAAAACATTCAATTAAATTTTTAAACATAAAAGTGTAAACACAATTGTTGAAAATTTTACTCCTCGTTTTTCAGCATTTAGGGAGCACATTCCCTATTTCCTTTACTTTGGAATTGAAGCAAAATAATTTAGCTTAGAAGGCATTTACTCTATTTTGTATCAAGGATTTTAACATAAATTTAATATATTTTTCTCCCATCTACAGGTCTGGCATTATAAATTTTTCCAAAATTAAGTTTACTTTATTAACATTAAAAAGCAGGCTAACAACAGTAGCTAGTAAGGAGAAAATTATATGTTTAAAAGATAAATATTTTAAATTTTCTCTCCAAAGATTTATTTGTAGAATTGTCTTTTTATACTGCACATGCTTTTCTTAAGGAGTCTTGGCCTTGACAATTATTAGCTTTATTTGAAATGTATTAAATATTTGTACTCCAATTTGTACTCCAATTTACTGAAGAAAGCGTATTTCTTGCAATGCTTACTCTTAAGTGCATCAGTTATTTGTAGAATAGCCCCCTAATTAGTACCACTGGCCATATTATTCCTTGATATTAAAACAGTATGGTAACTTTATCAAAATAGCAAGGAATTTAATTGTGGCTAAGACTTATTTATGGAATAATAAATACATACGGAAGTCAGGCTTCTGAATTGTTCCTGGTAAGTAGAGTACCGTTAACTAATTAGCTCCTGGAAGTACATGCTAACTAAGGCAGGCATTTGACACAGGCATTTTTCAATAATAAAATTATTAGCCAATTGTTATTTTTATATATAACCTTTTACTTTGTAGGTTTTATTAGATTTTGCAGGAGGATGCAAGAATGCTTTCTCACTTCAGATGGAGAACTTCTCGGTTTTAACTACCTTTCATTGGTGTGCCAGATAGGTAGATTTGAGAAACATAAAAAATAGCAAATTAGCTGTTAGCTCAGAAGTCAGCTTTCACCAGAGGATCTAGTACATATTAAAAGAAATATAAATTACTTTTGTAGTTCACTGCCCTGCCCTACATCTAAAATATGTAATATACATAAACTTCAACTTGTAGCTCAGTTCAGTTCAACATGCATTTATTGACCAGCTCTTATGAACCAGGTTCTTTGTTAGGGTCTGGAGACAGGAGGAGAGAGAAGACATGATCCCTTCCCTTGAGACGCATTCAGCTCATCAGGGGAAGACAGATCAGTAAACATAGCGTGGTACTACAGTAGAAGTATTGGCAAGCCTATGCTCAGCCTGACTAGGCCGTAGGATCTTTTTGGAACTCTTGCTAAGATTCTATAGATCAAGAGTTGGCCACCATTTTCTATGATGGGCCAGAGAGTAAATATTTTCAGCTTTGCCAGACCTGCAATCTCCATCACACCCACTCCACTCTCCCATTGTAGCTCAAGAACGAGAAAGGACATATACAGTATTTCAGGGAAAGAGCATGAGCCACTTCCAAACCTCTAGTGGAAATAATCTTGCTAGACTAGTACCTGCTGCTGGAGTAGTAATTTTAACCTGTGTATCCTTCCCACCACACTCACTTCTTTATTCTTTCTCTTTCCTTTTTTTTGTTTTCTTCTCATTCTTTTCTTCTTTCCTATCCTGAGTAGAAGCCTGAGTCCATAATCATAATCAGTTATTCTTATAGCCTGGAAAACAAAGAGATTTCAGTCCCTTATTTCATGATACGAACTCTCAATAATAATACCTAACATTTTAAAACTTTTGTATGCAGACCATGCTCAATTACGTTATAACTCGTTTAATCCTTAAAACTACCCTGTGAGGTAGGTATCATTTTAATTTTATATATAAGGAAAGTAAGGCGTGGAGAGGCGAAGTGATTTGCTCAAGACTATGCAGCTGGCAGAAGATGGGAAACAATATGCTAATTGCACTGTATCACATCACAGCCGTGACTTTTTTTTTTCTTTTTCCCTTTTGCGGTACGCGGGCCTCTCACAGCTGTGGCCTCTTCCGCCGCGAAGCACAGGCTCCGGACGCGCAGGCCCAGCGGCCATGGCCCACGGGCCCAGCCGCTCCGCGGCATGTGAGATCCTCCCAGACCGGGGCACGAACCCGTATCCCCTGCATTGGCAGGCGGACTCTCAACCACTGCACCACCAGGAAAGCCCACAGCCGTGACTTTTAACACACTACAGCATGCATAGAAAACTCTAGTCCCATTTATGGAATCAGTAGCCAGGGTGACCAACATCTTTGTCCCAGTTTGGCTGAGGCTCAGGGATTTCCCCAGACGGGAGACTTAACAGTGCCCAAACTGGGAAGGTTCCAGGCCAACCAGGACAATTTGATCACTCTCAATAAATAGCCCCAGCTTTGATTGCAGTGCCTCTTAAACTTGAATGTGCCTAGGAATCGCTTGGAAATCTGGTTATCAGATTCTGATTCAGATTCTTGTTGAGTAGACAGGGACAGGGCCTGGGAATCTTCATTTCGACCCAGCTCCCAGGTGATGCTGATGCTGCTTAACTCTTTCTATGCTGAATAATGAAGTATCCTTGTCCAATCTCAGGGCTCACCCAGACCCTATCAATCAGAATCTGCCTTTTAACAAGATTCCCCAGGTGATTCACACATTCAAGTTTCAAGAGCTCAATTCTAGTCCACCTCTGATTAGAGTAAGATAATCTTTACCTGTGTTTTTTTTTTTTTTTTCCTGATTTAAGTAAGCCTTCCTGAATACAACAAAACTCCTTTCACTAATCTGCCTTAGTTCACCTTTCTGGGAGTCCAGCCACCTCTTTCCTTGTACATTTACCTATTGGCTCATTCCTTATTTTTCCTAATACCCTGTAATGTTCTTGAACCCAATTATTTAAGCTCAATGTTGGGGGTTTGTTTCTGTGGCTATTATTCCCCAAATGACCATTATTCCACTTGAAAAAAATCAGGTGTTCAGCATCAGAGGGGGCCTTAAAGTTGTTTACTCTCAACTGTAAAACTGTCCATCAGAATATAGTATGTATGACTGTGAAAATAGTAAATTACTGTCTCAAAATACTCCCCGGTGTCACCAGCAAAAAAAAAAAAGAATAAAATGAAATTTATTTGCGGTAGGTGCTTCCTCCTGCCATCGTTTGAGTGTAATGGAAGGTTGTAGAAATTATACTGAGGGTTATTTCTATGTTTTTATTACATGTTAGGCAGTCTTCTAGGTAATTTACATTTTATCATTTAATATTCATAATGGCTCTATGAGGTAAGATACTCCTATTATCCCCAATTATCAGCTGAAGCTACTGAGCAGAAAAACACTAATAACTTGTCCAAGATCAAAGAGCTAGTAAGCGGTCAAGTCAGGATTAGGGAGCAGGCCCAGTGAAAATGCTCTTGACACTACACTACATGCTGACTGTATTTCAGCTCCATGATTGTTTCTTCCATAGCACTGACCACAATTTATAATTATCTATTTTAATTTTCACTTTCAATCTGCCGCCTTCTCAAGATTTAACCTCCTTCTGAAAAGGGATCATGTTTCTTTGGCTCCCTCTTATATTTCAAGTGCCTGGCACATAGTAGGTGTTCAGTAAATGTTTGTTAAATGAGTGAATAAATGACAAAATAATGTAAGATCAGTAGTCTACATACATATACAAAGTATAAAGAAGAGAGAAAGGTTGTCAGCCTGGGGGAATTGGGGTCTCCTAAAACACTCCAATCTGAGAAATGGTGTGACTTTAGAAGCTGGGTTGATGCTTTCACAGTATCTACTGGTCAAACTTCCATCTGAGACAATTACAAGTCTCCATGTTAATAGGAAGCTGGAAAAGACTTTTCAAGAAGTTATATACATACATATGCATAAAATTTGGTGTATATATATTTCATTTTATTTTAGGTTTAAGAAGTCAAAATACAGTCTTCTCTCATATTAACTGGGGATTGTTTCCAGGACCCCTGTGGAAACCAAAATCTGCAGATGCTCAAGTCCCTTCTATAAAATAGCAAAGTAGAGTTGGCCCTAGGTGTCTGCTGGTTCTGCATTCAAGGTTGGCTGAAACCATAGATGCAGAACCTGGAACTACTGAGGGTCAACTGTAGTTATTTTTTGCTTTGCTTTAAAAGAAGTCTTTGGGCTTATTTGGAAATAATGCTGCTGCCATAAGCCATCTTCAGAACATTTAAAAATCATGATTCCTAAGTTAATTTGGAAGATGTTGCAACAGCATTTGGCTTAAAGCAGTAAACTGAGTTTGCAGTACACCTTGAAACATCTATTGTGGTTAAGATGAGCTGTGTAATAGCCTTAAATACCTACTACTGCTCTGAAATTAAATCCTGTGTTTCCAGCTTGCCAGGTTCCCTGCTCATTATCTCCTCTTTATCTTTGTTCACTACTGTTCCCACCTGGAATGCCTCTCCCTTTGATTAGGCCTGTTTGAGATCTGAAGCTCTTTAGGGCCTACCCACAATCCCCCAGCGTTGTGGAGCAGTCCAAGAGGACGTCAGCCACGCTGATCACTGCCTTCTCTGCCCTCTGGTACTTTCATCTCTGCTACCACCTCTCGTGATTCACTTTATGGGGTGAGTGGTCTTTCCTTATTCTTCTCTTGTTCGTTATGAGTAATTCTTGTCTCCATAACTAGATCGTACTTTCCAGAATGCAGGAGCGCTATCTTATACATCCCAGAATCTTAACCAAACCTAGAACTGGACATATATTGGATATGCAGGAAATACTCCTTGAATGATTCATTTGATTTGAACATTGTCTAAAGTTGTGCATGTATGTGTCATTTCTCTTGCCGTTATGTGGAATGTTGTTTACCCCAGGGCTTTTCCAAATTATTTAGACCTGCTTCTAAACTCAAATACAGCTGGTGGAAGGCTTTTTTGTTTTGTTTTGTTTCTTCATAGAACAAACATAGTTCTTTGTGATTGGGAGTCTGAGGTAGAAGGAAAGCAGAGAGAAAAATCATTTCATCTTCCTGCTAAGTGTACAGGGCCCTTGGGGCTTTTAACAGCCACCTCTAAATCAGTTGAACAGGTATTTTTACTAAAAGATGGGATGTAGTTTCTGAAATATTGAAAAGTTCCTTTGTCAAATTGTTATTACTGTTTGCATTTTACAGTCAACAAAACCCAAAACATATTTTTATATATTTTAATTAAGTCTTTTCTTTCTGGATGCTGTGAGCATATGACTTATATATTCTTATGTGTGTATAGCTTTCTGTGGATGAGTAAATCAGTTCCTTACAGGTTTTTTAAATTTTATTTTTGGCACAGTTAATCTCATCACTGTACAATTTCTATTTCCATTTAGTCACAATTATTAGAAAGACGATTAATTTTATATATAACCCATTATCTTAGATAGAAATTAGATTTTAAAGGTAAATAGTCTTGGATACAAATTAAGCATTCTGTGATGCCTCTCCCCTCTCCCAAGTCTTAGAGGTGCCTAGTTAATTTCTTTTATAGTGTAAGAAATGTTACCCTAGGGGCCAGAAAAAAGATAGTGATATGTATGTAACCAATGGCACTGCTAGTAAATTTGGACCAGTTTACAAGTTAACAAGTATCAGACTGAGAGTAAGTAGGTTGAAGTAAGTAGGTTGCTTTAGACCAGAGTAGTTGGGAGAAATGAGGTGCTAAAAATACATTTACCTACTAGGTTTGCAGAGAACAGGTGACGCTAATACAGTTGTAGAAAAATCTGGAAGAAGAACAGCCACACAAGCTGTCTTCACCCTTCAGCTGAATAGCGTTAGGGAGGTCAGGTGAATATACTAATCCATTCCTGGGTGAGGCCAAGAAGCAGTATCCAGCTGGTCATCATAAAGAAAATTCCTGGGGCTACAGATTTTAGGTCTGGGATGAGATTTGGGAAACTTTGTTTTAGAAACAGTCCCCCCAAGAGATTCAGATTATCAGCTAAGCTTGAGAATTACTGATTTCCCAGGCTTCAGGAGGCTTGGTTCTAGGCCAATTTTGGAATCAGGAATTCAGGCAGTTTCTTAGACCGACTAAAAATCATGTGGGCTAACAATCTACCAGTGGCCCAGTCAAAACTGGATTCTGGTAGTGGTGGGAGCTTTGTGTGCCATTTGGAGGAGTTTGCGTTTTATGCTGTAGGGGAAGGGAAGCCACTCAACCTCCTGGGGTTCCTTCTAGTGCCATGCCGGTCAAGCCATCATTACTTACAGAGTCACTAGAAAATTATATTCTTACATTGAGCAAACTGAGTACTCTCAGCTTAGTAAAAACTGGTATAAAGGAAAAGGATTTTTATTTATTTATTTATTTTTTTTGCGGTACGCGGGCCTCTCACTGCTGTGTCCTCTCCCGCTGCGGAGCACAGGCTCTGGACGCGCAGGCCCAGCGGCCACGGCTCACGGGCCCAGCCGCTCCGTGGCATGTGGGATCTTCCCGGACCGGGGCACGAATCAGCGTCCCCTGCATCGGCAGGCGGACTCCCAACCACTGCGCCACCAGGGAAGCCCCAGGAAAAGGATTTTTTTTCGTTATTTATTTTTAAAAATACTTTTATTTATTTATTTATTTTTGGTTGCATTGGGTCTTCGTTGCTGCGCAGGCTTTCTCTAGTTGTGGCGAGTGGAGGCCACTCTTCATGGTGGTGCGTGTGCTTTTTTTTTAAAACACACCAATTGTACTTGAACATGTTACTTTTTTTAAAATTAATTAATTAATTTATTTTTGGCTGTGTTGGGTCTTCGTTTCTGTGCGAGGGCCTTCTCTAGTTGTGGCAAGCAGGGGCCACTCTTCGTCATGGTGCGCGGGCCTCTCACTATCGCGGCCTTTCTTGTTGCGGAGCACAGGCTCCAGACATGCAGGCTCAGTAGTTGTGGCTCATGGGCCTAGTTGCTCCGCGGCATGTGGGATCTTCCCAGACCAGGGCTCGAACCCGTGTCCCCTGCATTAGCAGGCAGATTCTCAACCGCTGTGCTACCAGGGAAGCCCTGCATGTGCTTCTTATTGTGGTGGCTTCTGTTGTTCTGGAGCATGGGCTCTAGGGTGTGGGCTTCAATAGTTGTGGCACGAGGGCTCAGTAGTTGTGGCTCACAGGTTCTAGAGCACAGGCTCAGTAGTTGTGGCACACGAGCTTAGTTACTCTGCGGCTTGTGGAATCTTCCCGGACCAGGGCTTGAACCCGTGTCCCCTGCATTGGCAGGCGGGTTCTTAACCACTGCACCACCAGAGAAGTCCCTTGTTATTTTTAAAAAATAAATGCTTTATTTTATCCTTAAATGTACTTATTTTGTGAAAAAAGTAAGCCCAAGTGCAACATTTTTATGGTATTTTTCTAATATAAAAAATCAATCTAATGATGACCAAATGCTTGTGCTAAATTTTGTCTGGAGCAGCAGTTCAAACTTTAGCTGCCTCAGAACCACCTGGAGAGCATATTAAAGCACATCTTGTTGGGCCTCAGTCCCAGAGTTTCTGACTGAGGATGGGGTGGGCATAGAAATTTCATTTCTGGTAATTCTCAGGTGATGCTGATGTCCTGGTCCTAAGATCATACTTTGAGAACCACTGTCCTAGAGGGTGGAGTGAGAACAGAGGAGGTAATAATTTTCATTAGTGTTTTTCAAACTTAGTACTTAATTTTTGTAAGAGTGTTACCCAAAGGATGAAAACTCCACATACCATCATTATGTATATTAAAATGCTAATTTGGTAATATACCACTATAAAAGAGAACCATGTTTTTAATCCTAATAAAGTGAAAACAGGGACCAAGTAGTATAGTCATTAGGCAGTAAGAGTATATGCTGATTTAACATAAATATTAGGTACAATGTAACTATTTTGGTTTTTCTAAAGAAAAACATTTTACTCTGTGTTCTTTAGAAGAAGTTAGTGATATCTAGACTGTATTTTGGTTATCAATGCAAGAATCTATATACATGTATTTAAAAGGTTTTTATTGAGAGAAATAATTTTATAACAAATTTAGGAGTTTGTATAATAATTTTTCTAAAACCCTGTTTTTGCCATCAAAATTAGTATTAAAAAGCTTAATGTTGAAAAGTTGTGTTTTCGTTTTAAATGATTGCATTTACAGATAATTTTTTTAAAGAGTTTTATTGGAGTGTATTTGATTAGAATGTTGTATTAGTTTCTGCTGTACAGCAAAGTGAATCAGTTATACATACACATATATCCACTGTTTTTTAGATTCTTTTCTCATATAGGTCATTACAGAGTATTGAGTAGAGTTCCCTGTGCTATACAGTAGGTACTTATTAGTTACCTATTTTGTATATAGTAGTGTGTTTATCTCGATCCCAGTCATCCAATTTATCCCCTCCCCTGTCCCCTGCTTACCCCCAGTAACCATAAGTTTGTTTTTTACATATGTAATTCTGTTTCTGTTTTGTAGATGAGTTCATTTGTACCCTTTTTAAAGATTCCACATATAAGCAATATCATATGATATTTGTCTTTATCTGACTTGCTTCACTTAGTATGACAATCCCTAGGTCCATCCATGTTGCTGCAAATGACATTATTTCATTCTTTTTTACGGTTGAGTAATATTCCATTGTATATATGTACCATATCTTCTTTATTCATCTGTCGATGGACATTTAGGTGGCTTCCATGTCCTGACTATTGTAAATAGTGCTGCAATGAACACTGGGGTGCATGTATCTTTTCGAATTATGGTTTTCTCCGGATATATGCCTAGGAGTGGGGTTGCAGGATTATATGTTAGCTCTATTTTTAGTTTTTTAAGGAACCTCCATACTGTTCTCCACAGTGGTTGTACCAATTTACATTCCCACCAACAGTGTAGGCAGGTTCCTTTTCTCCACATCACAGATATAATTTGAGATTGTCTGAAAGTAGCTTTGGTCTTCCACAAAAAATTTTAGGTAAAGAGTACTTCTTAAATTCTATTTTTCTCAATCTGGGATGAATAACTTGTACAGGCTATAAAGATGAAATTATAATTTTTTAATAGTTGACTATGGTCAACCTTATTAAATATCATATCTTTACACTGTCAGGGCATTTAGTACTCCTAACGTCTTAGCAGTTTGTGATAGACTCATGCAACTTAAAAAATACATATTTAAAATTTATATTTTTTTAAAATACAAAGAATGATAGAGTTAATTAAAGGATAAAGGGCTATTTACTAGCACAGCCATGAAAAAATTAACATCTGGACTGATGTTGAGTAACATGTGTTTATATTATTATACTTTAATTTTCTTAAATGATAAATGAAAGAGATAGATTATTACCCGGTAGTCTCAAAATACTTTCTCATTTATTTATTCATTGATGCGAGAATCCAACAGCAGTATCGATTAGCTAATCTTCTAAATGTAAAATCTGGATCTTTTTAACAACATAAGTAATATTTCTTGATTTTTATCTTTATGCCAGATTTACTTATTGGTTTCATATCCAAATGATGTATTTACCAAATATTGTATAACAGAAAGAAGCAAAACAAAATGGTGATAAAATAGTGCTTAAGAAATTGATTTTATTTGCTAAAATGTTTCTTGGCTGCCTTTGAGTTTAATCACATACAGTGAGTATGTTTAGTGGATGAGAGTTTAAACCCCTCCAAAGGTTAAGGGCAGTGATTAGAATCGGTACATTTACAGTTGAGGAATGGATCTTGACTAACCCCATACAGAATTTTATTTCAATCTTATGTAACATATGGTTTTAACCTGGCCAACAATGTTGCTTTTAATCTTTCATCCCTTCAGAAAAACTAAGGGAAGTGATGGAGGGATACCGTTGGCTATCTGTAGTCCAAATAAGTAAAATATTAGACAACAGCCATATCGTCTAAAACTATTTAGCTTTATTTTTACTTACTTAAAGACAATTATGCCACATCTTCCAAAGGGATAAGTGCACAGTGGGGAATGTTTTGCGGAGAGAACATTACTATCTAAGAGCCTTAAAGCACTTGACCTTCATTCGGCATCTACAGTCTGTTCCGTAACTTGCTCTGGTATCACCATGTTGCTTCTGTGTTATTGCTTCAAAACATTTGTTTTAGCAGCAGAATTCTCTTACTGTAGCTTTAAGTGGTGCCATTTTCTGTCTGAACTTAAGGAATGCTTATCTCAAAGGATAAAAATGGAGAAACCCGTTGGCTTTGTTTGTGAAGTAATTGATACACCAGCTTTCATCAAATAGTTCTTGGCCAGCTGAGGAAAAGTGAAACCAGTTTTGCCGATGAGATCTTGCTGCCTAGTGGATTTTAATGGAATGATTTGGTGTGTCCCTTAGCAGCCTTTACCCAAGCTGTCTATTCTACGCTTAGCAGTACCTTGTCTAGAATGATAAAGTCTGGCGTCATAAAGTAAGAATGTTCTTTCAGCCCAGGATAGTTCAAGGCTCTCATTTGGCACTAAATTGTGCATCTCCCTCTAGGTTCCCACACATGACCTACTTGTTTACCAACTTTTAAAATTATAAACAAGTACATTATATAATGTTTGGTGTAGAGTGAATTACCTCCTTTTAAAAATATCTAGGTACTATAACTTCAGAACTGCCAGATTTTAACTTCCTACTGAAATGTCTTGGCTCTTGAGATGTGCACTATTTCTTGATTTTACTATGTAACATACGTCTCATTCTTTCAGGAACTGGCTTATTTTTCTTTTATTCATAGAGTGCCTGTGGAGGGGGGTTTCCCATAACTGTATATTGCCCTCTTCTCTTGGCCATAGTTTATGAGCCCAAACGTGGGCTTCTGATATAATCTTACAGACTGAGGCACTAAAGAGAGACCAATTCTTTTTTTTTTTTTTTTCAGTTGCATTTAACCTTTAATTTTTGTATGGGTTAACAAAAATCTTCCTATTTTCAGTTGAACATAAAGATCTTTTCTTTTTGAATTTTATTTTTTATACAGCAGGTTCTTATTAGTTATCCATTTTATACACATCAGTGTATACATGTCAATCCCAATCACCCAATTCATGACACCATCACCCCCCCACCCCCGCCGCTTTCCCCCCTTGGTGTCCATACGTTTGTTCTCTACATCTGTGTCTCAATTTCTGCTCTGCAAACCAGTTCATCGGTACCATTTTTCTAGGTTCCACATGTATGCGTTAATATACGATATATGTTTTTCTCTTTCTGACTTACTTCACTCTGTATGACACTCTCTATATCCATCCACGTCAAGAGAGACCAATTCTGATTATCCCAAGTTTTACAGCCTGAGGGATTTTCTCAATGGCTCAGTTATTTGTCAATGGACTACTTCCCATGTAAAAACTCACTCTCAGCAGGTCTGTTTTCCATTGATTATATGCATATCTAATGTGTAGAAAGAGAGGAAAACAAAGCCAACCTTTAGATAAGCAGAGAAGAGAGTTGGAGAATCTTGATGGTATTCAAGTTTGTAGCTCAAGTGGTGCTTGAAACTTTAGTGCACTCTGGCCTATGGTTCAGCTTGATGGTTTGACATAACCCAGTATCCTTCTACAAGTTTTTCCATTTTGCTTTTTCAAGTCTGAATTGGCCACAAGATGGGTACAGCAGAGGTCCTGAGGTACGGTGGGTGCTAAGAGAATGTGGTCTAACAAGGCTTAGGATACAGTGCAGATATTTGTCCTTCCTAGCATTCTCCCAAAAGACTACACTGTTTAGATACTGTAAGACTATGCTTTGTGGACCAATGTGTTTATTAAGGATTATTATTTTCTTAAAACAAAGTAACATACCTGAAAAATAAAAGCACGGAAAAACAGAAAAAGCTATCCTTACAGTCAATATGACGGTTATCAGATACATCGTAAAAGACTACTCCTTAGAAAAACAGGAACAAGAATGTACAGCAATGTCAGTAAGATTAATGAAAATACTTTGTCTAGAACATACTGAGTGTACTCAAGCAAAGATCCCTATATAGGAAACAGTGGACAGACTGTGGCTAATATCTTTTGAGGCATTGTGAGTTAATTCAGAAATATTTATTCCTGAATAAACATTTTGTATAGTCACTATTTTAGTAAACTATTTTTTCTTCATAATTAATGTGTTATGGCCATTATCTTTCTATCCTCTAGGAGAAGATTGAAAGCCAAATCTGGCCCATAACCTGTTTTTGTCAATGTTTTTTGGAACAAAGCCATACCCATTCATTTAGTATTGTCCATGGCTGCTTTCACACTGTAACAGCAGAATTGAGTGGTTGTGATAGAACATATCACATATGCCCTGAAAAGCCTCAAGTATACTACCTGGCTACATATAGAGAAATTCTATTGATCCCTGTTTTAAAAATTATTTTCCTGTTTTGTGTAAGAAAATTGGTTTTAATTTCCATTGTTTTGAAATATATTTAATGTTTCAGGAATAAAACCACTGTATAAATTTAAAAACAGATGCATTTTGTATCTCTTTTGTCCAGTACATCCTGTGTTTACCAACTTGTTTGATGGCTCATTTCTTATGATAGCTCTCCTGGTTGAGTCTTCCATTTGGAAAAAGTTCTCAGAATTTGAACCACATTCCTGAATGTTTTTTAACTTTCTAGTCCCCTCAGAAAGGGTCCTTCTTATATAAAATTCTCCTGGTTGTATATAGCTCTTCAGGAGCAGCAGAGGTTTTCCTAAACCTCCTCCTCTCACCTATGCAGATTTCCACTCCTTAGGTTTTGATCAGTCTTGAGAACTACCCTAAGATTAAGCCTTTTCACAAGTTTGAGACATAGCAGGGTTGAGGACTTAATCCCATGATACTGAAGGTTCGTGCATTGTATCAGCTCTGGGTGGCACATACTAAGAAAATTGGATAAGAAACTGACATATAAGTTAAAATCTCACCTCTGACATTTACCAGAGTGCTACTAGGTAAAGTTATTTCATTTTTACAGTAGCCCACAAGGCTCTACATAGTGAGAAACATACATGCATATGTGTGCAATGGCAGGAGTCCATACTATGCCTTCTCACCTCATCTACAATTCTCTCCCTTCTTGCTATTCCTCACAGGACAGGTTGGCTCTCAGTCTTTGCCCATTATACCCTTTCTCTCTGGGATACATTCTCCTAGATACCTGGGTGGTTTATTCTCTCATCCTTGATGCCTTCCCTTGAAACTGTATTGAGAATTGTGCAACCCCTTGCAATACACACATTCCATATCCAATGTTGCTATTTCTTTAGCACTTAGCATCGATGTTAAATATATTTTACTGCTCCATTTTTTTCTACTAGAAATTAGCCCTTTTGAGTTTCAGAAATTTTTGATTGTTTCCTGTATTCCTAGTACTTAGAATGGAAGGTTTTCTTAAAATATAGGTTGAACAAATGAATAAATGATATAAACTATTTGGAAGTGAATGAATGACACATGATTTGGAAACGATGCAGATGGTATAAGTTAAATGTGTGTAAGTTATAAAAGAGCAGATTTCTATTGCAGTGTATTGCACACATTTTAAAGTTACTTGCATTTTCCAGGATTAGTAAACATTTCTGTACTACTGGAGTAGCTCGCCAGAATAAAAATAGACAACGACTCTATTCTTCAGTATTAGGGTCAAATACTGACTCTATAACTATTTATGTTCTTAGAGCACTGAAATCTTCTCCAATTAGACTTAAAATCCATAATACCTACAGTAAGGAAATATACAAGTCATCTTGCACATTTATTCTCCCTCCCTCTGTTCCTCTTTCCCAGCCCTTTCACTTCCATTAGGGGTCTGGATCTCTTATATTCTATAGAGCTTAGGAATTCTACCTTCAGATTTCAAAGACTGATTTTTGTTTTTATTTATACATTATTAATGTACATTAGATTTTTTTCAACAAAAAGTGTGTTGAATAAGCGAACACCCTAATACCAAAATAAACCAATTGCATATCGTCTCACGGAAGCACAGACTTATAAAGGTCATAATTTGGCACAAAGAAAACAATTTAAAAATCCTATTACATTTTGAGACTAGGCTTTTAAAACACACCATTTGGTGAACTTAACACTTTGGTATCGTGTTCAACTTCACTGTTTACTATGTGAAATGAAACCATGACAACAATTTTGAGGGAGTTTTTCAGAATTTTTCTATTAATCAGTGTATGTGTGTGCATGCATTTTAAAGCTCTTAAAAGAACACAAGAAGCATATTCCAAATAAAACTATTTAAACTTTAGAGGAAAGCTTCTCCTGCCATTAGAGCAGTGCATTAAACTGTTGCTGCTCAAACGGTGATTCTCACGTCACACGTTAGCATTGATTTTTGTTAGCTTCTTTGTCGGAGACCTGATAAAGCATACAGATGTTTAATTTTAGGAAGCACTTATGGTATATCTAGTCATCACAGCTTAGGTACTAAGAAATGTGCCTTTTCCTGCCTTACTGAAATCATATTAAGGAGTACGTGTTTTCAGAAAACAGAAGAATGGTAAGTCAATTAGTTTTATGGTGGCAGTTAAAAGTCAACTTAGATCTAAATTTCCATTTTTTTTGGTTGACATATGTTAAACTAATTTGGCTAGTTACATAGAATGGTCAACTTCTTTTGAAGAAAAGCTTATTTATATTACTATTTAAGGTATTAATTTTGTCAAATATTTGGTAAAAATTTATTAGAAGTTTTATAAGAGTTAAAAGCTTTTAAAAAATTATCCCAATACCGTATGTCAAATGATAACTTTTAAAAGACCTATCATAAATCATACAGTTTAGTTTTTAATTTTGTTGACAGTAGTTTTTGTTGATTAATTTTTTTGATAGTCTTTTTTTTTTTTTTTTTTTTTTTCGGTATGGGGGCCTCTCACTGTTGTGGCCTCTCCCATTGTGGAGCATAAGCTCCGGACGTGCAGGCCCAGCGGCCATGGCTCATGGGCCCAGCCGCTCCACGGCATGTGGGATCCTCCCAGACCGGGGCACGAACCCGTGTCCCCTGCATCGGCAGGTGGACTCTCAACCACTGCTCCACCAGGGAAGCCCGATAGTCTTTTTTTTTTGAGGGTGGAACTCATCTACAATTTTGGAGAAAAAAACTGATATTCTGAATAGTATAATATTCACCTGAAAAATTCCTTTAACATTTTCAGTTAAGCAGAAGCAAAGATTATAACATGTATTATACATTTTAATAAGAACAAATTATACTATTTGTCACTCATTCTATCATTCACTAAATATACATTTAGTACTTATTAAATGCAAGTTTAATTTAGAAATATTTGTGTGGCATTTCAGGTATTTTTAGGAAAAAAATGAAAACTTGCTTATATGTTCAATTTTTTTTTCCAAAGTTTTATCAAGAGGACTTGATACAAGTATAATTTCAGTTAAAATCAATTGAAATAATTAACAGATGCCAGGAACTTTAAAATATTAAAGTTTGTAATTTTTTCATAGAAAATATAACAAGTACATAGGTTTAGTTAGACCTTTTCCATGAAATCCAACTTTAGCTATATATCACATGCATTTGGAAATTTAAAAAAATTTAAAGAAGGCAAAGTATTACGAGTTTATACTATATATATATGTATATATATATATATATTTAAATATGGCAAGTGTTATGGGTTGTGTCCACCGCAAAAGACACATTGAAATCCTAACATCCAGTACTTGTCAATGTGACCTTACTTGGAGAGAGACCCTTTGCAGACGTAATCAAGTTAAAATGAGGTCAGACTAGATTAGGGTGGACCCAAAGTCAATGACTCATGTCCTTATGAAGCCATGTGAAGACACAGACATGTGATGTCACATCACATCTGATATGTGGGAGAAGACCATGTGAAGATGGAAACAGACATAGAAGGATGGTTCTTCAGGCCAAGAAAAGTCAGGGATTTCTGGCCACCAACATAAGCTAGGAGGAAAGCATGGAACAAGTTCTCCCTCAGATCTCCCAGGAAGAAACAACCCCGCCAACTCCTTGATATTCAGATTTCTTGCCTCCAGAAGTATGAGAGAATAAATTCTGTTTTAAGACACCCAATTTGTGATAATTTGTTATGACAGTCCCTAGAAGTTAAAACAGTGACTCTAATTTGTCCACAAAATCCCCTTATAGTCAATTAAAGAAGCTCATTGACCTTATATTGAAAACCACAGAAGACATAAACATATAGCTCCCATTTAAGGAAATTTAGCCATAAATGATGATTATAAAATTAATAGCTCTCTCCCACCCCCCGCCCAACGTCAGTAACACTTAGGACTAGGTACTGCTGCATAGGACAGGAAAACAAATAACAGTAAATTCACCAGAATAGAAATTTTACTTACTGAAGTCCAGAGGTAGGCAGGAAGACAGGCGTTGGTGTGATGCTCTGTCTTGTGCTGTGGCATGTCTCACATGGCTTTGATTCTAGGTCAAGATCATTGATTGAGCTTCAGCCATTACACGTACATTTGTCAGTTGGAAGAAAGCAGGTGAGGGTCACACCAGTCACACCCCCTCCCTTTACTAATACTTCTCAGAAGCCACACATTACACTTCTGTTCCTATCCTATAAGACAGATGTTAGTCACATGGCCACAGTTTGCTGCTAGGTAGGCTGGTAGCCTTTTTTCCCAGGGGCTATGTGCCTAGCTGAAAATCAGGGGTCCTAATACTAATAAAGGAGAGGAAAATGGATATGGGGAAACCAGTTTCCACCACACCCAAGTATACAAAAATGAAACAAACCCTCATAGCACAACTTTAGTAAAAAATCAATTTTCATATGACATAGCAGTTGAAATTAAAGCAAGCCACAAAGTGAAATGGACCATCTACAACCAGAACTCTCAATTCTACCATATAAGTATCTCGGGGGTCTTTCTACTTCTTTCTGTCTCTATTGATGACGTTTTTCACCTAGGCCACTGTAATAACATCCTCGTAATTAGTTGCCTGCTTCTCTACTCTTGCACCTTGCAATGTATCTTCACCCTTTATTGATTTTTAGTATCATAAAGATGTCTGAGATATTAGACGTGTCTTACAAAGTCCTGTGGGAGCTTCTTACCTCCCATCTTCACATTCTACCACTCTTTGTTGTGTTCCCTATGCTTCAGTCATCCTAGGTTGTCTTCTGTTCCTTCGTTGTTGACTAGTCTCTTAAGTCTTCATCACTGTACCCATTTTTCCCACTGCCTGGATTATTCATATCTACCATCTGTACCTAGACAACTTCGACTCATTCTTGAAACCTCAGCCTAAAATTTGCGTTCTTAGGGAATGCTTCCTGAGCTTGCTTTTTTTTGGCTCAGTAAGCTCCCTGTATATATGTACTCCTTGCTCTTTTTTTAAAATTACCAATCTCATTTGGAATTCTTTGTTTAATACCTGTCTCCCCACTAGAGAAGGACAGCTTTTGTTGACTCCTTTATCCCCAATGCCTAATATAGAGTCTGGGGTATATTAATAGTAAGAGCTTGCTAATTGTCTATTAGGGTAAAAATATTCAATTTTATAAGAGCAGATCATAAATATCTATAACATTTTAGTAAATATTCTGTATACTTATTATTGTTCATTGCTCTTCCAGACTCTAGCATCATTTTAGGCCTGTAGTAGTATTATATGACTACTTTCTGAATGAATAGAATTGCAAAGCTTTTTACAAACATTAACCAACAATAACTGCTGCTTCTGTATGGCAGGCATGGTGCTAGAAAGCTAGACATACACTAGTGAATAAAACAAGCATTGATCTCATCTTCATAGAACATTCATTCTTGGATAAATTATTTATATATCTAACAATATAAGGACTTTAATAATAGAACATGGTGTATCTGTATAGTAGAATATTCTGTGGCCTATTAAAACAATGTGACAGAAATATATCTTTTGGCCAGGGAAGGTATATTGCTAAGTGGAACAAAAATCTAGTTACAAAACTATATGCACTAAGATTCTAGTTTTGTATGAGAGTCTATCTGGATTAAGCCCACAATACTAACAGTGGTTTCCAAGATATCATTAAAAGTGGTTATCGCTGAGGTTTCCTTTTGTCTTCCTGAAATATGCTTATTTTTAAAAAAATATAGAAATTAATTTCATTAAAATAGATTTTTTAGTGTCATTAGACTTTTGTTTTTCAGTAATTAAATGCTACCTTTGATATGGAAAAGTCAAATAGCTATTTTGTATGAATGGTCATATGAATCATAAGGCAGTTATGTTTCTTGCACAGTCTTCTAGTTGGAGAACCATAACCACTTACCCCATAGAATGGATATGGCAGGAATAAAAACTTAATGATTTTGAATAACTTACCTTAATTTACACAGCAACATAACTTACACCCTATATCCTATGGAACTGGTTTGTGACTTGGTGGGATTGAACTAAGTAAAACAGCCAGCCACTTAGTTACTGTTTCGTTGTGAGCATCACACTAAATAGTTAATGTATTCTGCTGCTAATTCTCAAAACTATCCTGCAAGGTGGATGCAGGTTAACTTGCCCAAGGTTACTCACTAAGTGGCAGACCAGGGATTTGAATCTGTCCGACCAATTCTGGCACAGCGTGGATGTCAGCAAGAAGAGGGGAAGGTCATGCACTTGTTTGCATACAAGGAATCCTCCTTCCTGGAACCTTATTTTGTTGACAGTGTGTCCTAGTTTATCCCCCAAAGTTCTCAGGAGTTAGCAGGCCTATTTTTATATGATTGGTATTATATGTTTTCCTGAAAATACTCTCACCTAAATAAGATGATTTCCAAGCCCTGAAACAAGAACAGAAATACAACATTCTCTTCCCAGAATAATTTTATCTTTTAGCGTTCTTTTTTTCCCACCTTGGGTAATGTCCAATTATCACTAAATAATATTTCCAACCGCTATTTTTTGGCACTAAAGCAGTTTTCTATTCTCTGCTTCAGAATAAAGAAAAGAAAAATCAGGTTAGCATATTAGCCAACCACTTCTGTCTTCCCTGGGTGGTTTTTGAGACACATGTGCATTCCTTAGGTTTCATGGCTTTGGCTACCAAGCAGAGCTGCTAAAGTTCATTACTGTAGGAAATCAGAGTGGCAAGTATATGAAAGGTGGTCTTGCAACACCATCCCTCACTTGTTTCGGGTCTTATAAAACCTGTCAAAAATGATACCAGCATCCAGCGCAGTCATGCCACCTTCTGGTTAAGAGGTCTCCATGTTTATATTCAAAATTATCAATCATTCTAAATACTGACTAAAGCTTGTCTTTTAGTACCAGTATTTCCATTTGCAGTAAAGATGTACAGGGAGGACTCCTCCATGTTCACGGCTTTTACATCACTGTCAAAATTAGTATATAAAGCATCCATCAAATACACACACAAGGTGAACTGGGCATGCCTTTACAAAGTTTTGTATATTTGTAATTTTACTAGGCTTTTTCAGATACCTCTAGAAGCAGGCACACTGACAGGTGCCAGGCCACTTTTCATGAGTGAAATATAAAAAGTAATAGGATGTGGCTAGGAATTTTATTACTATATCTGTCCAGAGGTTTAAGTTCTTAATTTTTGAATTACACTAGAAATGTTTATAAATGGCTGAAGTACTTTCTTCTTGTTTTCAGACATGGGAAATATAACAGGATGTTCATAAACAGATATAAAATACTTATTGGTTGATGACCTATTGAAAATTGAGAATTAAGTAAGCTTAATTCTGGTTACCCCCAGCTCATTAAGTACACACATACCTTAATGACTATGAAAGTAATTTATCAACTGGGGTATATTTTTACTACCATATATTTCATAGCATTCAACTTATAAAAAGTGAAAGGTGTCACACTTCTGTGTGGCCTTCTCTGTATATGAGAGAACTAATTCCTCACATTTAAGAGCCAGGACACTCCAAAAGAACATGACAAATTTACAGAGCATTACAGACAATGTACCAATGTTTTATACCCATTGGTATAGCTAGCCTTACGTAGGAAAATGGCTGCATAAAGGTGGGCCACTGAAACTTAGGAATCTTCGTGGAGGTTCATCTCTTTTGACAAGCATTCACACCAAAGCATTTAACATTTTTCTGCCTATTCATCTTCTGGAAGGAGGCAATCTCCTGATTTCCTTTTATATCTTGTGAGATATCATAGTTTAACTAAGGAACCAACGTAATCTCCATCATTGTGGGTGATTACTATATGGCATAATGTTACATCACTTCTGCTATCATGATTTATATCTTTAATATTCACATAAATTATGTGGCCTACACTGCTATTTATTGAACTGCATCAGATTGCCTCTCAGGGTGTTGATGTAAAACTTCCCACAGGCCATCTTTTTTCCATTTATAGTACCGAGCACAGCATTTGCCTTGCATGTGGTAGATGTTCAATGTGTCGAATGACTAACACAATTATGATCCACTAGGAAAATAATTGAGAAAACAATTCTGTGTACTCATTTTTACTTATTGTCAACCACTGTGTATTCATCTATCTACTCATAGTGGAACTATAACAATACAAAGTATTTTTGGGGTTCATTGCTCATAAGCTTCAGCTAGACATGGCTCTGGCAGATTCTCATCAGTAATATAATACAGAACATTGAACATGCACTCATTTTTGTTCCCAGGAAACTAGTTGAATCATTAAGTTAGAGCTATTAGAAAACTGGCCAAATGGTATGAACTTAAATTATGAGCTTATCAATGATCTAATTTCACTTAACTTATTTTCTGCTCCTTCTCTCCTTCTGTTTCCCCTGTGGAACTATGGAAGCAGTTGCAGAGCATAACTACATCCTACTTAAAAATGACATTAATCTGGGCTCCCTGAATCTATAGATGGAAGGAGGTAGAGTCCATTCTGCAGCATCAAATATTACTCAGTTTATTTATAATGTTTGTTATGTGGCTTTTATTAGTCATCTCTAAAATTTACATGCCTGATAACTTCCTCAGTGTCAGCCTGAGACATCTGTAGGGAGAACCTTTAAGGGTACACCATTGGGAAAAACAAAGGAGCTTGTTTTTCAGTCCAGGAAATATGTGACCTCCACGAGACCAGGGACCAGATCTCTCCTGTTTCTTGACTGAATCCCAGAGTCCATCACAGTATATTATACATAATAAGCAGTCAGTTCACATAGATGAGTGAATGGATGAATGAATGAATGGTGGAAATTCATATACTCTATTGGGGCATGCACAGTACTTAACATTCAGGGACCTCATTCTGCCATAGGGCCCGGCACTAATCTTACCAAATTTCCAAAGTTATGATTTACATTACTGTATAATATATGAAGGATTGGTAGGTCTTGGCTCTTGCTAATTTCAAGGAAAAGCCAGAAGTTACTTCTCAGTTGTTCAACACTAACGTTACTGTTTATAATAAGATTTGTGAAGAATTTTCTGAACACGAAAGGAATGCTTAATCTTTATGTCTGTGAATTTCAAGCTGATCTATCTTCAGTGCTTTAATCATAGAACTCCATGTAATTGCATTTAATCATACTTAAAAATAAGTCATTCTCTAGATTCACTTATTCTCTCCTAATTCCAAATTGGTTCTTTTTCCTGATGGACCTGATTTCCTTTGTGGCACTACCATTCTACCCAGCCCCAGGCTAAAACCCTCAGTATATTTCTAGTACCTCTGAAACCATCATTGTTTAGGCAATTGAAAGTTTGTTCCTGAACAATTGCAGTAGTGTCCTAATGGGCCTTCCTTGTTTTAAGTTTATCTGTAACAACATGGACTGTATGTGTAACTGCTGGACTATTATCTCAAAAATATCACTCTGATGCTGCCACTTCCCAGTTCACAGACCTCCAAAGACTTTTCAGCCCTTAGGGTGAATAACCAAACTACCTGCATTTATAATTCATTAGAATGGGCCCTGGTTTCTCTTCCCTTGTTTCTCATTCTCACTCTCTCCACATAGCCTCTGCCTCTGGGGTTCCTGGCCAGGGCTGCCTACCCCCAGCAAAGTTATTAGCACCTGTGGGCAATGTGGTTTGCAAAAACATATTCAGTATTATAATACATTTTGTCTTTGGGGGGCGGGAACACTATCATTTTCAAAATACTGACTATAGAACATAAAACTTGGCAGAATTTTCTTGGTTGGTAGGATAAAACAGAAGAGCAGGAGACAAACTTTACTGCATTTTCTTAAAAATCGGTGGGAAGATGTATCAGAATCTCCAGCAAGTGAAAGAAATTTATGATCAAAAGAAAGAGTTGGGAAGCAGTTGCTGTTCATTGGACATGCCCAATACATTCATTTATTCCTTCATTCTTTTTTTCCTTCACAGGACTGTAAACTCATTAAGCAGGGACCGTGTGTCTTTAGTTAAACCCTGTGTTCCCAGTGCCTGGTGCAAAGTATTCATGTTCAATAAATACTCAAATGAACAAATTTTGTTGAACTAACAAAATACACAGTACTATGCTACGTCTTGGGTACACAAAGATAAAAAAGGATCCAGCTGTGACCCTCAAATAGCTCACAAGGTATTAGGTACAACACTATAGTAGGAATAATTAAAAATCAGTGTGAGTGCTATAATAAGGAATTCAGTGGTCTCAGTCTTGCTCCTCAAGTGTTTCATATTGAACTTGTAGACAAATAAAACTGCCAAGTCTTTTCCATGTAATCTTATTTTCATTTGCAATCCTCAGAATTCAGCCCTTCTTGCCTGCAAAACGGCCTTCTGTGCCTTCTTGCATGTTGCATTGCTCTTTAATAGGTGTGTTTTGGGGAGGGGGAAGTACTTATATTTCTGTATGTACACCTCATTTTTTAGATTAGGTTGTACATTCCTTGAAAGCAACAACTATTGATATTTGTCATAATTTGTATCTCAGGTGGTATGTGGAAGAGAACCTTGCTCATAGGTATTTTGATCATTGTTTCTAATGGATAGATTCAATGCAGTAAAATCCATAGATTGCAAAATACGTGTTGCATTTGAAGAACTTGGATATTATAAGGATACTAATAAATACCTTGTAACTATTAATAGAATGCTCCTGGATTTGGGGGGCTATAGGTTCTGATAGAGAAATTTTAAGGACCTTAATAGACTACTTGATTTCAGAGAATAGAGCATTGGAAAATTATCTGAAAAATGAGTTCTAATTTTGGCTCAGATAACAAAACTACAATGTAACATATGCTATGCCATTAATGTCTTTTCAAATGTGCCTCTCAACCAAGTCCATAATATTTAGACAGAAAGAATGGTGTAATTAGAGGTTACGAACATTGCTGCTCCTTCTAACCATGGCTGGTTAACTCAGTTAAAGCATAGAGTTAATAAGTCCAGGGTCAAGAGATTAATACCCTTTGCCGTTCAGTTACTTTTCATTCTGTTTCTGGCCAGAGACTAAACACCGAGTCCTAGCCTGCCAACTCTCAAAGGCATGCTTTGGCCAAGGGAGATTGCCTGGGAATATATTGATGGATCAGCAGAAATCAGTCTTACTAGGCAAAAGCAGCTCAAAGCACATATTCCACTAGCATCATCTTAAATGATCCATTCAAAATTTGTGGGGCACCTACCTTGGGTCCAACTCTACTAGACCCTGGGGATAAAAAGATGAGTGTGACTCTATATCTGCTCTAGGAGAGCTCTCAGATTTATATCTTTTAAGGACCTTGACCTTGTCTTAGTCCCTTCAGACTGCTGTAACAGACTACCACAGTGTAGGTAGCTTAGAAACAGCAGAATTTATTTCTCACAGTTCTGGAGGCTGGAAGTCTGAAATCAGGGTGCCAGCATGGTCAGTAGAGAGCCCTCTTCCAGTCTGCAGACTTCTTGTATACTCACATGGTGGAAGGGACTAGGGAGCTCTAAGGGATCTCTTTTATGAGAGCATTAATCCCATTGATGAGAGGTCCACTTTAGGATCTAATCACCTCCCAAAGACCACACCACCACATTGGTCACTAGGATTTCAATATCCGAATTTTGAGGGGTTCACAAGCATTCAGACCATAGCAGACCTCAAATTACCTAGATTTGGTTGTTTGGACTGATAGGAGGTTTGTGAGACTTTTTTCTTTTTGTTTTTGTTGGTTGGTTGATGGTTAGATCTTTGGACTTAAGCCACTCTTTTATCTGAAAATTTTCCAGTATGATGTTTTGTCCTGTCAATATTTTTCAGACCTAAATGAATCACATTTAACTCTTTAGAAAAAAATCCTATATGATCTTTGTAAGTTGAAGCTTTTAAGAAGGCTGACAGTAATATGATAAACTTGCTCCTGTTTAGAAACAAGTATAGAATATTTTACTACAAGCTCATAAATAGATCTTGTAAAGAGAACAATAAAATAATCAGCAGGCTATTGTTTTGAATTCTTTCCACGTACAAGATACCAATCTGAACACTAGGGAGATATAGAATACAAATACTGAATATCTGTATTAAATATTTTTATTTTTTGTAAGTCATTAATTACAAATTATTACAAATTGTATTATTAAATGAAAATGTTAAAGTTTTCCAACTTTAAGAAGCATTCCAAATCAGCACTCAACTCATGAAGTTGTATGTATTGAGTAAATGGTGTGTATACAAAACATAAGAAATAAAATTTTCAAGTATATTAGACTTCCCTTGATTATAACTACTCAGATTTAAATGCATACCTCATTGTTTCTGAAAATTATTTGAGGTGTCTTATAAATAGCATTCATCCAATAAGAGATAAGCAACTAATGGAAAAAGAAGAAAGTATGTCTATCATAAACTTAATATCATTTTTGTGATGGAGAAACTAATCTGATTTGGAGCTTCCTGTGGGCCCTGACAGGAAAAGAAGAAACAGCATTGGCTATAGAGCTTTTATTATCAGAGAGCAAAAAGCTCACCAATTTCTTAGTTTTTCCTGGCATGAGATTCTAGAAATACTTTAGACCTTATCATGAGGAGATGCTGAATGACATACTAGTCATCATACGCTAAAATAAGTTTATAACAAATGTGTCTGTTTCTTGACATCAGTGATAAAAATAAAAAGTTTCTTGTTACAGTGCAAGATAAGGAATGTGATCCAACAGGAGATGAAGCTACTGTGGACAGAATATGGCACTTTCTGATATTACAACTTTATTGAGGAACATAACTGAGGTATCTTAGATGTTTGTTTGGGTTCCATATCCCTTTCAATTTCTCGTAAATATAATTTCTTTTAGCCAGTTCATTGATAGGGGTTGGTAGTAAAATGTTAGGTATGTGAGGTTTATGTTGTAAAGGTAACATAAAGCTTAGAGACTATAAAATTCTGTGGGACTATGAGACAGCAGTGGAAAGATTGTTTAATGTCAGAAAACACTTGCTTCCACCACTTTGGGTGATACTCATAAACTATTACAGTCTTCTCTTTCTTTCCCTATACAAACATGAGGATAATAATACCAGCTCTCTCTGTCACATAACTTAATGAAGTTTAAGATTTTTGTAAACCACACACTACTTTATAAGATACATAGATTTAATTTTTATAATTATATTTATAAATAATAAGTGTATACATATATTTATATAATGAAATACTGTTAAACTGGACCAATCTGTATTAAAATTCTGACTCACCAAGTACTCTATGATGACTGTCCATGCATGGTTATAAAAACCTGCTTTGTAGAAAGACAAAAGTTCAAGTAATAGAAAAGTAGCAAAAAAAAAAAAAAAGACAATAACTAAATTAACTAAACAGCACCACGGAGTGGACTACTCAAATGCAAAAAGGCCAAAGTGGTTACTTTTGTATAATAACCTGAAACAGAAGCTACCAATAGATGAGTGACCCCTTAAAAAGAAAATGCAAAATCATTGTATTTCCTGATTGTAAATTTCATTAGGAGTCACAGGTAAGAGGGGGTAAGAAGAACTAAATGGTTTATGGATAAAATTTTTCACTTTTTCTCAAAATATTGTGTGTATTATAGTAAAAAAGGCATAAACATTTTAAAAATCGAAGCCATTTTCTTTCATAGTATAGGAGAACAAGATATGAGTGTAAAAGAGCAGTAATAATATTTTTTGTGGTTTTTCTTTTTAATATGCTGAAGACAAGCTGACAGAACGACGTACACTCTAGCGAGGGTAGCAGCTTTTCTTTGTCAGAGCAACATATACATTTCAGAGAATCGAGATCTAATCGAGTTGCTGCGATTCTGAGTGATACACAACAATAAATAAGGGAGATGAGTCTGAGGGTGGCACTGCCACCCACGCAGGCATGCAAATAGCATTTCATGTATAAAAATGTTTATTAGGTACGAGAGCAAGAGAAAATGAGTGTCTAAAAGCATCTGTTACCTTTTGAGATGATTTAAGTTAAATAACTAAAACGCTGCATTTCAAAAACTGAATTTGAATTGAATTCCATTTTTTTTTCACTTCAGTTGGTAAGAATGATTGCTTTTGATTCCAGATATTCACACTATAATCTAGTGGTTTGCTTTTAAAATGGTGTTAGGGTATTTCCAGCAGAGGGTAGGGGTAGCACTCAACTCCGGGTTGTGATGAGGGTTTTAAGGTCAAGCTGAGCAGCCGGCATATGAAAAAGGTCCTTATGTGCGTGTATTTTGTGTCAGTGATGGGTAAGCTTGGCCAGCACTATCCACTGAAAAGCTGTTGAATGATGAGACAGGATGCTGGGTGGTGGAGAGAGCCACCTTTAAATGCACCAACTCCAGCTCTACCATATTCTCACGATGTGATCTTCACCAAGTTACATGATCCCTCTGATTTTATTTCTTCATCAGTCAGAAAGAGATAGTAACAGGTCCCCCACAGGGTCACGGTGTGTATGGAATGAAAAGAAGCATTTAAAGTGCATAGTTTTGGCAACTGCTGCTGTTATTGTGGAAACCTTCTAAATGCTTTGTAACTATAGATTTCCAAACTCAGTCATGAGGCATCTTCAGATGCATAAAGGAAGGAGTCGTAAATGTTAAGTGTGTAAGATTTCAAAAAACAATATTTTAATAGAAAACACTAAAAGTATTTCTTTTAATGGAGAAAATAGAGAATCAGAAAAGCTTATTAGGGGAAAATTCAAGTCTGTGTTTACCATCTCTCTATCTTGATTCTATCTCCCTTTCGCCATTCTAACAAATTAATTATTAAATTAACAATGGAAGAAAAATTTTCTTTACTGACAAAAAATTTGATTCTGCAGATTGAATGGCCTTGTAAAGTTCCAGGCACTGTTGAGGAGAAAATACACACGTCTAGGCATAGTCTCATGTAATTTGGAGGTCAGTGACATTTTTGAAGAATGGACAAGAGATAAATATTTGGCTACAAGTGGGCAGGAGACTAGGAAGTGTACCCAGAAAGTTCAAATTGCTGACCCACTGGGAAAACACTGTCTTCCTGTTTAAGATGAAAAACCATCTTCTGGTTTAAAGTAAGGGGAAAAGACTGCCTAACAGAGGCACCAAACTCCAATATCTTCAGGTACAAGGCAACTCAAGCAACGGGTGAGGCTGGGTGTATGGCAATAAGGAGTGGAGCCAACTGTGGTGCACTGAGTAGCACATCTCAAGAGATTCCAGTGGGTTATTTTGAAAACTCCTGAGCCTGTCTGACAGTTTCTGCAGGCTGAATTCAGCCTTCAGCCTTTCCTTCAGATAGGGATCCCATCCGTAGCTTACAGGATCCTCCTCATATGGCAACGATCTCAATAGGAACCTCGACACATCAGCATTACCCCTGCCATTTGTTTCAGTGAAGGATGAGTGGATGGATTTGGAGGGTTTGCGTTTGTGTATGTATTTCTTCCAGCGCCACCCTTGGAAAAAATGTTAACATTTTGCCCTACACACACACACACACACACACACACACACACACACACATACACATACATGCTCACACACACACACTCCAGTCCTCTGTGAAACAAATCTTCATTTGTTCATTTAATATCTGTTGCTTTTGATTACAGCAGGTGCAAATATATCTAATAAAAAAAAATAAAATTAGTGCCAATGGATGAAAAGTGAAGTTACACATCAGTAACTTTTTGTATGTTTCCAGATCTGAAGTAGAACAGGTGGAAAATACTGTATGAAATCCAAAATTGCATCCCAGTTTCAACTGCAAACACATCTCCCCACGAGCTCTCTACCAAATCAGAATGGTTAAGGAAAAAACAATGTGTGGTTTTATTAAATAATATAATCAGTTCAGTTGAAAAGGCTGTGTGACCAGATGCTTAAATGACAATAAAAATTTAGCTCTGATAACCCTGATGAGACAATTTAAATTCCAAATTAAGATAATTTGAATATTTAATATGCTCTTCCCCAAATTCTTTGGCTTCACAATTTCTCTCTTTATCCCATAAATAGAAGATATATGCTGCTGAAAGTTATTCTTAATATAGTGTATTTTCTATTCTAAAATAAAAAAGGAGTATGGGACAGACAAAACACTTGTAGGGAGTACTTGGCTTTCCTTACTTAGAATTTCATATTTTTGGCAGTGACCAAGGCTCATGTGCAATACCTTGAAATGGCATAATCGTTGTTTTTTTTAAGTTTTCAGGTCAGAACAGGCATTTATTTTGAACACCTAGCTAAAGTAGAGTGGCTTCTATTCATTAGTTTTTAAACCCTTTATCTTGTATCTAGGTGGAACTGACCTAAAACTGTATCTGGAATTATTTACCTGTAAGAAGGCAATGCAAGTCAATTCAAACAAAGGCATTTTAGCCAGAAGCTGAAATTAACCTTCAGGAAATTTGCAATCTAGATGTGAGCTGCTCCATAGCGGCAAGCAGAGCAGCTATCACTTAACAGAGTAAAAGGTTTCCTATGCCAATCAAAAGTAAACAAGGTGAGGTGATCCTCATCCTCTTTCTTTTTTTTTTTTTTTTTTTTTTTTTTTTTGCGGTACGCGGGCCTCTCACTGTTGTAGCCTCTTGTAGCCTCTCCCGTTGCGGGCTCCGGACGCGCAGGCTCAGCGGCCATGGCTCATGGGCCCAGCCGCTCCGCGGCATGTGGGATCTTCCTGGACCAGGGCACGAACCCGTGTCCCCTGCATCGTCAGGCGGACTCTCAACCACTGCGCCACCAGGGAAGCCCATCCTCTTTCTTGATGTGTTTGAGTCACCGATTTCTTCTGCTTCAACAAAACAAAACAATTTTAAAAGCATCTTTTACCCTGAGGGGAAGTTGGTCTGAAACATCTATCACAAATTAGAAATACTTACACCCAAAATAGCAGATACTGTTATGATTTAATCATTTCCCTATTCTATATTTCTACTCATTTTAAAATATGAAAATTTTAAAATCCATTCCTAAGAATAATTGTTACACATTTGACAAAGTAAGGATTAAGATTTCTAACATGTCCATGACAGAACTGGAATTGGAAGCTAATTTTGTATTATTCTCATGACCAGAGGTAACTGTATGAGGTATATTAATTTAAACCCAGGTTTCAGAAATTTTAAATGCATTTACAAGTAAATATTAAAGATTTTCATGAAAATTTTACCTCAGAAGTTCATTTTCCTTATAATCTAAACATTTTTATACATTTGAAACAATTAGAATGTCTTCTAAATTACTAAAGGAATGTTTATTTCCTAATAGTATTAAATTCATAAAGTAAATCATCCAAAAACATAAGCACATATTCAGAATCTAAATGAGTATAATACTTAACTACTTCAACTCTCAATGTCTTTTTTTATTGTCAGACAAAATTTGGAAAAAAATCAATATTCTCTTATTTGCAAATTAAATTAAAACTCTTAGTTGAGTCTTAAATGAGTCTCTCACTTCTGTCTGTTTCTATGTTTTCCATTTATAAATGGGTATTCTTGGGGAATAAAGTCCCATAGATTACATGGTCTAATAATTTAAGTTTCGGGGTTATGGATTCTTTTAAGAAGTAGATGAATATTATATACTCTCCCCAGAAAAATATGCATGTGTATATAAAAACAAAATTTGCATGCAATTTCATACTGCCCCCATTTGGAGACTACCAAGGCTCTATGAACCCATAGTTGAGAACTTCCTATGGAAGATGAAAGATGTCTAGTGGAAAAACTGCTCATCCAAAGCTTGAAAATGTTTTTCATAGTTCAGCCTTCCTGCCCCATAGAAGCCCAGCTGCTTCCCTTAACAATCTCCATTCAGGTAAAGCTAAAGTTTCCCCTAGAACTTAATCTCTTAGACATATTACTTTAACAATTTGGAGGTTTAAGCTTGATCCTAAGTGAGATTTCGGGTTTCTTGTCAAAGGTTGCACCATGTGAGGATTACTAGGAACACACACTGACATCTGAGTGGCTCTCTGTGGTCTTATTAGGAGGCTTACAAGTAAAAGAAAAACTAGAAAGAGGAGGTGTTAACAGAGCCAGCACATCAGTTGCAAATATTCACAAGCAAGCTGAAAGATAGAAAAATGTCATCTTAGTAAAAAGTAGGAAGAAATGTAATTTGATGAAATAACACCATGTCTATATAAATACACATTTCTAATGTAATATGTATGAGTATATTGGAAATGAATTAAATCTAACTTGAAATATCTTGTGATAAATTGTCACTATAGGCAAGAAGAATGGAATCCAGACCCATTAAACTGCTTTGAGGCTTTCTTGCCCTATAAATGCTACAAAAATTATCTTCCTTATGAAAGAAAATGTATGTGTTTTTCCCCCCAAGAAGAAAAACACCCAAAGAATCTTGGTGTGAACATTCCAAAGATTTCTTTAGCATCTTGCAATAGGTTTTAAACCTATTTAAACCTGTAAACCTTATTTTTATAAAGTACTTTTGTCAGGCAATATATATGTTAGAAATTAGTAGTTCCTCCAGTTGTAAAACCTTGACATTGACTATAATTGAGGAGGTTAGTGTTGGAGTGTTCATAAGTATTACCTGTCATTTGAAATATGACAGTGCTGTAACTGCAAGACCTTGGGGAGGCTTGTGTGCTGGCACTGCCATATGACTGCCTTAGAAACTGCCAGACAGTGTTCTTAATGCCTGCGACCCTGAGATAATTAACATGGCCCTAGAGGCTTCTGCCTTTTGCATTGGCACACTTGTTGTGTAATAAGATATTTGCTGCTAGCTATGCTTTCCTCTGATTTAAAAATGGACCTTTAAGGAGAATAGTACTTCAGTCCATTAAGTTTTCTTATAGGTTATTACCTTAGTGTACAAGTAGCTTATAAGTGAATTTTGTTGCTTTCCAGAAAATTAAGATATGTCCTAATTTTTTTTTCATCTTGCATTTGATTCCTGTAAATGCATTTTATGATGAGGCAAATGACTGATCTGAAATATAAGCTCTTACTTTGACAGTTGTGTTCTATACCATGGAGACTAGCAAATGATAAAATAGAAGCCCAAAATAAAAGCAAGTTTAAAAGGCTTCAGGGCAGATTTGATGGGATTTTTAGTTTCTGCATTCTCAAGGACAAAGCAGAGAGTTAAAACAACCTGTTTCTACTTCGTTTAAGATTAGAGTTATTGATTTACAATTAGCACTGTGTAGAATTTACAAAATTAGTTTGTAAATTCTGAATAACTCCTTGTAAATCAAGTTTAAGAAACTTAAAGGGAAATCTTAAGTGTGGTAATACAAATCTTTAATATAAGGAAACATAAAATTACAGTTTACTATTAGCTAGCTGCTGTATTTCTTGAACATACTTACTTTTGCCAAAGAATTAAAAGATTGTGTGTGAATAATTAATAGAATTGGGAATGTGTGCGTGTGTGTGTATATATATATATATATATATATACACACACACACACAAGTATTGTGCTTCTCCCCCAATTATAAAAGTAACACGAATTCATTGTTGTAAACTTGAAAAGTATTGAAATTTAAAAAAATATAAAATTTTCAAGTCCTCAGACTCTAGAGGTAATGATAACATTTTTTTCATTCTCCTTTCTTCATTTATATTCTTCTGTCTTAATTTTCCAATAAATATATTACCTAATCCATATTCTTCAAATACATGATTTTAATAACTTCAAAATATTCCATTAAATTAATATTACAATTTTAAATAGTTAAAAATCACATATGCTATGACTATTAAATGCATTAGAACAAAATTAATCATATGAAACTTTAAATGAAATGTCATTTTATATTGAGAATATAATATATTGAGAATATTAATATATCTCTAATTCTCTGCTATATTCTGTAAAAACTAATTTCTGTAACTAATTCTGTGAAAACTAATTTCTCACAAATATACGTGCCAGCAGTATTCATATGGTGAGTATTCTATTAAATCTTGAGTAAATTTGGTTTCTGATTTTTATCAAAACTTTTACTGCTCATTGCTGTAAATGCTCATTGCTGTATGAATGTCTACAATGTCTACAATGTACCAAGTGTTCACAAAACCTCATTTCCACATTACATTGTCAAGACACAGGCATCACCCATATGGTACTTCCATCACAGGTACAAATATGATATAATTCAATCAACCGGTCAACCAAGAGCCAGAATTTTTTTTTTAAATTCTTTTACCAGGAATGTTCTTTTCCCAGATGTTGGCATGTTTTACTTCCTCACTATGTTCAGATGTCTTGGCTCACAGTTTTCCTCCTTCGAGGCTTTCCTGACTATGAAATTAAAAAATAACTGCCTCCAAGTTTTCACTATAGCACTTTCACTACCAGAAATTTTACTATAGGTGTGTCTTAATTGTGTCACCAAGTTGTTTAGGAGTCTAAATGCATTCAGAAGTAAATTGAGTGAAGTTTTGTTTTTCTTATCACTGCTTTCAACTCTGTTTCCTCTAATAGTCCCTTAAAAGAGATTCCATAACTCTCTGTCACTTCAGTTTATTAATGCATTCTCAATATTTAAGACTTGCCTGTTCTTTCCCAATCAGCACAGGCTTAAGACTGTGGCCCACAGTTTCTTTAGAGGAAAAGGTGGTGATGTGATCATGCCATGTGACACCTCCCTTTCTCTAGGATTGGAGGCAGGGAGGAGGGATAAATGAGGAAATAAAGTGGTGATGGGGAGGGGTCCCTGGTTCTGGCCCCATTGCATGGTAATGGCTCTAATGATATGATCATTGCCATGAATGTGTGTTAGTTTCATCTTCGCTCCCTCATATCCTGAGGAAAATACCACTATTTCTTAAAAGATCTTTAACCTCTTCTGTGGTTTTGATCTCTACCCTTTAAGTTGGTTGGTTGTCCCTTTACTTGACCTAACAGCTGCCCCTTTTCTAACCCCATACTCCCTCATGTGTAGCCATGGGAACAACTTCTATACCCTTAGAAGACCACAGAAGTAGGTTGGGGTCACTCTTGACCTGGGTCCCTTCAAGTGCAAAGTTTCTGAAGTGGGGCTGTGTTTGGCATCATGACCACTTAACCGAAATATGTCTTACTTCAACTTTAATAGAAACTAACTGAGTTGAACTCCACAAGTGAAGGAACTTGCATCTGCCTATAAAAATGAATATTAAAGAAGCCTTCTCTGACCACCCTTTTTTCATTACTCTCTGTCCCACGTACTGTGCTTTATTTTTCTTCAGAGCACATACTTTTATTATTGATGGTGAGGTTTGGTGAGGACTTAAGAGGGTGAATGCTAGAGCCAGAATGCCTAGATTTAAATCTTTGCCTCCTACTGCTTGCTTTATGACTTTGGGCAAGTTCTTGAAACATTCTGTGCCTGGGTTCCTTATCTGTAAAATGGAAAATAATAATTCTTATTTCATAAATTGTGAGTTAACACAAAGCACATAGAATAGTACCTGGCATCAGTAAACATTCAATAAGTGTTGGTTATAATAATATGCATTATTTTTACTGTCTTTTTTAAATTTAGTTTTTATTTTATATTGGACTATAATTCATTCATAATGTTGTGTTAGTTTCAGGCGTACAGCAAAGTGAACCAGGTATACATACACATATATCCACTCTTTTTCAGAATCTTTTCCCATATAGGTCATTGCAGAGTACTGAGTAGAGTTCCTTGTGCTAGACAGTAGGTCCTTATGAGTTATTTATTTTATATATAGAAGTGTGTATGATAATCCCTAACTCCTAATTTATCCCTCCCCCCTTCCCCTTTGTTAACCATAAACTTGTTTTCTATGTCTGAGTCTGTTTCTGTTTTGTAAATAAGTTTATTTGTATCATTTTTTTAGATTCCACGTAACGTGATATCACGTGATATTTGTCTTTCTCTGTCTGTCTTCACTTCGTATGATAATCTTCAGGTTTATCCATGTTGCTGCAAATGGCATTATTTCATTTTTTAATGGCTGAGTAATATTCCATTGTCTATATATACCATATCTTCTTTATCCATTCCTGTCAATGGACATTTAGGTTGCTGCCGTGTCTTGGCTATTGTAAATAGTGCTCCAGTGAACACTGGGGTGCATGTGTCTTTTTGAATTATGGTTTGCTCCGGATGTATGCCCAGGAGTGGGATTGCTGGATCATACGGTAGTGCTATTTTTAGTTTTTTAAGGAGCCCCCATACTGTTCTCCATAGTGGCTGTACCAATTTACATTCCCACCAACAGAGTAGGAAAGTTTCCTTTCCTCCACATCCTCTCCAGCATTTATTGTTTGTAGACTTTTTTATAATAGCCATTCTGACCAGTGTGAGGTGATACCTCATTGTAGTTTTGACTTGCATTTCTCTAAAAATTAGTGATGTTGAGCATCTTTTCATGTGCTTTTTGGCCATCTGTATGTCTTCTTTGGAGAAGTGTCTATTTAGATCTTCCACCCATTTTTTGATTGGGTTGTGTTTTCATATTGAGCTGCATGAGCTATTTAGATATTTTGGAGATTAATCCCTGTTGGTCGCAGCATTAACAAATATTTTCTCCCATTCTGCGAGTTGTCTTTTCATTTTGTTTATGGTTTCTTTTACTGTGCAAAAGCTTTTAAGTTTCACTAGGTCCCATTTGTTTATTTTTGTTTTCATTAGGAGGTAGATCCAAAAAGATATTGCTGTGATTTATGTCACAGAGTGTTCTGCCTATGTTTTCCTCTATAGTAATCAGCCTTACATTTAGGTCTTTGATCCATTTTGAGTTTATTTTTGTGTATGGTGTTAGATAATGTTCTAATTTCATTCTTTTACATGTAGCTGTCCAGTTTTCCCAGCACCATTTATTGAAGAGACTATCTTTTCTCCATTGTATATTCTCTCCTCCTTTGTCATAGATTAATTGACTGTATGTGCATGGGTTTATTTTTGGTCTTTCTATCCTGTTCCATTGATCTATAGTTCTGTTTTTTGTGCCAGTACCATACTGTTTTGATGACTGTAGCTTTGTAGTATAATCTGAAGACAGGGAGCAAGATTTCTCTAGCTCCATTTTTCTTTCTTAGGATTGCTTTGGCTATTCCAGGTTTTTTGTGTTTCCATCCAAATTTAAAATTTTTTTTGTGCTAGCTCTGTGAAAAATGCCATTGGTAATTTGATTGGAATTGCATTGAATCTGTAGACTGCCTTGGGTAGTACTTTGAAATTATTCATTCTTCCAATCCAAGAACACGGTATATCTTTCCATCTGTTTGTGTCATCTTTGATTTCTTTCATCAACATTTTATAGTTTTCAGACTACAGGTCTTTTGCCTCCTTAGGTAGGCTTATTCCTAAGTATTTTATTCTTTTTGATGTGATGGTAAATGGGATTGTTTCCTTAATTTCTCTTTCTGATCTTTCACTGTTAGTGTACAGAATGCAACAGATTTCTGTGTATTAATTTTGTATCCTGAAACTTTACTGAATTCATTGATGAGCTCTAGTAGTTTTCTGGTAGTATCTTTAGGAATCTCTATGTATAGTATCATGTCATCTGCAAACAGTGACAGTTTTACTTCTTTTCCAGTTTGGGTTCCTTTTATTTTTCTTCTCTGATTGCCATAGCTAGGATTTGCAGAACTACGTTGAATAAAAGTGGCAAGAGTGGACATGCTTGTCTGGTTCCTGATCTTATAGGAAACGTTTTGTTTTTCACTGTTGAGTATGATGTTAGCTGTGAGTTTGTCATATATGGCCTTTATTATGTTGAGGTAGGTTCCCTCTCTGCCCACTTTCTGTAGGGTTTATCATAAATGGATGTTGAATTTTATCAGAAGCTTTTTCTGCATCTATTGAGATGATCATATGGTTTTTATTCTTCAACTTGTTAATGTGGTGTATCACACTGATTGATATGTGGATGTTAAAAAATCCTTGCATCCCTGGGATGAATTCCACTTGGTCATGGTGTATGATCCTTTTAATGTGTTGTTGAATTCAGATTGCTAGTATTTTGTTGAGGATTTTTGTATCTCTGCTCATCAGTGATGTTGGTCTGTAATTTTCTTTTTTTGTGGTATCTTTTATATATTTCTTTAATGTCTGCTTACTCTCATTAGAATATAAGCACCTTGGGTGTTTTGTTTACTGCTGTGTTCCCAGTACCCAGAAGTATTCCTGGCATATTGTAGGTGATTAAGAGAGAATTGTGGAAAAAATTGAGTGACTGAATAAATGAAGTCACAGTAAATGAATGAAGGGTGTCTTAACTTGCCCTGTGACTAACCTCTCCCCACCACTCTCCACGTCCAACTGGACCCTGGGTGTCTCCTTGAGCACATAAATTCTACATGACCTATACATATGTCAAGTTGCTAATAAACACAACTGGGTTCAGATGTAGGATGAATCAGTTTGAGTTGGTAAATAGGCAAGTTTTAAGAAGAAAGTGGATCTCAAAACAGCTTTAAGTGGGAGTAGACTTTAATAAGTGTGGGAAACAGAAGGTGAAGAAAATTGAAAGTGTAGAAAGTGGTCACAAGCAAGGCCACTCCAAGGTCAGTCATTCAGCTGGTCACGGTACAGGCAATTTGAGATAAGACCAGATGTGGAGGGCCTGGGACAGGGGACAAGGGCATCTGACTTTATGCTATGGGCCTTTTTTTTTTTTGCCCTAGCATTGCAGAAGGGTACAATACTCTCCTGTTCTAAAAGTCGCTCAGTAAGCTTCAAGACTCATTAAGAAGAAGGGTATGTGTGGCTTATCAATTCCCTCAGACTGTGACTTCTCTTTGGCAAGAAAAAGAAAATTAGAAAGGGGGTGTTCTTAGATGAATACGACAATTATTATCTCAGTGTGAATAAACCGGAAAAGGCTCTGGTTAGAAAAGGCACTGGTTAGGAGTATGTGACCAAGAAATTCAAACATTTGGTTAAACAAAAGGTGTAGAATTATGTATATTTATGTTTAATTGGGGTTCTTTAGTTCATTCAAAATCTTTCAAAGTGTGTTTCCCAGATCTCCAGCATATGAATCATTTCGGAAGCTTATTGAAAATGCAGAGCCCTGGGTTCTGGTGCAGACTGTTCGAATCTGAATTTTTAACGTACAGCTCAAGTATCTACATTTTAAGAAGCCCTTTGTCTCTGCCAGCATATACTTTGCTTACTAAAATTCAAGAATACATGCCTTCAACTTGTTTAGAGAAGGAAGGTAAAGCAGGGAGTCCTAGAAAAAAGGAGCTAATTAAAAGATGAAGGGATACTCAACAATTTCACTAGGTCAGTAATTTGGGAAGCATATAAATTCTTTTATTTTTCACTTCATTTATGGTAAAATGCACCAGTGTAAGTAAATGTTTAAAATCTTAATTAGAAGCAACATGCCACTAATAAGTTTTCAACGTTTTGTTTATCTAAATATTACCTTGTTTATCTTTCTCTTTAATGTGTCTTCTGGCCTTTTTTCTATTTTATGTTTATTTATCCCTTTTACCCATTTGGTGTTTATTCTTTATCTAATTACAAAGGTAATTATGGTCATTTTCAACAGTATTGAATAATTTTTTTTTTTTTTTTTTTTTTTTTTTTTGCGGTACGCGGGCCTCTCACTACTGTGGCCTCTCCCGTTGCGGAGCACAAGCTCCGGACGCGCAGGCTCAGCAGCTGTGGCTCACGGGCTCAGCCGCTCCGCGGCATGTGGGATCTTCCCGGACCGGGGCTCGAACTCATGTCCCCTGCATCGGCAGGCGGACTCTCAACCACTGCGACACCAGGGAAGCCCTTGAATAATTTTATAAATTTATTTATTTTTTTGCTGCATTGGGTCTTTGTTGCAGCGCATGGGCTTTCTCTAGTTGTGGTGAGTGGGGCTACTCTTCATAGCGGTGTGCAGGCTTCTCGTTGTGGTGTCTTCTCTTGTTGCAGAGCACGAGCTCTAGGCGTGCAGTCTTCAGTAGTTGTGGCACGCGGGCTCAGTAGTTGTGGCTTGTGGGCTCTGGAGCGCAGGCTCAGTAGCTGTGGTGCACGGGCTTAGTTGCTCTGTGGCACGTGAGATCTTCCTGGACCCGGGCTCAAGCCCACGTCCCCTGCATTGGCAGGCAGATTTTTAACCACTGTGCCACCAGAGAAGTCCTAGAATTTTTTTTTTTTTTAAAGAAAAATACTGGCTTTCAATCTGTGCTTTTGTTTTTACAAAATGAGGCTCACACAGGATATACTGTGTTGTAACCTGTGGTGTTTTTTGTTTTTGGGTTTTTTTTCATTTACTACTTTTAAAAAATATTCTCGTGTTACAGTAAATACTTTCCTAAGTTTCCTGCTGGCCAATATCATGTTTTGCAGTCTGTTCTTTTTCAATTTTCCTTTACTAGCTATTCAGTAACCACAATGACATAAATACCCTCAAATAATTTCTATTTTCTCCTGGCCTTAAGTTGTGGTGTCATCTTTTCTTTCTGAAACGGATCCACACACAGTCAATTCTCTATACTCAGCTCTCTCTGATTTGTTGAGAGCTACTACCTCTAAGTATACGTGGCAGGCAGTTCTTCTTGAGACCTGACAACAGGACCCCTGACCTAGGACCCTGCTCTGGCCTCTTGTAGCCACACTTCTCACCCATGGGGTCAACAAAGTTGAAAGACTCAGCCTATAAAGAAACAACAAACTCTTTTAAATTCAGACAGTTTATTACTTACATAGAGAGCAAAAGCAAGATGAACCAAGGTGCCAGCTCTCCACATGCCTTGGCCCCCCGTACGACACTGAGACCAAAGGGGCTGGATGATGTGATGAAATGGCTTCCGTGCTGGGGCACCTTGCTGCTGGGATGCTTCTGTGCTGCAACTAAGCAGTTTATAGTCTGCAGCTGTACCCTAAGTGGAAGGGTGTGGGGAGAGAGAAAGCTTCATACCTCAGCAGAACCCAGAAAATGAGAAATTGTCTCATGAAGATATCCCTGGAAGACAGGGAGATGGGAAGGAAGTGGCCTTGGTAGCACCTCCTCTGATGCCTCCTATGTTTTCATGTTTTCAGAGAATAACAGGGTGTTTGACCAGGACTTAGATGAGCTAATGGTTAAGCCTTGCTCACATGGCCTGTGTAAAGATGTGCAAGGTTACCAGGGCTCCATGGGCAAGTAATTCCCCTGTAAGTGGGCCCAAGTGGATCCCACAGTTCCCCCACCCCAAGACTGAGCTCTGTGTGTACCTGAACCTCAAATTCCCTGCCCAAGTGGCTTCATGCCTGCTTCTACAACTTGTTGGAACCTCTTTCTTAGGTCTACTATATGAAGATGTATGCTGGTATGTGTACCCTAATCCTAAGGAGTGACCAAGCAGGGGTGTTTGGGGGGGGGTCTGCAAAGAGCTTGGATAAGCAGGCCTCTGTGCACTGGATAGAGTTGCCAAATCAGAATCAGATTGTATGATTGAATGAAGCTTCTGCTGCCTGGGAGGAGAAACCTAAGGAAGGCAGGGAGGATGAAAATTTACATGTTTCTTGGCTTCCCCTCCTAAAGGGGAAGCCAAGGGGTCCCCCTTGGGGGACCCACTAATTAACTGAAAGTGTGGATTCTAATTATTTGCAAGAAGCTATTCTCAGATGAGAAGAAAGCAGATAAGAGGTTTCAGTTGTCACTGACAGTCCAAAATCTTGAACTGAGATTTTTGTTCGAGCAAAAGTCAATAAATGCTGTAACATCTTTATTTAAAATCTTGAAGTGGAGTACTTATTTCTTTTCAGGTTAGTGGGAAGGATGTTAAATCAAAATTGTGTATTTATATTCTTGGAAAACTTATAAAACAATACTTTAAAGAGGAGAAAGGATTAATAATGTATACATAGAATTGTTTTAATAATCAGCTCTATTTTAAGTAAATAAATAAAGCAATGAAAAGAGAATTTATTGACATTTTAGATAAGACTCGCCTAAGGCATAAGTTTATTGTTTGGACCACATTATTATGAGCAATGCACCACCTCTCTGGTCACAACTGGAGTAGTTTTCAAAACTTTAGTTTTAGATATTTGATAAAGTAAAATCCCCTGTTTTCTCTCAAAGCTAAACATCCATAAAGATATCGCAGAAATACTTGTAAAGTAGCCATCTAGTTGTCCTTACCGTGAATTCAGCATATGAATACCTGCCACCAAATGCTTCTTTATTTCTGTAACTTTTGATGAACTTTAGATCAGCAGTTCTTAACTAGGGTACCTACCGGAGGTACTTGCGGACCTTTTAGAATAAAGAGATCATTGTTTCCAAATTGAATGGCCCATGGACTTTGAATATCTGGATTTAACAGCTGAGGACTTTTCGTTTTTTTAGAGTTTCACATATGTGGTAACCAAATAATTTATCGTGCAAACTTGGACGACACTACTGAAAGTGAAAAAAGGAGCTATTAATAATTGGGGCAAGAGGTGTACATTGGGACTGTCCAAACCAGAACATAGGGCAGTTCTATCCATGGGTGACTGCAATACACTACCTAATCAAAACAAACAACTCTGTTAGTTGAATTGGTCATGTGGTGAGATCACGTGCAGTTGTGGGCTAGGAAGAGTCCTTTTCTTGGCCAATTAAAACACTGATCATTCTTTTTAAAGGAAAAAAAATCACTTGCTTTTCTTCACACAGATATCTTCTAGTACATTATTTACAAAATTTTGAAAGGAATCACATAGAGTTCTTGGGTTTTTAGTTTTAAATGTGGCATATTTTTTTTGTAGATGTTTTCATAGTTGAATGTCATGAATCATAAAAAAGGTAACATGCTCTTCTACTTTGTACTCTTTGTGCTGGAGTATTTTGATCATTTACCATTATTTTGCTAGTTTTAAACTTACTGGAGAGGTGAGCAGAAGAAAACAGTTCATGGTGCTCTAACTATAGGAAGTTCTATTTGAGAAATATTTACTGAGTACCAAGAGTTTAGTATAGAGCAAGAAAGCTATATTCCATTTTCCCACACCACTTTAATTTACATAGACCTGGCTTTCAGATATATATACATACACATGCATACATATGTACACACACACACCTATCTTGTTCTTTCATTTATTCATGCATTTTTATTCCTTTAGTTTTACAGTTGAATAAATTTGTGTAGACTTATACCAACACTCAGTCCTAATAGTAGAGACTTCATACTTTACAAAGCTATATAGATCTTACACTTGTAAAAGGATGCACACATGTGCATGATCACGCGCGCGCGCACACACACACACACACACACTCTCTCAACCCCAACCCCAGCCTATGTCAGTCTGCCTATTTAACATCTCTTTTTGGATGTTTCCAAGACTCCTGAATCCACATGTCCAAGCCTAAATTTATAATCATTTCTTTCCAGACTGCTCCTCTCCCAGTGTACTATTTTTGAATAAAATGTCCCCATTGGCCATCCAAATACCCAAACCTCAGAAACCCATTAACTAGTGGAATAATGTCATTGCTGTTTCTCTACCAAGTAGTCTGTAACCTTTATGAGAACAAGACCATGTCTTGTTTTGTGTTTTCTCATCATTATAGTTCAGCATTTAGCAGTACGCTTGGTATAAAAAAGGCATTCAATACTTGTGGAATCAAAGACTAGACATGTAATTATATCTTCTAGCCTAATGGCAGTATACTTAGAGGTGCCACTTCCTCAAGAGTGTCAGTGTGATGAAGACATAAATACTCCAGAATAGAAGTCAGAAGATCTTTGTTCTTCTCTGCCCCATCTCAAACCCCACTTCTTAACTTGGTGGCATTTTCTGAATATCATTTTATACCCCTGTAACAATAATAATCTTTTTTCCATCTACTGTAAGTATTATTTCAAGAATCAATTGAGATAATAAATTTGAAACGGCTTTGTAAACTGTGAAGTTATATATAAAAAAATAAAGCTATTTATTTACAATATTCTCGATCATACATTTATAGGCAAGTCCACAACAGAATATTCATTCTCCGTGAAGGGTATTCGTTCTTCTGTTTTTTCAAGATACACAGTATTAATCCTGCACTAAGATATGCAGAACCCCATATTAAAAAACATGCATCAACTCAGGGCCCAGAAAATGTTCATGCCTGGGCACACATCAAGTAACTGTAGATACAGTGTCTGCATGCCACTGCATATTTACAATACATTTTTATTCATTCGCTCTTTCCTGCCTTAATTTTTCTGTCAGCCTGAAAAGTTGCTTTTTATTCATGCCATGGTCTTATTTTCTGCAACTGCCTCTTGGAATACATTATTATTGATATTTTGCATATTGTGGATGTAGCACTTTTCAGTATGAAAATTCACTTTTCATGCTGATGCTATGTTTTCTAGGTCTACTGTCTAGAATACATTATTATTAACAACATCTTGGAGTCTACCGTTTTTCATTTGGCAATTCTTATCCTCAGGATTGTTCAAAATATATCCAGTATAATTAATGCTTTCAGCATCCTCTCAGATGTTGGTGTGTAAGAAAATTTCCATTTAATATCTAGAGGTAGAAGAAACTGTGTTCAAATTTTGCTGTTTTGGGAAATACATGTTTGCAGAATGACTTGAAGTTTTCCTCAGACCTTTTCTCTTCTTCTCTTAACACTCTAAATAGTCATCAACTACACAAAGCTTTGAGGTTTTTGACATTTTGTTCAGGGCCAGAATTGTAACTCATTTGTTTAGTGAGTCTTAGTAACCCTTTGCTCACTGATGATGGTCAGGCAAGAATCCCTCTAGAATACAAAGAGATGAGCATCCTTAGAAATGTGCTTTCCATCCGTTTCCTCAATATGTTTACCCAGTGACACTTTGTTAGATCCGCCATTCATTCCTTCTGAGTTTTATGTACACACGTAGGCTTTAGAGGTACATTTCAATTGCCTGTAAAAAATGAACTATATAGTTGCTTCAAAAAGGGATTTTCCTGTTCTATTTTAGGCCCAATATCAGATCTTGAACAGGAATCAAGTGTATCAGAGGTGAAAAGAATGAGTAGAATGCAGTCTTTCTCCCTCCTCTTCAGTCTCAGACCATCCTGCTGTTAGGACGTTCGTGTTGCCTCTGTTACTTCATTTGTTCAAATATTCCTACCATAAATGCACTTCTTATCTGTCTTATTATCTAACTCTTGTTTTGCAAGGAAACACTGCAACTGTTATCTTTGTGGTAATTGTTCATGAGAGTTTTGAGCTGCCACAAAAAACTTGGTTAAACCCTTCATGGATATCCATATAATCTTAAGCCTAGAAAATGAGTTGCATGTGTTTGTCTCTGGTGACTTTCAGAACATAAAATCTGACATCTTTGAGCATTTATGAAGGGACAAAATTCTAGTTTCAGTTGCTGATGGTATTCCAACTGACAAATAGATTGTTGACAGTTGTAAAGGAACTTACTCATTTTATGATATCTTTAGGTGTTTTGGTCTCTAAGAATGCCCCAGGGTAAAATTAGAAGGCCACGCTTCTATCATTTGATACTTTTTATAAGTGCAATTGGTAGGCTGTGTATTCAACTGATGAAAGCTAATAAGGAAACTTTACAATTCTATGTTCATGTAATTACTATTTTCTGTTGGACTGTGTAGGTTGATTGGATCCATAAAAAATGTTGATAGAGAATCTTAAACATATCAAAGTCTAAAGGTTTTGAATTTTTTTTTCCCTAACATCTTTTGCTCCTGGATCTTACTCAGTTGTTATTGCTTCTTATAGCCTAGATTTGTTCTTTTTGTTTCAGTTCATTTTTATTTTGGTGGAGTTTCTCTAGTGATTCTAGTCACAAAGTCATGGGGTAAACTTTCTAATTTTTTAAAAATGTTTGAAGATGATTTTATTTTCTCTTCATAATAGGCTGATGTTTTGGATATTTATAGATTACTCAGTTTATATTTTATTTCTCCAATCCAGTTCCAGCTCTGAGGACATTATCTTCTAACATAAAACTTGGCTGATAAGACCTCTAATAGTTGTTTGGATCTTGTTCCTTTGTAGAAAATCTGTTTTTTCCATAAAAACCTTTAGAATTTTCTCTGAATTTCTGAAATGTTGGTTATGTAACTAAGATGGAGTCTTAGTTTCATACTAGTAGCACTCTCCATGTTTACTCCATCTCATGCTATAAATGCCTTTTTCAAGAAAATTTCTATTCATTTATTTTCTGTTCTCCTTCATTATCCTTGTCATCTCCTAGTATTCCTGTCATATCTTTGGGATCTCCAGGTCTTTTAACATTATTTTACATATATATATTCTTCTCCCATTTTTCCTAACATATGAAGAGATCTCCTTGATTATTTGTCTTTTAGGTTACTAGTTTGGTCTTCACCAGTATCCATTTTATTTTTGCCAAAAACTGTGAATGGTTTGAGATTTCAGCCTACTTGTGGCTCACAAGTTAGCCTCTCAAAGTTTCATAGAAACACACGACTCTTGAGTTAGAGACTAAGAAATATATTACTCATGGCATTGCAGGTAGCATGAGCACCAATATATTTGTGTCAGTTTCCTTGCTCCTAAGTCCCATGGAGTGTCTGCTCAAACATGAGAGAAATTCTGAGCTTAAAGAACTGAAATATTTTAAAGTGGGCATGAAGCATGCCTGCTCCCTGCTCCAGGGGTGAATACCATCTCTATCATCCAAGGCTATAAATAAACCAGCCCTTTGCTCTGAAGGGAAACACTACCACTGTTTTCTAAGCCTTCTTATTATTCAAATATCCTTGAAAAAACAGTCCCAAACAAAAGGGAGTCGGTGTTTCGTTTCACAAGATGTACTGAAATAAGAGAAACTCAGGTATCTTCCATTCATTATTTTATCTATCCTTTAAATTTTTTCAACTTTGGAAATTTTTTAGTTTTCTGAATCTAATGTTTGTTCTCTGCGTGATTCATTTTTACAATTCTGTTCTTGTATGGGGTGAGGAAGTACAATAGTATCTCAGGACACTTTAAAGTGATTTTTAAGAATTGTCTTCTGTTCTCTAGGTCAGTGCTTCTTGAACTTCAGTGTGCATATGTCACCTGGGGAATATGTTTAAATGCAGATTCTGATTCAGTAAGTTTGGGGTAGGGTTTGAGATTCTAAATTGCTAATAAAATCTTGGTGATGCCATGCTGTTCATCTTTGGGCAGCAAATTGACTAGCAGTGTCTATTATCTTTGTTTCTTCAGGAGCCAGTTCTGTTTGTTTATCTTAGATTAGCTTTTCATACGTTTAATTTTCTTCATTAGTGTTGTCCATATTTATGAGTAGAGGTCTGAGATGAATAGTGATTGAACTATATAGTGAAAGTCTTTTCCCCAAAGCCCTCTCAATGGGAGATCTGACTCTAGATTCCTTCTCAGAAAAAGAAAATTTACTAGAAGGTAACAATGGAGTAAGTACCTCCAAAAAAAGTTATTTCTCATGATACAATAAGAGCAATGCCAAAAAGTGTCAACTTTTTCAGAACTCTGAAAATATCTAAAGGCTTGCAACAATTCAAGGAATATTTATTCAAGAAAAACAGCTGAATTTTAGTAACAACAGCGAGTCTTGTGGCATTTTGACCTGACCAGTTTATACCCCCATTTCCCCTGTTCCCAGTGTTGTATCAGTAGTAGCCTTGAAAACCATCAGTCTCGCAAACACAGTGAAAGCCAGCAGCCTAACAGTCACCAGAGGGGAATAATTTGTTTTGAAGCCCCCAAAAGCAACATTTTCAGAATTGTCATTATTTGACTTTTCTGACCATCCCTGAAAACTTGCATTTCTGGGATGTGCCATTATTTAACTGCATTTAGAGCCTGCTCAGTGCAAACAACCTTTTCTCTGGGAGTACTGATTGTTCAGAAACCATCAGTGGCAATTGTTTAATATCAAAGCTGCCTAAGAAGGCCATAAGGGTTGGGGAAACAAGAAGCTGACCAAAAGAATTAAAAGGAAAATCTGGGGAATGAGATGTCCATTGATTGGGGGCTTTGGGAAGCTCTAACATACTTCTGAGAATATTGAAGTCCATTCACATATAAAGAACTGTGTACATGTCAAGGAAAGACCTGAGAAGTACCAAAATCTCACCTCTGGCTGATTTTGAATTTCTGGACAAACAGGAAGTGAATGTTAAGGCAGTGTTGTAAACTGACTGCCTGAGTGATACAGGCATGACCCAGCATGTACACACGGCCCCTTGGCTAAGTCTGGAGAACTTCTTGGTTCCAAGAATTTGAGGAAATCTCTGTATAATTATTAGATGACCAGTAAGCTAACAAAGAAGAAACTTCTGTGGCCACACATGATGAAGAATACAGACTTTATAAATTCAGGAAAGTCACTAAACAAAAAGCAACAATAACAAACCCAGTTTTCCAAAGTTACCATATTATTGTATATGATTTAACATATCCTTTTGTCAACAAAAGATCAAAAGACATGCAGAGAAAAGAAAAAAGGTTTAGATTATTCTAAAACATAAGGTATTAACAAAAAATCATATAGCCATACACTTGGCTTTTTCTCTAGAGCATGCTTTGCTAACAGTGAATCCCTTAATTTTAGATTTTTTTGCAACCTGAATATGTTGAGGATTTTCCAGATCATCAAGGCCTGTTTCCTTTTTGTTTAACAATTTATTTCTTTCCTCTTATATTGTACTATAAGCAGCAGGCAGAAGCCAGACTGTACCTTCATCACTTTGCTTGGATATTTCCTCAGTTAAATGTCCATTTCATCACTTACAAGTTAACTTTAATCACACCTGCAGAGTCCCTTTTGTCATGTAAGGTAATTTGACAAAGATTTCAGGGGATTAGAACATACATATCTTTGAGGGGTCATTATTCTGCCTAATACTCATTACCACAAAGAAAGCAGTAATTGAAGAATAGAGGAACAATAAGACATAAGATATATAGAAAACAAATAGTAAAATGGCAGACTTAAATCATACCTTATCAGTAATTCAGAGATTCCATTATATGTAAATAGTTGGAACACTCGAATCAAAAGGTAGAGATTGGCTAAATAGATTTTTTTGCTATTTTTTGTCTTTTTTAGTTTATTTTTTTAATTGAAGTATCGTTGATTTAGTGTTTCAGGTGTATAGGAAAGTGATTCAGTTATATATATACATATAGATATCCTTTTTCAGATTCTTTTCCATTATAGGCTATTACAAGATATTTAATATAGTTCCCTGTTCTATACAGTAGGTCCTTGTTGTTTATCTATTTTATATATAGTAGTGTGTATCTGTTAATCACTCTTAATTTATCCTTCCCCCACCTTTCCCCTTTGTTATCCATAAGTTTGTTTTCTATGTCTATGAGTCTGTTTCCATTTCATAAATAAGTTCATTTGTACTATATTTTTAGGTTCCAGATATAAGTAATATCACATGATATTTGTCTTTCTCTGTCTGACTTCACTTAGCATGATAATTTCTAGGTCCATCCATGTTGCTGCAAATGGCATTATTTCATTTTTTTGTGGCTGAGTAACACTCCATTCTGTGTATAAATAAAAAAATATATATATGTATATACACACATACCATATCTTCTTTATCCATCTGACTGTCTGTGGTCACTTAGGTTGCTTCCATGTCTTAGCCATTGTAAATAGTGCTGCAATGAACACTGGGGTGCATGTATCTTTTCCAATTAGAGTTTTCTCTGGGTATATGTCCAGGAAGGCAAAATAGATTCTTAAATCTATTTTAAAAATCTACTCAACAACAGTAGTTGGCGATTTCAATATCCCACTTTAAAAAATGCATAGAAAAACTAGCTAGAAGATCAACAAGGAAAAGAACACCTGAACATTATTAGTCAGACCTAATGGACATCTGTAGAACACTCTACCAAACACCAGCAGGATATACATTCTTAAGTGCACATGAAACAGTCCCTAAAATAGACCATGGGTTTTTCCATTTAAAATACCTCAATAAATTTAAAAGGATTGAAATCATAGAAAATAGGCTCTTTGACTGTAACAGGATGAAATTATAACTCAGTAACAAATGATTTGGAAAATACACAAATATGTGGAAATTAACACCCTCCTGGATATGTGCCAATGAAGTAATTACAAGGGAAATTAGAAAATACATTGAGATGAATGAAAGTGAAAACACAACATACTAAAATGTATGAGATACAGTAAAATTAGTGCTCAGAGGGAAATTTATAGCTGTAAATGACTACTTGCAAAGAGAAGAAAGGGGCTTCCCTGGTGGCGCGGTGGTTAAGAATCCATCTGCCAGTGCAGGGGACAGGGGTTCGAGCCCTGGTCCTGGAAGATCCCACATGCCATGGAGCAACTGAGCCCGTGCGCCACAGCTACTGAGCCTGCACTCTAGACCTGCGAGGCACAACTACTGAGACCGTGAGCCACAACTACTGAGCCCACGTGCCACAACTACTGAAACCCATGCACCTAGAGCCCATGCTCCACAACAAGAGAAGCCACTGCAATGAGAAGCCCATGTACCACAATGAAGAGTAGCCCCCGCTCGCCACGACTAGAGAAAGCCTGTGCACAGCAACGAAGACCCAACGCAGCCAAATCAATCAATCAATTAAAAAAAGAAAGAAAAGAGAAGAAAGATCTCAGATCAAAAGCCTGACCTTCCACTTTAAGAAAATAGAAAAATAGGAAACTAAATCTCAAGCAAGCAGAAGGATGTAAACAATAAAAATTAGAGTGAAAATAAATGAGACGCAGAAAAGCAATAGACAAAAATCAAACAAAACATTGGTTCTTTGAAAAGATCAGCAATTTCGTTTCTTTTTATGGCTGAGTAATATTGAGTTATTTGTAGTGAGGTGGATGGACCTAGAGTCTGTCATACAGAGTGAAGTAAGTCAGAAAGAGAAAGACAAATACCATATGCTAACACATATATATGGAATCTAAGAAAAAAATGTCATGAAGAACCTAGGGGTAAGACGGAAATAAAGACACAGACCTACTAGAGAATGGACTTGAGGATATGGGGAAGGGGAAGGGTAAGCTGTGACAAAGTGAGAGAGTGGCATGGACATATATACACTACAAAACATAAAATAGATAGCTAGTGGGAAGCAGCCGCATAGCACAGGCAGATCAGCTCGGTGCTTTGTGACCACCTAGAGGGGTGGGATAGGGAGGGTGGGAGGGAGGGAGATGCAAGAGGGAAGAGATATGGGAACATATGTGTATGTATAACTGATTTACTTTGTTATAAAGCAGAAACTAACACACCATTGTAAAGCAATTATACTCCAATAAGGATGTAAAAAAAAAATCAGCAAAATTTATAAACCTTTAGCTAGACCAAGAAAAGAGGAAAAACTCAAATTAGGAAATCAGGAATGAAAGAGGGGACATTACAAAAATGAAAATAATTATTTGGTAATACTATTATAACTGTGTCCCTAAAAATAAATTCTTAGACATGAGCTGCTAGAACTGACTGAAGAAGAAAGTGAAAATTGGAACAGATGTTTAAGAAAAGATTGAATTAGTAATCAAAAGCTTCCCACAAAGAAAAGCCCAAGCCCAGATGACTTCACTGGTGAATTCTACGAAAACTTTAAAGAAAAATTAATACCATTCCTTCATAAACTCTTTCAAAAGTTACAAAGGGAAGAAATAATTCCAAACTCATTTTATGAAGCCCTTATCACCTGTTTCTAAAACCAGTCCAGGACATCAAAAGAGAAGAAAATCAATATTCTTTATGAACATAAATGTAAAAATCCTCAACAAAAGGGTAACAAACCAAACTCAGTAACATGAAACAAGGATTATACACCATGACCAAGTGGGATTTATCTAAGGAATATAAGGTTTGCTTAACATTTGAAAATTCATAAATGTATTATAACACATTAATAGAATAAAAGAAAAAAACTACATGATTATCTCAATAGAAATCATCTCAGAAAAATCATTTCACAAAATCCAACACCCTTCATGATAACTACATTCAATAAACTAGGAATAAAAGGTAATTTCCTCTACTTGGTAAAGAGCATCTATTAAAAACCCATAGCTAACATCATACTTAATGGTGACAGGCTAAATGCTATTCCCCTGAGATCCAGATAGAGACCGGAATGTCCACTATCATGACTTCTATTTAGCATTGTACTGGAGGTTCTAGCCAGAACAATTAGGCAAAAAAAAGAAATCCCAATCGGTAAGAAAACAGTAAAGGTATCTCTAGTCATAGATGACATCATTTTTATAAAACAGAGTGGAAAAAATAATGGGTGAGGGGTGGTCTTTTTGGGGTGATAAAATTGCTCTGTGATGATTGCACAACTTTGAATATGGTAAAAACCCTCTAAATTGTTCACTTGAACAGGTGAATTTTATGGTGTGTAAATTATATCTCAGAAAAATTCTATAGGAGAAGTTAATTGGAAGATTAATGTTTTTAAAGAAAAAATAATTTCTGGCTGTTAAAGAAGAGCATGTCCTTCAATTTTTAAACAGATGATCACGGCTATCAAATCACTATGGTATTTAGATTCCATTTAAAGTAGAAATGGATGTGAGTTTTATGCCAATGTATACAATAGATTGAAAATTATATCTCTGTCATTATTGAAACTTGTGATAAAAACTATGCTAAATTTAAAATGTGCAAAAGTGAAAAAAAAAAAGCTTCCCAAGCTTCCCAGGGGTGGGGAATTGAACTGAATCTCTGTAATTTCTAGGGTATGGAGAGTTTTATGCTGGAAATAAAAACCTTTTGCTACTCAAAGGAAATCTTAGGATCAGCAGCGTTGCCGGGGGGGGGGGGGGGGGGTGTCCCCTGGGAGCTCGTTAGAAATGCAGAATCTCTGGCCCTACCCTGGACCTACTAAATCAGATCCTATATTTTAGAAAGCTGCCCAGATTCAATCCATAGGTGCGTTGAAGTTTGAGAAGCAAGACATAATACCTTTGACTCCTTCGTGGTTTAGCCACCTACCTTGGTTTCTCTTTTCTTCTGTATCTCCTCTGGGAATATGGAGTTACCTTAAAATCAGTTTTGCCTCTCAGGCTCCAATAATCCCCACGAGGAGCATACAGAGATAGAAACTATACTTTCTTTGATAGCGCATTCCTGACTTCAGCGTAAAGCCAGATTACCAGTTGATCTTTTTCCTCCCATGAGAAAAGGAGAGCCCCCCAGCTACCTCAGTTGTTTCAAGTGGAATTTTTAAATAGAGCAAGGCAATATTCATACTGACTCTTAGTTTTCCTTGATTCTAAGCTTGGAGATGCTTTTCTCACCTCTCTTTGGCAGGCCCCATATTTGCTTACCTCTGGGTTTGGCAACCTAACTACCTAACTATTCTTACTCTGTCCATCCAGGTGTATCTGAGTTTTTGCAAGATTTTAGATCCATAAATGCTATTATTTCTTACTTATCATTGCTATGCCAGTTCCTTTCTATTACTGTTTTGGTTATTTTATTTATTCTGTAATTTCACTGGGATTTTTAAGAAGCAAGGGATTATAGAAGCATATATTAATATTTTCGGCTTTTAATTTTTGTTACTTTTGTATGCGTGTAGAAATTTTAAATTTTGATTTATCAAACTGCATTTTTAATGTGTATTTTTGTCTTCTGTTTTTATGTGTATATAAACATACTATATATATTGTTTTTCTTTTGTGTAATTATTAATTTAAAATTTATTATATGCAAAACTTTTCAAATCTAGCTGAGATTTATGTTCATGATTATTGTATATTAAGTGTTTAAGATGACTGTTCTTTGTTTCTGATGTTACTAACCAGTTTTCCAGCTTTTACTTATTAAATATCTTATCTTTCAAGTTTTAAAATACAACCTATTTCATGTTACCACAAATTTATTTGACCATGATATGGCTATAGTTCTACGAAATTTAAAAACCACTATTGTTTTAACCTCTTTATCCACACATGCTAAATAAACTTTATGAGAATGAAATAGAATATGTATTTCCTTTAGCAGTCTGACAGTGGTTGTTGTTCAGTCAGGGACTTTGATAAGTAAAGTTGCTGGTTTTTTCTTCTCTGGTTGAAAGGTCTGTTATAATTTCGTTCTTTAAATATTGTTTGTTGAGTGTGTACTTAAAGTTGTGGCACATCTGTAAACATGCAGCTTCTTCCCTGAAAAATTTAAAATAAAGCAAACACTAAATAAGCTTTGTCAATTTACTCAAACTCACTTTCGAATTTGAGTGAGTCAGAGGCTTTAAATAAAATCTTATTAAAATCTTCAGCATAATTTTCCCTTTAATATTTTGATAAAATGATAGAGATCAAAGAATGACATGACCTGACACAATTTTATATGATTAAAGCATAGGCGAAAAGCCCTGGCATTTTGCAAACAGTTTATCCCAATTTCTATATCTGATATTCACCTTTCATATATTCACAGCTGGCAAATGCCTAGTTTTAAGTAACGCATTTGTGTGTGACCTTTTAAGAAAATTATCAACATCTCTGTTTAGAGTGCAGAGGGCATGGATTTCACAGAGCATTTCCCACTAAATGGAGTACATTACTCCAGTATCATGGCCATGTTGTCAGGAAGTGGCAGTTCATTAAGATAATGTGACCTTTAGAATATTCTTCCAACCTTTTACTATGTCTGTGGTAGTGGGATTTGTACTTTAATTTCTGTGGCTTTTTGATAAGTTGGAAATAAAATGTAACTGAAGGCTATACTCTTTATTTCCCTTCAGCTATACATTGTGCGTAGGTTTTGTTTTTTCCCTTCTTCTAAAATGGCGAAAAATGTCAGGTGAAGGATTTTTGTTCAAACTAAAGATTATCTGCCAGGAAAATGTCTTTTAGAGTTAAAATCAAATTGGTAAGTTTATGCCTATTGTAGAAAGGAAGAAAGGGAGAAAATGGCTATGTAGAAGAAAGCAAAAATTGTTCTTTACTGCATTTTCAAAAAAGTTGAGAAGGGCCCATAAAGATTTTTCTTGTTTCGTGAGCACAATGAGAAAATATTTTTTCAGAGTGTTTGCTGTGGTAACTTAAAAGTGTTCATTCAGAGCCATCACTGAAAGTGGAAATTTGACTTCCAAACCCACTTTTATGGAGGAGCCAAAGTAAGCAAATTAATGGAAAGAGGAAAAGACGACTGTTCTGGTTAAGGTAGAGTGGCATCTCCCAGGAACAGTTTCTGGGTCACTTTGGTTTATTTATAGGATTGAATTTTATGATCATAATTGAATCTTCTCTTGAGTATCTTGAATATATCTATGGCCAAGTATTGTTTCTTTTTAAGTTGTAGACAGAGCATGTATATTTCTTAATCACGTCTTTGACAGTTTTAACATTGAAATTGTCTTTGTGATATATGTAAAATGGAACATTCATATTACACCCTTAGAGTGGCAACATTATGTACAATGGAAAAACCATATGGTGGCAAGAAAGCTGAGTTAGGGAGTTTATGGTTCTTTTACTGGATATGTGGCCTTTGACAAACTCTTTAGCTTCCTAAGCTCTAGTTTCTGTCAGAAAAATAACAGTGCAAGTTTGGAATGCATTCAGTTACAAGTAACAGTTAGAGTGGTTTTAAAAATGGAGGCTGATTTTTCTCATATAACCAGTTAGAGTGGTTTTAAAAATGGAGGCTGATTTTTCTCATATAACCAGAAGACAGTAAGTGGGTAGTCCAGGGCTGATGGAGATGCTTAATGCCGTCGTCAGGGACTCCATTATTTGTCTTTCCTGTTTGTAGTTGTGGCCCCGTTGTCACAGGATAATTGCTAAACTTTCATGTATCATGTCTGCCTTCCAGGAAGGCAGGAAGAAAAGAAAGGCAACATTTTTTTTCCTGATGAGGTTTCACCTTTTTATTGAGAAAAAAGATGATTCATTCCGAGTAGACTTCTCTCTGTATACTTCATTAGCCAGCATGATGTGACTTACTGTCTCCTAACTGCAAGAGAAGCTGAGATATCAAGCATTTAGCTTTCTGGACTCTACGTTGGAGGAAGACAAGGGAGAAAGCTGTTGAGAACAGGTATTGATTAAACTAATCTATAATATGGGCCACACATACTGTGTAAGCCAAGTCTCTTTAACAAACTGATGTTCTAGAAACAGTATCAATTCAGTGGAAAGGATTTAATATGACCATTATATTTTATTATAGCCCCATCTAATTGAGAATGTTATCTTTAGTCCTGAGTACATAGAAGAGTTAATGTACCTTCAAAAATATGTGGTGTGGATGTAAGTTGTGCTAACATAACGTCATGTAAGAAAGAACTGAAGGAAGTAGGGTTGTTTTACTTGGAGAAGAGAGGATTGATTTATTTTTATTTTTTAAGTAAAAGGGGGCTTTATTTATTTTTTGCTGTTCCACACAGCATGCAGGAACTTAATTCCCCGACCAGGAATTGAACATGTGTCCCCTGCAGTGGAAGCGCAGAATCCTAACCACTGGACCGCCAGGGAATTCCTGAGAGGATACGATTTAGTAGAGGCCTAAGAGTTATCCAAATATTTGAAAGAGAGAATATACTTACTGTGGGTTAATAAAACTAGCACCAGTGTGGAAGACAGATTTTAGGTCACTTTGAAAGAACTTGCTAAGAATCAGGGCTGTAAACTTCTGCTTGTGTTAAATTAGAAATGACATAACAATCTATTGACTCTGTAGATTGAGGATGGAAACTTCTCATAATGATGTTTACAGTCCCCTCCAACTCTAAGATTTTACAGTTCTTTCCATTTGTGATTATGGCCTGTATTAGTCAAGGTTCTCCAGAGAAACGGGAACAGTAGTGTGTGTGGTGTGTGTATAAGAAGGGATTGGTTCATATGAGTATGGAGGCTGGCGAGTCCCAGGGTCTTCAGGGTGAGGGGGCAAGCTGGAGACCCAAGAAAGCCAAGAATGCAGGTCCAGTTCAAAGGCTGGTGGGCTCAAGAACCCAAGAAGAGCTGCTATTTTAGCTCAAGTCTAAAGGCAGAAGAAAGCTGATGTCCTACTTCAAAGGCTATCAGGCAGGAAGAATTCTCTCTTACTTGGTGGAATGTTAGCCTTTTTGTTCTTTTCAGGCCTTCAGCTGATTGGATGAGTCCCACTCACTTTAGAGAGGGCAATCTGCTTTACCCAGTTTCCCTATTTAAATGTTCATCTTATCCACAAGCATCCTTACAGAAACACCCAGAATACTGTTTGATCAAATATCTGAGCACCCTGAGGTTCAGTCAGGTCAACACATAAAAGTAACCATCACATAGCTCAAATGGATAATACTTCAATGGTATATTCATTTTATATTGCTACATAGCAAATTACTACAACTTATTGGTTTAAAACAATACAACTTTATTATCTCAGTTTCCATGGGTCAGGAGTTCAGGCTTAGCTTATCAGAGTCTATGGCTCTGGGTTTCATAAGACTACTGTCAAGATTAGCCAGGCTGTATTTCTTTCTGGAGCTTGTGGTCCTCTAAAGGTGGTTGTTGGAAGAATCCAGTTCCTTGTAGCTATGGAAATAAGGCTCTCAGCTCCTAGAGTTCACCCGCAGTTCTCTACCCTGTGGTGCTCTCCAAGGGCAGTTAATATAGCAGCTTGCTTCTCCAAGCTCACTAGAAGAGACTCTCACTTTGGTCAGCTAAGACAGTCTTACATAACATCATCTAATCATCAAAGTGACATTCTTTGTTATATTCTATTATTTAGAAACTAGACACACTAATGGAAACAATGTTGCACAAAGATATGGACTAAGAGTCATAAATTATTGGGGTCACCCTAGAGTCCACCACAGATGGTTCTTGGAATTGGCTTTTGAAATGCAGTGAAAGTTAAACTTAGCTGTAGCGTTCATATATCCAGTTGGCTCCAAAGCTTAATTAAAGACCAATTGAACAATTAAAGAGAAAGCTTGACAAAAGGAAAAGAGATGTTTTCATTCCTAATTTTAGTTAATAGAAGTTGCTTTGACACTGGCTGTTTTGGAATAGTGATGATGTGACTTTAAGGTCATGGGTGATTTTTTCTTCCTAAGATATTACTCATTCAAAAATGACCTAATTAGGCAAAGGCTCTCGTGTTCCAGATTCCATCCATTAGGAAAAGTAAAAAGGCAGAAAATAATAACTACAAACTACAAACCTGGTCAGGCTTTAATGATCTTGTCATTCTTTTACAGTCATTATCAACCCAATAAAAGTGCTTGCAATAACCATCCCAATATTCAGTTTAATGGAGTGATGTCTACTTGAAAAGCCAGAGCAACTCAAGATGTACTCCTACAGCTCAAAGTAAACAGAATATGCTAGTCCTTCTTCTACCCGAGCCCCTGCCACTGAATCTCCAAATATTTTCATGGTGGGGCTAATATCTCAGAAAATTCCAGTAATGTAGGAGTCTGTGTTTTCCCTGACTTCCTTCACTACTCTTACCCTATTGACAATTTATAACCTCTGCACCGTCTGGGGAACAGACTGTGGGCTGCCAAGTAGACCCATTAACATTCCCCTCCAGGAACTCTTGCTGTTTAATTAGGCTGTCTGCTGTATTCAGGCACTGAGAGCCTTGGGTGGCTGTGTAACAAATCCATGACTCCATGCATTCAGATGTCAAGGTCACTAAAATTCCTGTTTGATACTCAAGACAAGAAAGGCAATCCAGATCCAGATCGTTGGCTGCTAAACCCAAATCAATGACTTCACCTTAAAGGAGACTTTCTGTACTTAATTGAGACACTAAGTTATCCCCCACTGAGTTCACAGCTGTCCTACTGTGTCATTTGAGAACATTCTAACCCTTAGGCTGTCAGATCTGCCTTCAGGCCAACCTTCTTGTCAGAACTAGTCAATGATGTTTGTAGAATACTATCTAAACCCAATACTGAGATTACTATATGTGCCATAATTAAATGCATCCAGTTAATTACATTCTCTGAGGACAGATTGTTCAAAGTGTTAGCATTCCAGACATATTTAAGTAGAACAAATGGTCTCCTTTTCAAATGCCAAATTGATGAAGTTCTACTGTAAGAAAAATACCTCTCAAATGAGTGGTTTGGTTAACTTGAATAAACATTTTCTAACTATCAATAGTTAAAAGAAAGAGGAAAATGGTCATAATGCAAAATATATCAACTCAGAGTTTTCCAAGTTTAGGGACAGAGCCATCATAAGTATTCATCAACTGACTCTAATACTTCTTGGATGAGCTAAGTATTCATCTGTTGATTTTTTTTTTTTAATGTGGACCATTTTTAATGCCTTTATTGAATTTGTTACAATACTGCTTGTGTTTTCTGTTTTGGTTTTTTGGCTGAGAGGCATGTGGGATCTTAGCTCCCCTACCAGGGATCGAACCTGCACCCTCTGCATTGGAAGGTGAAGTCTTAACCATTGGACTGCCAGGGAAGTCCCTCATTCATCTGTTGATTAATTCATTCATCAAATAACCATGAAGACAAAATATGATTACAGTGATAAGGAGACATACCTGCTTCCATAAGATCTCAATTCAAAGTGTTGAACTAATCTGGTAAATAGGAATATATTCCCTGAGGAAGCTATTTGAACTGATGAGATAGGAATGATAAATTTGGATACTGAGGCAACATGCAAGGGAGGGAAACAGAGCTTTCTGAAAAGAGAAAAACACATGTAGATGCCCTGTTTTGGAGGAGCAGGTACATCTGAAAGAAGGCCAGCAAAGCTGGTTTTCAGAGAGAATGGGGAATTACAACATGTGAGGTCTAAGGAAAGGCTTCCTAAATTGACCTAAAATATTAATCTTAAACTGTTTTATCTACTGAAGCTAGAGAATCACCTTCCAGGAGTATCTTTAACATTAAGACCTGTTCTCTTTTCTTCAGGCTGTCTAAACTCAACCCTGCCTCTCACTAAGAGAAAAATTAGTGAATAGATCAGTGGGCTCAGTTTTGCATTTTCCCCCACCCCCACCAATCTTGACTAGTAATCTTCATAATCCTCCTAGTGAACTTAGAGGGAGTTACCAGTGGCCTTGCTCTAAAATGGATCTTTTCTTGTAGTGCATCACAATCCTTGGGCCAGGGAATAATTATTGGTATTAAACTTTAAATAAAATAACAATACCTAGTGTGAAGACAAAGCTTTTCAGAGCTCTTATGCCTGTTTCTGTATTTACTTACTTTGTCTTCAGATAATTTTTAATAAGCTCTTTTTCCCAATTCTGCTTAGGAAATGAAATATTCTGTTATATAATTAGTTTTCCTTGGTGATTACATATGTCAATAGTGAATGTTGAGCTGTGTTTAATTCCAATTTGTTTAAAAAAAAAAGATCCCCCCCACAACTGCATTAATCAAACACTCATATGCTCTTTTTTTCAAGAGAGAGATGGAAGTTCATTGGTGACAAGAGAGATAGTTGGGGATCAATGTATTAAACTCCCCTTTCCTCCAATGATTTTAGTTATAAAGATATATGGAGGAAAAAAAAAAGAAAACTTTTAAAGCACAAATAGAATTTCATCTACTTGTTCCAAGAATGCTGTGATACGATCTCTATTTTGTAGGCTTCACTAACAAAAAAAAGTTACAAACTGTGAGTGATCTGTCAAATACCGAACAACGGGCAGATGCTAGATCTGACATACAGCATTGTTTTAAAGACTTTCAATTCATACTTTTACTCTGGATATTTCTTCAAATTTTGTCTTAATTTTATTTATAATGTTCTCTTTTAAAAATTAATATTCATATAGGTAATATAACTGAAAATGATGCAAATATAACACAAAATGTCTTTAAAATCTAGGCATCATAGTTATTGGTTGTATTATACTAGCTATTAACTTATATTAGCTACAAGGTGTATAGTAGAATAAGATCTGGGAGCCAAAGTGGACCACAAAGATAGGTTCAAGATGGCAGAGTAGAAGGATGTGCACTCACTCCACTTGAGAGAGCACCAGAATCATAGCTAGCTGCTGAACAGTCATCAAGAGGAAGACACTGGAACTCACAAAAAAAGATACCCCACATCCAAAGACAAAGAAGAAGCTGCAACAAGATGGTAGGAGGGGTGCAATCACAATAAAATCATCCCGTAACAGCTGGGTGGGTGACTCACAAACTGGAGAACACTTATACCACAAAAGTCAACCCACTGGAGTGAAGGTTCTCAGCCCCATGTCAGGCTTCCCAACCTGGGGATCCAAAAACAGGAGGAGGAAATCTTAGAGAATAAGACTTTGAAGGCTAGTGGGACTGGATTGCAGGATTTCAACAGGACTGGGGGAAAAAGAGACTCCACTCTTGGAGGGGACACACAAAGCAGTGTGCACATCGGGACCCAGGGAAAGGAGCAGTGACCCCATAGGACACAGAACCAGACCTATCTGCTAGTGTTGGAGGGTCTCCTGCAGAGGCAGGGGGTGGTTGTGGCTCACCATGGGGACAAGGACAGTGGCAGCAGAACTTCTGGGAAGTACTCCTTGGCGTGAGCCCTCCCAGAGACCACCATTAACCCCACCAAAGAGCTGGGTAGACTCCAGAGCTGGATCGCCTCAGGCCAAACAACTAGCAGGGAGGCAACCCATCCCCACCCATCAGCAGATAAGTGGATTAAAGTTTTACTAAGCTCTGCCCACCAGAGCAACACCCAGCTCTACCCACCACCAGTACCTCCCATCAGGAAGCTTGTGCAAGCTTCTTAGATAGCCTCATCCACCAGAGGGCAGAGAGCAGAAGCAAGAAGAACTACAATTCTGCAGCCTGTGGAAGGAAAACCACATTCACGGAAAGATAGACAAAATAAAAAGGCAGAGGATTTTGTACAGATGAAGGAAAAAGACAAAACCCCAGAAGCACAACTAAATGAAGTGGAGATAGGCAACCTTCCAGAAAAAGAATTCAGAATAATGATAGTGAAGATAATCCAGGACTTCAGAAAAAGAATGGAGGCAAAGATCGAGAAGATGCAAGAAATATTTAACAAACACCTAGAAGAATGAAAGAACAAACAAACAGAGATGAACAATACAATAGCTGAAATAAAAAATACACGAGAAGGAATCAATAGCAGAATCACTGAGGCAGAAGAACAGATAAGTGACCTGGAAGACAGAATGGTGGAATTCACTGCCGTGGAACAGAATAAAGAAAAAAGAATGAAAAGAAATGAAGACAGCCTAAGAGACCTCTGGGACAACATTAAATGCAACAACATTCACATTATAAGGTTCCCAGAAGGAGAAGAGAGAGAGAAAGGACCCGAGAAAATATTTGAAGAGATTAGAGTCAAAAACTTCCCTAACATGGGAAAGGAAATAGCAACCCAAGTCCAGGAAGTGGAGAGAGTCCCATACAGGATAAAGCCAAGGAGAAACATGCTGAGACACATAGTAATCAAATTGACAAAAATTAAAGACAAGGAAAAATTACTGAAAGCAACAAGGGAAAAATGACAAGTAACATACAAGGGAAGTCCCATAAGGTTAACAGCTGATTTCTCAGTAGAAATGCTAGAGTCAGAAGGGAGTGGCATGAGAAATTTAAAGTGATGAAAGGGAAGAACCTACAACCAAGATTACTCTGCCCGGCAAGGATCTCATTCAGATTCGATGGAGAAATCAAAAGCTTTACAGATAAGCAAAAGCTAAGAGATTTCAGCACCACCAAACCAGCTCTACAACAAATGCTAAAGGAACTTCTCTAAGTGGGAAATACAAGAGAAGAAAAGGACCTACAAAACCAAACACATAAAAATTAAGAAAATGGTAATAGGAATATACATATCGATAATTACTTTAAATGTGAATGGATTAAATGCTCCAACCAAAAGAAACAGGCTCGCTGAATGGATACAAAAACAAGACCCATATATATGCTGTCTACAAGAGACCCACTTCAGACCTAGGGACACATACAGACTGAAAGGGAGGGGATGGAAAAAGAAATTCGATGCAAATGGAAATCAAAAGAGCTGGAGTAGCAATACTCATATCAGATAAAATAGACTTTAAAATAAAGAATATTACAAGAGACAAGGAAGGACACTTCATAGTGATCAAGGGATCAATCCAAGAAGAAGATATAACATATATATCTATATCTATATATATGAGCACCTCAATATATAAGGCAACTGCTGACAGCTATAAAAGAGGAAATCAACAGTAACAGTAGTAGTGGGGGACATTAACACATCACTTACACCAAGTGCACAGATCATCCAGACAGAAATTGAATAAGGAAATGCAAGCTTTAAATGACACCATAGACCACATAAATTTAATTGATATTATAGGGCATTCCATCCAAAAATAGCAGATTACACTTTCTTAAGTGCATATGGAACATTCTCCAGGATAGATCACATCTTGGGTCACAAAGCAAGCCACAGTAAATTTAAGAAAATTGAAATCATATCAAGCATCTTTTCTGACCACAACGCTATGAGATTAGAAATCAATTACATGGAAAAAAATGTAAATGACACAAACACGTGGAGGCTAAACAGTATGTTACTAAATAACCAAGCGATCACTGAAGAAATCAAAAGGCAATCAAAAAATACCTAGAGAACAATTACAACAAAAACATGGTGATCCAAAACCTAAGGGATGCAGCAACAGCAGTCCTAAGAGGGAAGTTTATAGCAATACAAGCCTGCCTCAAGAAACAAGACACAGCTCAAATAAACAATTGAACCTTACACCTAAAGGCACTAGAGAAAGAAGAACAAACTAAACCCAAAGTTAGTAGAGGGAAATAAATCATAAAGATCAGAGCAGAAATAAATGAGAGAGAAACAAAGGAAACAAGAGCAAAGATCAATAAAATTTAAATCTGGCTCTTTGAGAAGATAAACAAAATTGATAAACCTTTAGCCAGACTCATCAAGAAAAAGAGGGAGAGGACTCAAATCAATAAAGTTAGAAATGAAAAAGAAGAAGTTGCAATGGACACTGCAGAAATACAAAGCATCCTAAGAGACTACTACAAGCAATTCTATGCCAGTAAAATGGACAACCTGGAGGAAATGGACAAATTCTTAGAAATGAATAACCCTCCAAGACTGAACCAGGAAGAAATGGAAAATATGAACAGACCAATCACAAGTAATGAAATTGAAACTCTGATTAAAAATCTTAAAAAAAAAAAAAAAAAGTCTTCCAACAAACAAGTCCAGGACCAGATGGCTTCACAGGTGAATTCTATCAAACATTTAGAGAAGAGCTAACACCCATCCTTCTCAAACTCTTCCAAAAATTTGCAGAGGAAGGAACACTCCCAAACTCATTCTATGAGGCCACCATCACCCTGATACCAAAACCAGACAAAGATACTACAAACAAAGAAAATTAGAGACCAATATCACTGATGAATGTAGATGCAAAAATCCTCAACTCAATGCTATCAAACAGAATCCAACAACACATTAAAAGGATCATACACCATGATCAAGTGGGATTTATCCCAGGGATGCAAGGATTCTTCAATATACGTGAATCAATCAATGTGATACACCATATTAACAAATTGAAGAATAAAAACCGTATGATCAACTCAATCGATGCAGAAAAAGCTGTTGATAAAATTCAACACTCATTTATGATAAAAACTCTCCAAAAGTGGGCATAGAGGGAACCTACCTCAACATAATAAAGGCCATATATGACAAACCCTCACCATTCTCAATGGTGAAAAACTGAAAGCATTTCCTCTAAGATCAGGAACAAGACAAGGATGTCCACTCTCACCACTATTATTCAACATAGTTTTGCAAGTCCTAGCCATGGCAATCAGAAAAGAAAAAGAAATAGAAGGAATACAAATTGGAAAAGAATTAAAACTGCCACTGTTTGCAGATGACATGATACTATACATAGAGAATCCTAAAGATGCCACCAGCAAACTACTAGAGCTAATCAATGAACCTGGTGAAGTTGCAGTATACAAAACCAATGCACAGAAATCTGTTGCATTTGTATACACTAACAATGAAAGATCAGAAAGAGAATTTAAGGAAACAATCCCATTCACCTTTGCAACAAACAGAATAAAATACCTAGAGATAAACATACCTAAGGAGGTAAAAGACCTGTACTCCAAAAAGTATAAGACACTGATGAAAGAAATCAAAGGTTACACAAACAGATGGAGAGATATACCATGTTCTTGGATTGGAAGAATCAATATTTTGAAAATGACTATACTACGCAAAGCAATCTACAGATTCAATGCAATCCCTATCAAATTACCAGTAGTATTTTTTACAGAACTAGAACAAAAAATCTTAAATTTGTGTGGAGACACAAAAGACCCCGAATAGCCAAAGCAGCCTTGAGGGGAAAAAATGGAGCTGGAGGAATCAGACTCCCTGGCTTCAGACTATACTACAAAGGTACAGTAATCATGACAATACGGTACTGGCACAAAAACAGAAAAATAGATTAATGGAAATATAGATTAATTAATGGAACAGGATAGAAAGCCCAGAGATAAACCCACACACCTATGGTCAACTAATCTATGGTAAAGGAGGCAAGGATATTAAATGGAGAAAAAGACAGTCTCTTCAATAAGTTGTGCTGGGAAAACTGGGCAGCTACATGTAAAAGAATGAAATTAGAACACTCCCTAACACCATACACAAAAATAAACTCAAAATGGATTAGAAACCTAAATGTAAGACTGCACACTATAAAACTCTTAGAAGAAAATATAGGAAGAACCCTCTTTGACATAAATCACAGCAAGATCTTTTTTGATCCACCTCCTAGAGTAATGGAAATAAAAGCAAAAATAAACAAATGGGGCCTAATGAAAGTTCAAAGCTTTTGCACAGCAAAGGATACTACAAACAACACAAAAAGAAAGCCCTCAGAATGGGAGAAAATATTTGTAAATGAATCAACAGACAAAGGATTAATCTCCAAAATATATAAATAACTCATGCAGCTCAATATTAAAAAAACAAACAACCCAATCAAAAATTGAGCAGAAGATCTAAATAGACATTTCTCCAAAGAAGACATACAGATGGCCAAGAAGCATATGAAAAGCTGCTCAACATCACTAATTATTAAAGAAATGCAAATCAAAACTACAATGAGGTATCACCTCACACCAGTTAGAATGGGCATCATCAGAAAATCTACAAACAACAAATGCTGGAGAGGGTGTGGAGAAAAGGGAACCCTCCTGCACTGTTGGTGGGAATTTAAATTGATATGGCCATTATGGAGAACAGTATGGAGGTTCTTTAAAAGACTAAAAATAGAATTACCGTATGACCCAGCAATCCCACTACTGGGCATATACCCAGAGAAAACCATAATTCAAAAAGACACATGCACCCCAGTGTTCACTGCAGCACTATTCACAATTGCCAGGACCTGGAAGCAACCTAAATGCCCATCAACAGATGAATGGATAAAGAAGAGGTGGTACATATATACAATGGAATATTACTCAGCTATAGAAAGGAATGAAACTGGGTAATTTGTAGAGATGTGGATGGATTTAGAGACTGTCATACAGAGTGAAGTAAGTCAGAAAGAGAAAAACAAATATCGTTTATTAACACATATATGTGGAACCTAGAAAAATGGTACAGATGAACCGGTTTGCAGGGCAGCAATAGAGACACAGATGTAGAGAACAAATGTATGGACACCAAGGGCAGAAATTGGCAGAGGGTGGTGGTGGTGGGATGAAATGGGGGATTGGGAGTAACATGTATACCCTAATATCTATAAAATAGATTACTAATAAGAACCTGCTGTATAAAAATAAATAAAATTCAAAAAAAGAAAACAAAGGAAAAAAAACAAAGTGGACCACAAGCTGTATGTGAATTTTTAAAGGAATTCCTTAAAAAGGCATATTTCAGAAATTTTATAAATAGTTATGTGGTCATCATCCATTTTTTCTTCTTTTACTTTTATATTTGTGAATATGATGCAGTTAAGAAAAGAGCAGAGCAGGACAATAGCACTTATTAAAATGCCAGGAAATATTAGCAGTCGGACCGACCTACATGAATTGGAATTAGTTCATGTGCCGATGAAAAAGCTAATGGTCTTTTCATAAGTCAGTAATTTAAGCAGTAGGGAAAGTGTTCTGTGAGCAGGATTGTCATCAGTTGGTTTTATTATTCAGTGAAAATAAACAGAAAATAAATCTAAACTGGAATTTTAAATAGAGAAATATTCAATTACAGATGTCTATTGCTGTTACATATGTTTTCCTGTCTACAGTCCTCATTCATAAACACCTCAAATACACAGCCTTGTGTTCTTCCTCTAAGGCTGCCTACAGTGGTGGCAAAAGGAATTAGTACTTTACACTTCCATGTAGGAAGAAAGAGAATGTGAGGAAAAAGACACTAGCAGTGCCCACATTTGAGTCAAGAGACTTCTAAACTTTAGACCTTTTTCAGCCTCAGGAAATTCAGATAATTTCTTTTGTCTTCTGTTTATTTCCCACGGTATGTAATAAAATCAATAATTCATTTTAATCTGGCCAATTGTGCAAAAATATTTTTTTTAAGCCACAAAATGATATGTTGTAGCTAACCCGTGAGCTAATGCTCATGTATTTCTGCGTTTTGGCCATTTTTAAGTTCTAACGAAAGCCTTGCATTAAAGAGATAGACGCGCTTTGGTAAATATAGAAGTCTCCAACTGCATTCAAACAGATGAGATTTAAACCATGACTTGTGCCCATACATCACGGCAACAGAAGAGCTTAAGCACAGGTGTGAGAGAGACACAGACATTTCTTGGTAAGTTTAAGAATGGAAAACAGAAAAGGAATCTTTATTTTGTTTAACAGTTAAAAAAAAAGTAACTCTTGGAACAGTAGAAAGAGATGGTATGGCATTAACTTTGAATGAAGAGAGAATTGACATCCAGTGCTTTGAATCTTTTCTCATTTTAGCCTGACTATTGGGTGAGGTAATAGAAATAGCAACCTCACTTTGAAGCAAAACCAGAGGAACTTGTTTTGGTTACAAAATGTACTCTTGCCATCCTGACAGGATTATTGATAGATAAAGAAACTCAAAGTCATAGGCCTTGATGTTTTGCTCATTCTATGGTAATCTTATTTCTGGAGATTGTTGGCTCAGCTAGTTCTTAGCTAGATGCTGGGAAGATAAATTTGAACTTGGGCTTGTGACACCACTTAACTTGTAATAATGATTGTTATCAGTGTCTCTCCATCCTGTTTGGAGGGCAGGAAGTTTGGCTAGGTGTGTGTGTTTTTTTTCCTAACTGTGAATGACATTTGATTTGCCCAGCTATTTCTCCCAAAGTGGTGGCTAGGAATTACTACTATTATAGAACTATAAATGCATTTTTATTATTTAGGGCAAAAGAATGATATTGAACCATTTTTCTCTAGCTGTAATGTGGTTAGTTTTTTTTGTTTGTTTGTTTTTTTTTCGATTCCATAGGCCTAATCCTAACCAATCCACTGGCAAAATTTACCTGTCGAATTTTTTTTTAATCTAGGAAACTCATTTTATTTACTAAAGAACATTTTTTTACTTTGGGATTAAAAATATATTTCTATAAAATGATTTTGTTCTACCTATATTTTTGTGAAATGGAGCAGTATAAGGTCTTATGCTGAAGCAGTGGAAATGCACAGTACTGAGAAACTCAAGCTAGTAGGTGAGAGTTCAGGAAAAATAGATAACAGAATAGTAAAGTAAAAGTAAGCAGTTTGGTTTTGAAGTTTGTTCTTCTACCTTTTCAGTTTAAAACAGACAACTCTAGAATAAGATCTTTTATATTAAGCAACTACAATCAAATTTATCCAAATCAGTAAGTTTAATAATGACACCATTTTTAAACAGCCCTATTTAATGGAGTGATCCAAATGTTTTCATAATCCTTGGTGCTGCTGAGTTACTCTGTGCTGCTATCTCTGCAGCTCAGCTGTCAGTGCATAGTCAACATTCTTTAACTGTTAAAGCAGCATGAAGGTCAGAAATCCTGTATACCCAGGAACAAGGATCACCTCAGGAATTCACGTCAGGTCTCTTCACCCTGAAGTTGTCTAAAGCTTAGGTGGACAGACTTTTTTAGAGACAGGAATCAACAAGCCAGGTTATGGAGTTGTGTTGTAAAGATGGCATTATTGTTGGGGTTACGGTAGGTATTTGTTACCTATCCTAGGGAAAGAGTTAAACCTGGGGAAAAGGAAAAAGAAAACATACTTAAACAATGTAGTTTCTAGTCCACAAACATACTAAAATCAAATGATGATGTTAGTCACATTCATTTGTCTAAGGCCCAAGTCTAGAACATGTTGTTTATTTTCAATTGTATCAATCAGGAAACTGGGCATACTCAGATGGGGAAAAGTTGTAGGCAGGTCTAAGGAAAGTGTCCCAGGGCTAGCAACAAGGAAACCTTCATTGTCCTTTGCCTAGTGGGCAAGGGGAAAATGGATCAATAGTTCGAAAGAGAGTTGTGTAGAGGACATTACCGGAGGAGCTGTGGCCTTCAGTCAAGGAACAGGCAGGGAGGAAGCTGAGGGATAAACACTCTGGTCTTACTCTCCTTCTGCCCGTGATCTCCTACTGTTGCCTTTCATTGGACCAATCCAACTAAAAGCTGGAGGGCTAGGGAGCTTATTGATGGAAGCCTCACAGGTCAACTTCTCTGGGCAGAGTGGGGCAGAGAAGGCTGGAGAGCCAATGAAAATTCTGCATATAAACCTTTCCTGGTGGAGCTGTGTGTGTAAAATATAAACTAAATTGGCTCAGCTTTAAGTGTAAAGAAGACTTTTGTTACTTTAAGGATATGATTTAATAATACATAGCGTGAAAAACTACTTCAGATAATCATTTATTGATTTAAAGATTTTTGTTCAACAGTGATAATACATATTTATAGTACATATTGGAATAAGAAGTGAGGATAAACTTACAGATCGTCTAACCAGTATTTAACAAGAAGGGAAGGTTGTTATAAGGCAGCTAGGGGACTTGGAAAATCAAGTGACTTTTGTGTCAGAACTGAGTTTAAATCCTGACTGGGGCATTACTACTGAGAACTTAGGTATTTTACTTAACCACTGGGCACTGTGCTGCTTGAGTGACCTAGTGCTATTTTTTGTTATCAGGACTCCCTTGCTGAAGTCTTAATATAAATCACAGAAAATGCAAATATCAATTTTAGTATACCACTGAGCCTTGTAATCTTGGTTTAAAAATGTTAATGCCTGCTATTAGACTCCTTTTAGAGTAAAAAAATGAACGAATCTATATGGAGTTTATAAAGGAATATACTTTTTTGAACTACTGATGATCACATTCACTGATATTCATTAAAACATTCCAAAATGACATATAAGGTCTGGGTAATCCTAGTTTAAATGGATGACTCCCTACCAGACCTATCCCTGTTACCAGTGATAAGAATCAAGGCTGTATAATTCAAGTCATTTTAGACACACGTTCATGTTTGAAACAAGGAATGTAAGAGCAGAAGACAGTTTTCAACATATGGTAAGCTCTTTCAATGCAGCTGGCTGCAATTGTCAAAGGTCATAGAGACAAAAAAGACACGTGCAGAAGTGGCTACGTTCTTCAAAAGCACATTCAGGAAATAACACTGTTATAAAACATATTCCCTGAAACAGAGAAAAATTACCCCTTTATCTATAATGCAGAGTGACTGGAAAGATGAATCTAAACTTGGTTATATAAGTTTCCATGTATCAGAGAACAGCAGAGAAACAGAGATGAATCAAGAAAGTCAGGAAGGCATATACAGCAGAGAACAGTGTAACAGAATGTACTTTGAGATTCAACCTCAGTTAGTCCCTGGAGCTTCTATATTCACTGCACTCCAGAGAACAAGTGGAAATTCTGAAATGTAGCCATCCTGGAATGGCTGAAACAAGATGGCTATTCTGCCACTCTCCAGGACTGGGTGTATGGGAGGAGAGCTTGACTAGAGGATAGCCACATTACAGGCAAAGACACAGTCACAGTTTTCACAAAGAGTGACATTGTAGCCAGCATGAAGAGAGAATAAGTTTAATTAGGATTCTTCTCTGACCCTCTAAACTTGGGTTAGTCTGCTGTCCTGAGTACTCTCACACTTTAACATCATGCTGTGCTGCATGTAGTTATTTATCTGAGTTTTGCACTAGACTGGAAGTTCCATGAGGGCAGGGATTGTCTACTCCATGTGCTATCGGGTGCCTTGTACTGAACAAAGTGGATGTTCACATGTTTGAGCAGTAGGAACAACCAAAAGGGCTTGTAACTAGAAAACGGATTGGACCAATTGGGGCTCTGTGACGCTGTGATTTATAATTATAACTGTGTATACTTCATCCACTGTTCTGGGCACAGAGCTTCTAAAACTCTTGGAATTTCCTAAGGTAAAGGTGTCTTTTGTTTTGTTAATGAGGTAGCTTTGGACCACACGTAAGGATGGGGGCTGTTTGCCAGGAGTACCAACCATGTGATTAGCAGGTTGGAACTTTCAGTCCATCTCCCTGACCCCTGGATTGAGTTCAATCACCAATGGCCAATGGTTGAATCAGTTGTGCCTGTGTAATGAAGCCTCCATAAAATCAGAAAAGGACGGGGTTTCGAGAGCTTCCAGGTGGGTGAACACCTGGAGATCTGGGAGGAATGGTACCTTCTGAAGAAGATATGGAAACTCATCATCTCTTCCCCATACCTTGCTTTATGTGTCTCTTTCATCTGGCTGTTCCTCACTTACATCCTTTTATAATAAACAGGTAATCTAGTAGCTAAATTGTTCCTCTGAGTTCTTTGAGCTGCTCTAGTAACTTAATCAAATCCAAGGAGAGGGTTTTGGAACCTCCAATCTATAGCCAGATGATCAGAAGTACAGGTGACAACCTGGACTGATGATTGGAATTTAAAGTGGTAGTGAGGAGGTGGCAGTCTTGAAGGAATGAGCCCTTACCCTGTGGGATCTTGCACTATCCCCAGGGGTTGTCACAGTTGAGTTGAATTGTAGGGCACCAGTTGGTATCTAAAAATTGCTTGGTGGTGGGGAAACCCACCTCCACCTGGAATTGATGGACAGAATTGTAGGCTGATATAAGACTGCCTTTTTTACCCTGATGGATTTTTGGTAAGGTGGGATTTTTCCTTGATTAGTTTGAACACTCTTCCTGGAAGATATTGTTAATAAATGCTTGTTTGGAGAATGGATCCTTGAGTTTAGAGTTTATTCTGACAGAAGTGTATTCACTCTAGTTTATTCTTAAACTTTACTGGGATTCTATACATTGTGAATATTGAGGCCCATCTGATATATTGATTCTTTTTTATTTTTTATTATATAAGTTTTAGGGGTACAGCATTATAACTTGACATCTGTATACACTACAGAGTGGTCACCACCACAAGTCTAGTTGCCATCCATCACCATACAATTGACCCCCTTCATCCATTTCATCTAATCCCCAACCCCTTCCCCTATGGTAAATACTGATCGGTGTATATATGGGTGAATTTTTGTTTTATTTAGGTTTGTTCTTTGAGATTCCATAAATGAATGAAATCATATGGTTTTTGTCTTTTTCTGACTTATTTCACTTAGCATAATACTTCAAGGTCCATCTGTGTTGTGGTTAATGGCAGATGTCATTTGTTTTTATGGCTGAGTAGTATTCCATTCTCTGTGTGTGTGTGTGTGTGTGTACGTGCCTGTGTGTACCACATTTTCTTTCTCCATTCATCCATCAATGGACACTTAAGTTGGCTACTGTAAATAATACTGCAGTGAACATAGTGGGGCATATATCTTTCAAAATTAGTGTTCTTCAGATAAATACCCAGAAATGGAATAACTGGATCATATGGTACTTCTCTTATTAACTTTTTTGAGCTGTCTCCATGCTGTTTTCCATAGTAGCTGTACCAATTAAGTCTCACCAACAGGACTGTTCTCCATATCCTCTCCAACATCTGTTTTTGATGTTTGATAATAGCCATTCTAACAGGTGTGAGGTGATATATCTCATTGTGGGTTTGGTTTGCATTTTCCTAGTAATTAACAATGCTGAACATCTTTTCATGTGCCTCCTGGCCATCGGTATGTCTTCTTTGGGAAAAAAAAAGGCTATTGAGATCTTCTGTCCATTTTTTGATCAGGTTTTTGTTTATTTGTTTGTTTTCTGGTTGTTGCTGAGTTGTGTGAGTTCATTATTTATTTTGGATATTAACCCCTTATCAGATAGATGATTTTGAAATACCTTCTCCCATTCAGTAGGCCTTTTCATTTTGGTGATAGTTTCTTTCCCTGTGCAGAGGATTTTTCATTTGAAATCCCATTTTTTTAATTTTTGTTTTTGTTTCCCCTGCCTTTGAGTAAGATCCACAAAATATCACTGACTGATGTCCATGAAGTTATGGCCTATGTTTTCTTCTAGGAGTTTTATGATTTCTGGTCTTTCTTACATTCAAGTCTTTAATTGATTTTGAGTTAATTTTTGTATGTGGTGTAAGATAGTGGGCTAGTTTCATTCTTCTGTATGTGGCTATCCAATTTTCTCATCGCCATTTATTGAAGAGACTGTCCTTTCTCCATTGTATATTCTTTACTCCTTTGTTGTAAATTAATTGTCCATATATGTGTGGATTTATTTCTGGGCTCTCTATTCTGTTCCATTGATCTATGTATCTGTTTTTGTGCCAGTACATTATTGATTTAATTAATATAGCTTTGTAATATGGTTTGAAATCAGGGAACATAATACCTCCAGCTTTGTTCTTTCTCAATGTAGTTTTGGTTATTCAGGACCTTTTGTGGTTCCATACAAATTTCAGAATTATTTGTTCTAGTTCTGTGTAATATACCATTGGAATTTTGATAGGGATTCCATTGAATCTGTAGATTGCTTTAGGTAATATGGACACTTTAACAATATTTTTCCAATTCATGAGCATGGGATATCTTTCCATTTATTTGTGCTTTCTTCAGTTGTTTTCATCAGTATCTTATTAATGTTCAGTGTACAGGTCTTTCACCTCCTTGGTTAAATTTATTTCTAGGTATCTTATTATTTCTGATGCAGTTATAAATAGAATTATTTTCTTAATTTCCCTTTCTGATAGTTTATTAGGTATAGAAATGCCACAGATTCCTGTATATTGATTCAGTATCCTGCAACTTTACTAAATTCATTTATCAGTTCTAACAGCTTTTTTGGGTGGATTCTTTAGGGTTGTCTCTATATAGTATCATGTCATTTAGAAATAATGAGTTTTCCTTCTTCCTTTCCAATTTGGATGCCTTTTTTTGTTCTAGTCTGATTGCAAGGACTTCCAATACTGTGTTGAATAAAAGTAGTGCGAGTAGGCATCCTTGTCTTGTTCCTGATCTTTGATAAAAAGCTTTCAGCCTTTCACCATTGAGTATGATGTTATCTGTGGATTTGTCATATACGGCCTTTATTATGTTGAGGTATGTTCTCTTTATACCCACTTTGTTGAGAGTTTTTATCTTAAATGGATGTTGAATTTTGTCAAATGGTTTTTCAGCATCTGCTGAGATGATCATATGATTTTTATCCTGTATTTTGTTAATGTGGTGTATCATGTTGCTTGGTTTTTGTGGATGTTGAACTATTATTGCATACTTGGAACAAATCCCATTTGATCATGGTATATGATCCTCTTAATGTATTGTTGGATTCAGTTTGCTGATACTTTGTTGAGGACTTTTGCTTTTTTACATCTTATGTTCATCAAAGATATTTATTTATAATTTTCTTTTTGTGTATGGTGTCCTTGTCTGGTTTTTGTATTAGAGTACTGCCAGCTTTATAAAATGCTTGGAAAGTTTCCCTCCTCTTCAGTGTTTTGCAAGGGTTTGAGAAGGACAGGTATTAAGTCTTTGAATGTTTTGTAGAATTTTCCGGTGAAGCCTTCTGGTGCTGAGCTTATGTTTTTTTTTTTTGGATGGGGGGAGATTTTTTTTTACCTTTTCAATTCTCTTACTAGTATTCTGTCTACTTAGACTTTCTATTTCTTCATGATACAGTCAAAAGATTGTATGCTTCTAGGATTTATCCATTTCTTTTAGTTTGTGCAACTTGTTGACTTATATTGTTCATAGTAGTCTCTTATGATCCTTTGTATTTCTGTGGTGTCATTTGTAACTTCTCTTTCATCTGATTTTGAGTCCTCTCTCCTTTTTATTTGGGTAGTGTAGATAAAGATTTGTTGATTTTTTCCTTTCAGTGAACCAGCTCTTGGTTTTATTGACCTTTTCTATTTTTTTTTAAGTCTCTGTTTCCACTCCAATTTTTGTCTTTTCCTTCCTTATACTAATTTTGGGCTTCATTTGTTCTTTTTCTAGTTCCTTTAGATATAAATTTAGATTGAAAATTTTCTTGTTTCTTTACATAGGCCTATATTGCCACGAAGTTTCCTCTTAGAAACACTTTTGCTGCATCTCATAAATTTTGGTATGTTGTATTTGTTTTTCTCTAGATATTTTTTTATTTCTCCTTTGATTTCTTTGATGACCATTGGTTATTCAGTAGCATGTTGTTTACTCTTCACATCTCTGTGGCTTTCCCCTTTTTTTTTCTTGTGATTGATTTCTAGCTTCACATCATTTTGGTTGGAGAAGATGCTTGACATGATTTCATTTTTCTTGAATTTGAAACTTGTGTAGTAATTCCTCCTGAGGAATGTTCCATATGCACTTAAGAATGTGTTTTCTGCTACTTTCAATGGAATGTTCTGTATATCTCTATTAATTCATCTGATCTAATGTGGAATTAGAGTCCTGTGTTTCTTTATTGAGGCTCCATGTGGATGATCTATTAATTGATGTAAGTTGGGTGTTAAAGTCCCCTGCTATTATTGTATTTCTTTAAATTTCTTCCTTTAAATCTGTTAATATTTGCTTTACATGTTGTGGTTCTTCTCTGTTGGATACATATATATATGTATAAATGTTATATCTTCTTGTTGGATTGACTCCTTAATCATTATTTAATGCCCTTCTTTGTCTTTTATTATAGTTATTGTTTTAACGTCTATTTTGACTGATATGAGTAGCTACTCCAGCTTTCTTTCATTTCCATTTGCATGGAATGTATTTTTCTGTCCCTTCACCTTGTGTGTATTCTTCTTCTGAAGTGCATCTCTCGTAGGCAGCATATAGATGGGTCTTGCTTTTAATCTATTTAGACACTGTTTTTTGATTGGTGACTTCAGTCCATTTACATTTAATTATTGATAGATATGTACTTATTACCATTTTGTAGTTGTTTTCTGGATGTTTTTGTAGTTCCTTTGTGCCTTTCTTCTTCTCTTTCTCTCTTTGAATGTGCTTTGGTGGTGTTCTTTAGTGTTTAAATTTCGATCTCATTTTCTTTTATGTATTTACTATACATTTTTCCTTGTGGTTACTTACGTTCACATATGACATCCTATGTAAATATTAGTCTGTTTTAAGTTTGTGGCAACTTAAAGCTTTGGAATGTGTTCAAATTTCTTTTTAATCACCCCTAACGTTTTCACTTTTGATGACACATTTTACATCTTTTAATTTTATGCGTTCCTTAACTACTTATTGTAGTTTTAGTTATTTTCATTAATTTTATCTTTTAACCTTGATGCTTGCTTTAAGTAATTAATTTCCTACCTTTATTATATATCTACCTTTTCCAGTGAGTTCTTTTTTTCTTTCGTATGTTGTCCTAGTATTAATTAGTGTAATTTCTTTTCAGCTTATTGAAGTCTCTTTAATATTTCTTGTAAGGCTTGTTTAGTCATGATGAACTCTTTTAGTTTTTGCTTTTCTAGGAAACTCTTGAGCTCTCCTTCAATTCTGAATGAAAACCTTACTAGGTAGTGTCTTGGTTGGAAGTTTTTTCTTTCAGCATTCTGAATATGTCATGACATTTGGCCTGTAAAATTTCAGCTGAAAAAATTCTTATAGCTTTCTGGGATTTCCCTTTGTACGTAACAAACTTTCTTTTGCTGTTTTTAGGATTTTCTCTTTATCCTTAATTTTTACCATTTTAATTATAAAGCTTCTTGATGTGTGTGTGTGTTCTAGGATCCTCCTATACCAGCATCTTGAACCCTCTCCATTTCCCTTTGATTTTTAAATTCTAATAACATAAGCAACATTTCACACTTAATCCTTAGTTTGCTAAAAATAGGTTGTTGACTGCTGTTTTGGGTGGAGAAAGGTCCTGATAGAAATGTGCTGACAGATCTTATAGAAATGTGCTGACATTTTTCTTACCTTTTAAAAATGCTTACTTGCACTTCTAACTCCTTGAAACAATGGATGATTAAAAAAAGTTTTGGACGGATGCTATTTGAAATATGTAAGAAGTTTTAGAACTAAGAGTGGTACCATTAAAAAAAAGAAAAAACTTTAGAATTTACTGTTAAATGAGTAGTATTCAAAACACAAGGGACACAAGGGAAGTAAAAACAAAACACTGAAGGTAGTGATAAGATATCTTACAATAAAGACGTTTGTGAAGGTTTAGAGGGACTAGGAGATTCTTCCTACCAGTGTTACCTCTGCCAAACTGGGAAGGAGGAGTCCCAGGGGTTCTCTGTAACTGAGGGCAGACTCAGTTTAATCCAGTTCTTGTTATCACGTCTACTTGGTAATGAAGTGAAAATTTTAGCATCAGAGAGATGTAACTCTGGTACTTGAACTGAAAGTATGAAAATTATGAAGAAAATAGTACTGGAGATAAAGTTATGATTCCTTGGTTTGTGAACATAGGCCTACTTCTATTTTAGCACAGTGAACATCTACCTAGTGGATACAGCAAATTTGCAATCAGAATGCCTTTAGAAAAGCATGTACTTTTTACCTTCCAGGCAAAACTCCACTGGAAACATGGGCCACTCTAAAATAGATGAACCATTAAGAAAATTGCCAGCAAATTTTTATTGGCTAAATTTGCCATATGCCACATATGTTTTAATTATTTGGAGGGGAGAAGAGCCATCAAAAAACTTTATTAAGAAAGGTCTATAATCTATAAGTTTAAAAAATGTTATCTTAAATATTTTGTATAATTCTACCCAAATGTATAAATTTTCATTAGGACTTGAACATAAAATTACTAGACCTCTGTGATGACTAGGTGAAATGGGGAATTTTAAAACATTATTAGGTTAGCTTTTATTACACGTAATGAGGGTCTCCCAGATGGTTTAGAACTCATTAAAAATTAATATTATAACCACTGGACATGTCCTAAAGTGTCTTGAACTGATAAGCCTTCCTAATTTTCTAGTGTTGTTCTAGTTCATTGATGAAGTAAAGTGGCTGGCTTTTTAAAATTGATAATCCTGTTATAACTATTAAAGTGTAGTATATTCATTTTGTCACAGGTGTTTAAAGTGAGTTCTCACCTCCCTCAAATAAAATTATGCTATAATACAGTGAATCTCAAACATTTCAAATTTGAAGACACTTTTTAGTATAAATTATTTTGTTATAGACCCATATTATGATAGCTGGCCTTTTAACTTGTTTTGGTTCAAAAAGTGCTTGATGAAATGCTACTATGACTTTAATATTGATATAAAATAGATATGTATTTGTTAATCTAAATAGCATTTATACTTATTTGAAAAATGAAGATATATATATTATACTATTAGTATATGTATACATTATGTGTATGATTGAACAGTTCTTGCTCTACTAACCCTGTTAGGACTTTGTGAGTTTCATTGAACCATTGCTCTTGTTTAAGAAGATATATTCAGCAAGTGGTGTTGGGAAAGCTGGACAACCACACGCAAATCCATGAAGTTAGGACACATCTTCACACTGTACAGAAAAATAAACTCAAAATGGCTTAAAGACTTAAATATAAGACATGGCACCATAAAACTCCTAGAAGGGAACATAGGCAAAACATTCTCTGACATAACTCCTACCAGTGTTTTCTTAGGTCACTCTTCCAAGGCAATAGAAATACAAGCAAAGATGAACAGGTGGAACCTAATCAAACTTATAAGCTTATGCACAGCAAGGGAAACCATAAACAAAATGAAAAGACAGTCTATGGACTCGGAGAAAATATTTGCAAATGATGCAACCAACAAGGGATTTATTTCCAAAATATACAATCAGCTTATACAACTCAATAATGAAAAAATAGCCTAATCAAAAAATGTACAGGAGACCTGAATAGACATTTCTCCAAAGAAGACATACAGATGGCCAACAGGCACATGAAAATATTCTCAACATTGCTAATTAATAGAGAAATCCAAATCAAAACTACAATGAGGTATCACCTCACACTGGTCAGAATAGCTATCATTAAAAAGTCTACAAATAATAGATGTTGGAGAGGATGTGGAGAAAATGGAACCCTTCTACACTGTTGGTGGGAATGTAAATTGGTGCGGCCACTATGGAGAACAGTATGGAGGTTCCTTAAAAATCTAAAAATAGAGTTGCTGTATGATCCAGCAATCCCACTCCTGGGCATATATCCAGAGAAAACTCTAATTCAAAAAGATACATTCACCCCAGTGTTCATAGGAGCACTATTAACAGTAGCCAAGATGTGGAAGGAACCTAAATGTCCATTGACAGATGAATGGATAAAGAAGATGTGGTGTATATATACATACATATATATATGTTTATATATATATATATGTATATACACACACACAATGGAATATTACTCAGCCACAAAAAAGAATGAAATAATGTCATGTGCAGGAACATTCACGGACCTAGAGGTTAGCATACTAAGTGAAGTAAGACAGAGAAAGACAAATACCATATGATATCACTTATATGTGGAATCTAAAATATGATGCAAATAAACTTATTTATGAAACAGAAACAAACTCACAAACATAGAAAAACTTATGGTTAACAAAGGGGGATGTGGGGAGAGGTATAAATTAGGAATTTGGAATTAACAGATACACACACTACGTATAAAATAGATAAACAAGGACCTACTGTATAACACAGGGAACTATATTCAATATCTTCTCGTAACCTATAATGGAAAAGAATCTGGAAAAGAATATGTATATATATGTACAACTGAATCACTTTGCTGTACACCAGGAACTAATACAACATTGAAAATCAACTATACTTCAGTTAAAAAAAAAAGATATACAATGTCAGTGTCAAGAAACAAAGGGCATCTAAGAAGATGCTCTATCAGTGGGTCGAAATGTGTCTGAAATCTGAAAGGGGCCTGTGCTGAAGACTTAGCTGGCTTATCCTGATGTCACAATAGTGCTACGAAGGAGAATCCTCTTGGGCCACTGTGGTGCCATTTAGTGCACTACAGGGACAAATACACAAACATACAAGTTTTCATGTTCTAAATAAGTGCAAGCGCCTCCTAAAGTTCCCAGTTATTACCACAGACTAATGCCGTGGAGTAAGTCTGACTTGTTTTAATGATTTTTTCAGCTCTATTTTAGTTGTGTGAATTGGGTTAAGGTCTTCTAAATGCATGCTATTATATCTTGAATTCCTTTACATTTATTTTTGGAGGCATAATCTTATAATTTGCTTTTCAAAGGCTGCTTTGCTGTATTGTCTCCATTGTCTGTCCAGTTATCAGTTAATAAGGAAGTCATATTTTTCTTTTTGGTGTCTGTCATTTGTGTGCATAGTTTTTCATATAAAAATCTATCTGTTTACATATACAAATATTACATATTTGGAATTATTTACATATATTATACTTACATACCTCCTGGGGAGATTAACACATTTATAATGCTCCTGTATAAAATGATTATAGTATTTAAACTATATCTCATGCACGACAAGGTTGTCACGTTTGGTGTCTGTATATGTACATGCATTAATTAATTGGTTGTATCAGTTGACTACAGAATGTTATCAGGCCAAATGTACACAGCCACCAGTGCCTGGTAGCAACGCTGGTTGGGGCATATATTTAAAGGAAATGAGATTTGTGAAAAAGCTGAGACAAAAATGAGAGAAACAGCACCAAAGGTATGATAAAGAAAAAGGAAAGTTTGAGCAATGCAAAATATAAAAAGAGGTGAAATACTTATTCAGGTCCCAGGTAATTTATTGAGTCTTGTCCTCAGTGTTTCAGGAATAACTTTCAGATTTTTTTTTTTTAGGAACAAGTGCTATATTTTCAACTATATGGTGAAGCAGTTGTATGTCTGTCTTTTCAGGACTATTTCCACTTCATGTATTCTATATTTTGTCCCTGTAAGAATGCTTGAACTTGTTAGACGATGTAGGCAAGTCTTGTGATTCAGAAAATATGGTCACGGTGTAAAAGCCACAACATCACAATAGGCTGTAGAGTTTGCCATGGAAATTTTACTTCAACTATCATTCAAGAATGCTGGAAGAGCTTGAGAGCCTTTACACCAAGGATGACAGTATAGCATTGGGTGAGGAAGTAGGAAATCTTGTCTTGAATTTGCATCCTCATCCTGCCCCTTAGTATCTGTGATCATAGGCAAGTGACCAACCTTTCAAAGTCTTGGTTTCCTTATCTGAACGTGAGGATCATTAAAGAATAAATTTCAAAATGGTTTTAATGAGACTAGAGGCATGGTGTGTAAATTCTTCATAAATGCTACGTGTTGTCATTTTTATAGTTAATTTTATTAGACAAGACAACAAATAATTGGATATCAACATTTGAGGCTGTGTCAAATTATCTAGGCCTGTCTAAAACAAAATGGTCATGCTAAAGACCTCTGGTAAGAATTCTTTCCCTTCTTTGGATTTTATATTATTGACTGAGTTAGCTCTCCAATTTAAAAAGAAGATGGGGCTTCCCTGGCGGCGCAGTGGTTGAGAGTCCGCCTGCCGATGCAGGGGACACGGGTTTGTGCCCCAGTCCGGGAAGATCCCACATGCCACGCAGCGGCTGGGCCCGTGAGCCATGGCCGCTGAGCCTGTGCGTCCGGAGCCTGTGCTCCGCAACGGGAGAGGCCACAACAGTGAGAGGCCCGCGTACCGCAAAACAAACAAACAAAACAAACAAAAAATAAAAATAAGAAGAGGATGACCTCTCCATCTTAGACAGATACCACTACTAGAATGCTTATTGTGACATGTGTCTTTAAAAGGTTTCCAATTGCCTTTCTTGCTGCTGATAATAACTGTAGTATAGGTTAGTTAGTGAAAATTGAAAAGGTAGTAGAGGTTTAAAAAGAAAAGAGCCATTCTTATTCTTTACAAATAATTGCAATGACAATTTTATTCCATTTTCTTTTAATTCCTCAGGCTAGATTGTACAAAGTAGATTACAGCTGTAGACATTTTAAGACCTTTGATACATTTTCTTAAATTGTGTTTCCAAAAGTGTTGGTCTCATTCATACTCCTAATCAGCAGTGTTTTGAGACTGCTGGCCTCTTTACAACCTCCTTGGCACACAGTGATTTTTTTTAATACCATTAAAGATTTTTGAGGCCAAACTTGCAAATTGAATAGCACAATTGCCTCCAGTCCTCAGTTATTAATGAGACACTATTGGGTCAGTAATGGCTTTCTTTTTCTAAAGCTAAAATCAGTTTTGTTTGTTTTATATTTGAAAGTGTTAAACGGGACCAACATTTATTATGTTATTAATGTTGCCTTGAAAAAGGTTTATTTGGTCCTGTAGCATAGAAGTGACTGCAAGAGAGATGATCCTACAGCTTTGAGATCAGTCATGGGAAAGCAGAGCAGCTCTATATTTCTCTTGTAAATCATGATTCTAAGTCATGTTGAAGGTAGTCACACAGACAGTGTAATTCAGTAGCTCTAAAGAGGGCTACCACAGTTACCTGGAGCATCAGAGTGGAGGCTTCTTCCTAGGTTCTTTGTCCTAATACAGTTACTTTTCTGAACTGAAGTGAAAATGTTTGAGTGCTATTTTTTTAACCTTGTTAGTGGCATGAATTATATTTTTATTTTTTCTGAAGTATTGTGAAGGATATATTTGAAGTCAGTACTGCAGTTTTATTTCAAGTAAATCCTAGATGGCCAGCTTGACCTACGGCTAAATTTCAGAGTTTATATTCACTGCTACCCAAGAGGAGAATTTAATGGAAACCAGTGGTTACATCCCACTGAATATTCATTATTAATAGACATCTTCCTCATGTAAGACAGTGATTGGAATGGAATGATCATTATAAAAAGAACCTCAGTTAAGACTTCTTTGACCAACTATTTAAAACGGTAAGCCCTCTCCCTGCCCCCAGCTAAGTCCCAGTTTCTATCTCTATTCAGGATTTTTTTTCCATCTGTGCACCATTTCATATCCTATGTATATTTATATTACATATTATATATGTTATACTGCATATAATATATATTTAAATTTTTGTTTTATTGTTTTTCGTACCACATGAGAAGTAAGTTTCATGAGGGCAAGGATTTTTGCTGTTCTCTTCTTGCTCTATCTCATGTGTCTAGAAGTGTACCTGACAGCGCATAGTAGACGCTCAATAACCATTTGTTAAATTAGTGAATGAATTTTACCAAAAATTATATTTCTAAAAGATGCAGTAAAGAACAAGATGAAATAGATGTGACTAGTATTTTTTTAGAATAAATGCTAATAACTTCTTTTTTTTTAAATTTATTTTTGACTATGTTGGGTCCTTGTTGCTGCGCACGGGCTTTCTCCAGTTGTGGCGAGTTGGGGCCACTCCTCACTGTGGTGCATGGGCTTCTCACTGTGGTGGCCTCTCCCGTTGCGGAGCATGGGCTCTAGGCATGCAGGCTTCAGTAGCTGTGGCAGGTGGGCTCAGCGATTGTGGCTCGCAGGCTGCAGAGCGCAGGCTCAGTAGTTGTGGCACACGGGCTTAGCTGCTCCACGGCATGTGGGATCTTCCCAGACCAGGGCTCGAACCCATGTCCCCTGCATTGGCAGGCAGATTCCTAACCACTGTGCCACCAGGGAAGCCCGCTAATAACTTTTGACTAACATCTTTCAAAGTTATAACGATCTAACATAATGCTAACCAAAGCTACTAAAATACAAGAACATATCTGGTGATATATAAGGTATTTTAGGCCAGATTTTATTTATCAAAAATATTCCCAAAGCCAGATTTTCGGTATCTATTACATACCACCCATTACCATCCATTAAAGTTAGGGAAATCTGATATTCTGG